>NW_011889035.1:2416975-2427407 GCF_000151845.1 Pteropus vampyrus | reverse complement strand
TATTCAGTAGCAATAGCAACAATGCTAACATGCTTTATACCAGAAACAAAAAGAGGCATAATAGTGGCAACATGATGAGCAGTCTTGCAACACAAACCTAAGTAACGAGGGTACTGGGCGTCATTTTTCTTCAACCTGCGTGTTGTTCCACATGATCATTGAAAGGTGACACTAAAATGGATAAAACGCCGGTATCTCTCTGAAACAGGTGCTGCAGTCTCTCATGGTGATGACAAAATGTTTATTCATTAATATTTATTTAAAGTACTTCTTTGTATACCTGCAGCTCAGTTTTATTCAGCCAACTGCACGTTAATCATTGTTTGTATGATAACCAGAAAACATGACACTCAGAGATACACAGGAAGTAATTCATGGAAATCATTTCAATAAAATTAAGTAACAATAAAATAACAATTGAATTTCCTAATACAAAATTCTGTGTTATAAATATATTTTAAAGCCGTATTCTCTTACTTTATAAATGGCTGTATTGTGTTCTTCGATTTTTTACTAACATCACGATTTATAGCAGATGAAGTCTGATCTTGAAGCATTATTTATTTAACCCATTCATAATTTTCACACTTTCTGTTTTCAAAAATAAAGAGCTGAGGGAACGTAAAAGACATTTATATATAATGGAATATGAAAAAAATGAAAATAATGTAGAAAGCACTTCCATTTTTTGGCAGCATGTTCAGGTACCCTGAACAACACTCCTAACTGAAACAAATAAAATATTATATAAAATATCATTATATTGCTGAGTTGGAATGAAAAAATGGAACCAGCAGATTTCAAAATCCAAGTGAAAGCAAGAACTCTAACAAGGGAGTGAATGCTAAAAGTAGCTTTGCTTTGAGTATTTCTGCTTATGCTATGATGGTTACGTGCAGAAGGGCAACAGGATATAAAGCCCAGGATGAGTCCAGGTGAGGATTCCAACAGAAGACCTCTGTGTATAACTGGGATCCCAAAAGGCTGCACTCGCTATACAAGTAAATGAGGCACAAAGAGTGAACCTTAAGGTCTGTAATTTAAAAAATTACTTAGGGGGTTGGAAGATCCCAGAGTGAAATGCAGAATGTGAGAAAAGAATCTAATTGTGTTACAAATGTATGAAATAACCTCACTGAAAGAGGTGGGGAGAAAAGCTACTGACCTAAATAACTTTGGAAATGAGTAGAAACTATAAGACTGAAGGCAAAATTAGCTGCACATAAGTGCTGTACTCTAATTGATAAAGTTGCTTTCCATAGGATACAGTAAAACGATTCCAATACTGCTATACCTATACACTGCAGTTGTATAAATTGGGTAAATTGGATGGCAGATGGTGGGAGCCAGTTTTTTACTGTTGGGGTAGGAGTTTACAAATAAGCAAGGGGAGGAGGCTAGGGTGATCCATGTGGGCAATAGATTAGAGTTGGAGATTACAGTGGGAACTCATGTTTAGCCTAATAAAGATATGAATGGTTACACATAGAAATATTTACAGATATTTGTATATACATGGATTAATATAGATACACGTATTTCCTTACTTTGTCAGCTAAGAGGGCCTAGAATCGAGGACGCATAAATAGCAATGAATACACGTAGTGCCCAGATCTTGGCTTCTCATTGTATTCTAAATAAAAGGAACCATAGTTCCATGGAGAAATAGCTGATTCTAGGACTGAAGCAGGAATTTACATTTACAAGATGAGCCTAGAATATCTTACAATGCCAGAAAGTGTGAAATGCTCAAGTGAAAACAACAACAACAAAAAAAAAACTAAAACCCACAATTATGAGGGTATGAAAGAGAGACATAGGAGTTAAATAAAAGAGCTCTCAATGGCAAACTGGAATAATTTGAGAAACAAACTAAAGTAGCTTTGGAATATAATTCAAAGTGTACAATAAATATTCACTAGTCTATACTGATATAAATAAATGCTGGAGGTGAGACAAATCTGTGCAAAAGAATTCTAAATAATTATATACATACTCTATCTTTAGAAGGTGATGGAGCGTAACTCCCCACTCCTTAAGTGTGAACTGTACAAAATGACTTCTATCTAAAGTGTTCAGTATGGAAAGGGAAAGGAGGAAAACTTGACAGTGGAGAGACCTGACAAACACTATCTCAACCGGGTGACCAAGATCAACATCGACAGTAATAAATCATGTTAATATTATGTATACTTGATACAATGTAATAAAAATGGCAGTTTATTTCTGTGATCTTCCCTCAAACCAATAATCACAGTCTAATCGTGAGTAAAACACCAGACAAACTTCATCTGAGGAATGTTCGACAAAGTGCCACATCAGCACCTCTTAAAAGTGTGAAAATCATCAAAAACAAGAAAATTCTTAGAAATATCATAGCCAAGAGATGGACAAGAAGACATGACAACTAACTGTAATATGGTATCCTAAATGGGATACTGCAACAGAAAAAAAGTAAGGAAATCTAAATAAAGAACAGACTTAAGTTACTAATAATATATCAGTACTGGTTTATTAATTGTGGCAAATGGACCATATTAATGTGAGATGTCAATTACTAGAGCTACTAGATGTGGGGTTTATGGGAATTCTCTGTATTATCTTCACAATTTTTCTATAAATCTAAAACCATTTGGAAATAAAAAGCATACGTATTTTTTAAGTCACAAAAATGAAACAGCAGAAAACATAACCATCTTGACTTTTGGTACTGAGTGAAGGAAAATTCTTTCTCTGAAAATGTGCATCACAAAGTGACCTTATCACTCATTTTTCATTTGTTCATGTTACCTGTGCTGTCTGAAAAAATATCCTGTGAAGAATTTAATGTAAAGTGATTTGCGGTTGGTCACGCCCTGAGGTAACCCTCAAAAGTAAATGTAAATCTCTCCAACCTCAATCCTAGCCTCAAATATGTCAGAAAAAAAGTTATCCCCCCCAAATTATCTCGCAGTCAAAAAACATAAAATATACAAGAAAACAAGACAAGAGTAAAAACTAATGGCAATAAATCCCAAACATTTCAGAGACTGGAATTATAAAACACAAAATAAAAAGACTAAAATTAATATGTTTTAAAAATTAAAAGAGAAGCTCGAACATTTTGACAGAAAAATGGAAATTATAAAAAGTGACAGATGATTTGTAAAATAGCCACGTAATTTTTTTATTTCAAGTTTGACAAATGCTTCTTGAGTACCCACAATATGCCAGGGTATATATTGGATACTTTCATATATAACATCTATTTTTATTTTCATAACAATAAATAATTGTATTAATAGATACTAAAGTTGTAAAACTTTCATATTAAAATATTTTCATTACTTTATCTTTCCCTACAGTCTGGAAACTTTCTTTTTGAAACTTTCTGTTTTTCAGTTCAAAAATTCTCTCTGCACCTTTTTCAACTCTAATGCTACATCTATCTGTTGTGTTCTTAATTTTTAATTAGTAATTTTTTTAGTCTTAGAATTTCCATTTGGTTCTTTTTCAAATATGCTAGGTCATATTTCATATTTAGTGCTCCTTGCAAATTTTTCAATCTTGTCTTTTATTTCTTTAAACATACTATGCATATTTTTTATAATCTTTATCTGATTCCAATATCGGAGGTTTCTGTGGTTCTGTTTCTGTGGTCTGGTGTTTCTGCTGGTTTTCCTCATTCTTCAGTCACATATGCCTCAAATATTTTCTTTTAACCATTTCTGATTATATTTTATATCTTATTCTGATTTTGCTGTGTCCTCTAACTCTCTTTCAGGACTGAGCTCTCACCAGCACTCTGTTCACACTCTTCCCCTCCTTTATTTGTTTGTTTGTTTGTTTTTACACCTACAGCATCTGATATTCCTAAGTGGTCTCCCATCCAAGTACTAACCAGGCCCGACCCTGCTTAGCTTCCCAGATCAGACAGGATTGGGCTTGTTCAGGGTGGCATGGTTGTAGACTCTTCCCCACCTTTAAACTCAGGGACTTTCTGTTCTCTTCATTAATTTCATCTAAAAAGATCTAATAATAGGTACATTTCAGGGTAAATTCTTTTTTGCAGTTACTTCTTACTTGGGAGATGGGGGGTATAGGTAGTTCTTTGCATTTTAAGCCTTAAGTCTCAGCCTGAAATGAAAGCCATTATTCCTATTAAATCGAATGGGGGGTGGGGGAGGTTCTAGTCTATATTTAAATTTTCTTAAAATCCATCACAGTATGTTCTCTCATATCCTTATGCTTTGCAAGCCCTGCCCACACCTATTCTTTCTGGTAAAAATGTGGCTTTAAAATACATCTACAGTTACCTAGTCAAGATTCTGACTGCTAAAGAAACCTATTGAACCTTAAATTTGAGATAGCTTGAAGAGCACTAGACTTGGAGTAAGATCACCTAGGTTCTTAGCCGCACTTGAACTACAGGTGTCACCTTGGACAAATCCTTTATTCTTTCTAAACCTTAGGTTCCTAAACTGCTAAAAGGAGCTGTAATAATACCTGTTACACTTGTGTCACATGGTACTTCAGAGTATCTAAGGAAATAATGTGAAAATACCTCGCAATGGTAAAGAGCTACTCTGTGTGAGTGATATTGGACATTCTGAAACTTCATTAAATTTCGTTCCTAGTTCCATTTTCCTTCTTGGGTCAGAATAAATACATTGACCCATTCAGTTTAGACAAGAGTAAAGAACAAAGCTAAGGTTTTCGGAATAACAGGAAGTTTCAAGTTAAGATAAAATGATTACTTTCTTCAATCATAATATGGGAACTTTGGAACACTTGTTAGAACTAATAACTTGAGCTGCTTTTACACAATTTATCTATGAAACTCAATTTGTCACGAAACAGCAAATGCTCTTTTGAAATTCAGGTGGATCTGAATGGAAGGATTGGTGTCGTTTTTAAACTGATATCCACATTAAAGTAGCAAATTAATGTTAATGTTATAAAAGTGGAGTGAAAATAAAAGATTTTAAGAATTAGAAATTAACCGACTGTATGTATTGGGAAGGAATTTTGTTCCTAAAATAAGTGCAAGAATATTTTTCAAACACAAAATTCAAGTGTTTATAGACCTCACTCAAGATATCAGTAGGAAAAAAATGTATAAACACACATACATGTATATATTTTTTCCTAATATTTCTTTGAAATCAGGGACTGTGTGACAGAACTTCTGTCATCAAGTATTCTTGGAATTTGGTTTAAAAAGGAAAGAATTTGGAACCAGTCACTCTGGGTTCTGTCCCACTTAGGAGTTATTTCCTTCTCCCTAAAAGGGAAGCAAGACTGTCTGCTACCCCTAACTTGCAGAATTGTTCTAAGAACCCAATGCACTGTATGGTAACGACAGGTACAGTTCTGCTGTTATTGCGACCACAGTAGCTGCGCACTGAGCGATGCTGTTAAAAGAAACCCAGCTCTTCATAACTGGAAGACATTTTCGTGAATAGAAAAGCATCTCCCTTTACCCCAAATCTATTTCTTTTTCATGCCATTTCAAATGTGGGTAAGAGGGAGGAGGGCCAAGGGGATTTAAGAAACTTGGGTGTAAACTCCAACTCCAACCCCCGCTATTTATACTTTGTTCGTTGGTTCATTCATTCAACAAATATTTCTCAGATTCCTCTCGGGTGCCGGACGCTAGGCTAGGCAGTGGATGCCACAAAAAGGAAAGAATCCCGAATGTGATCTCAGTCACAAGATGTAAAACTGCGAGACTGCGAGGTCGCGCTCGCGTGGGCGAAGTTTCTGCGGCCAGGGAGCCCCATTCTTTGCCGCTCCTGCAGCGGGTCCGCCCATCCCCCCACCCCGCCCCACTCCCGTTGGCGGCGAGTTCGGTCCGCGTCTCCATGGCAACTAGTGGCGAAGCGTTGGCTGCCCGGCAGGCGGGCCCGGGAGGCGGGAGCGCGAGGCTGGCTGCGGATGGCAGGGCCCTTAGGGGCGGGCGGGGCTGGCGGTGACCCTAGCGTTCCTGCTCCTGGAGCCTCAGACCTCTAGGGAGAGCACGGCGTGGTGCGGCGCAGGTAACCCGTCCCGGTTCCCCGGCCCTCGCCCTGGGCTTGGCCAAGAGAAGCTGGGGACACCAACAGGCTGACTGTTCCAGGGAGGTTGGCCTTGAACCCTGCACTGGTCCGGAAGAGAGGTCGGGGTCCGGGTGGGCGTGCATGCGGCAGGTGGAGAGAGCTCGGGATACCGGGATGGTTCTTGCAGAATCCAGAGCAGAGATTCTCCCTAAATTAGAAGGTCTGGATTCTGGTTGTGTGGCCTTGGGCAAGTCACGTAACTGGTGCCTCAGTTTCCCTGATGTTAAAGTGAGGGATTTGAGAACCAAGAAAATGAATTTATTCATCTATCCGTGGTTCCCCATTCCTGCTCCTCACCCCTCCTCTCCACACACAATTCCAGGGTCTTTCTTAAATCCTTTGAAAATCCTTTGATTTGAGAATGACATGGGCCCAGGAGTCTACCTCTTCCTCTACCATCTCGAATGCTATTTAATTGACTTTTATTCAGTAATTCAGAGGAGTTGAAGTTCTCTTCAATATTTCCTCCATTTATCCTCATGGATTATTTTTCAATTAAAATTTTATTGCTGGGAAAACATTTTTTTTTTTTTTTTACTTTGGACAAGTATTAACACACCCCAATTTGTCAAAAAGGTGAGCAGGTGCCCACAAAGGCACTGAGGAATTGTAAGATTTCTATTTTTAGAGAATTCTTTGTCCTAAAGCTCATGGTATTCATTATAACAAAACTCAGAAAGGTCCAAAGAAAGACATTTCTCAAATAAAGGCAAATCCCTTAGAAGATCCACAAGAAAGGAAAGTTTGAAAGCATTCAGCTATAACTCCTCTTGAACAGGAATTCTGTTTTATGCATCTCATATACTGAACACTTTGCAAAATACCTGGCACCAAGTTGTTGCTCAGTATATAGTGAATGAATGCTCATTTGAGTCAGTACCACATATTTCAACTCATCACTAAGCCAATGTGATAAATGTATGGAGACACACCCACACACACGCACACACACACACACACAAGTGCAAGTTTATACATTTTGTACAACCAATAGCTACTCCATTCAGAAAAAAACATACTAAGTGGTTTGCCAATAGCAAAATTTTCTTGTTTTATAGGTTAATAAAGGTAAGCATTTAAAGAATCTAGACCATTTCTCCCCTAACAGATTAAAAATCAAGAACTTTAAACCAGTTGCAGCAGTTTCTTGACATGGAGAACCAACCCTATAATACAATGGGGTAAGTACTGAGAAATTTCTATTTAACAAGTTGGAACTTAACTATGACAAGAATTCCCTGATTATGCATGAATTTGAAATTTAGTATTAATAGAAGAATGTATTGATTATTTTTGGTGAGGGGATAGGAGAAATTCAAGTGACTTTAGTTAAGAATCTATAGTTTGAGTATTTCCAATTTTGACTATGGATCTGCACTTGAAAAATCACCATTTTCCAACTTTCAGCGATTTTTTTAAATGTTTTAGAGTGATGGGTGCCCACACTGGCCCCATGTGCTCTTGGATTTCCACAGGGCAGCAACTCCTGGCCAGCTTGCTCCTTTCTTGTTGTACCAAGTGTCGAAGCATCCCTCTACACTTGCCTTTAAGGCTGAACTCAACACTCAAACATAGCCTCAAAACAGATTTAGCTCCTCAAAGCAGCAATGAGAACTGGATATTTTACCAAATTTTCCTAGGAGAGAGAATGAATAGGGTTTGTATAGCATTTGCTGTTCTAAATAAATTCCTTTTCACAAATATCTGTTCCCAACTCTTCCCTGCCACCAGTACCCCATAGTTTTCTCTTCCAATTGCTTCATTAGCCAACTGGTCATTGACTGACCCCAGAGTTGGGTGGGAGCAGGAGGCAGTTGTTGGGGACGGTTGGTAGGGGCGGTACTGCAGTGCCTAATCTTGACTGGGACTGACTTTGCACTAGTCAACCACTCCAGATGTCTCACTTTCAGTTTTTCTGCTCAGATCATGACTTTGACATCAAGCTAAAGGAAAGCTCCACAAGTCTGGATAATAATAGCTATCACTTTTTAAAGTCTTACCGCATACTCGTCCTGCCTTGCTAGGTAGTACTGTCATTTCACAACTAAGAAAATTGAGCATATTAGTTAGACTATAGTCTAAGTTCTTGTAGCAGAGACCCCAAACTTCAGTGGCTTAAATAAGATTGAAATTTATTTCTGTTTCATATACAAGTCCAGAGATAAACAGACCAAGACAGTAGGGAAGCTCTGCTATCCTCACTACATAATTTCCATCTCTGGGCCCAAAGCGATTGCTTTAGCTCCCACCATCATGACTGTGTTCCTGCCAGAGGAAATGGTGAAGGGCAAGAAGAGAGAGTAAGACCATTCTTTTTGGGAGTATGAACTTGAGGTGGCCTGCCTCACTTCCGTTTACTGCCCAATGGCCAGAACTTAATTCCAAAGCTACAGCTAGCTGCATGGAAGGAAAGGAAATGTGGTCTCTAACTGGGCAGCCTTATGGCAAACGGAAGCTGAGAAGTTCTATAAACAAAAGGAAGACAACTAGTAGCCTTGGCCACACTGAGCTCAGAAAGGTAGAAAAAAAGAGAGAAATGAAGCAGGAACTTGCCCCAGAACATACAACTGGTTAGTGGAGGAGGTAGGGTTTGAATTCAGATACATCTGACTCCAATCCCTGCATTCTCTGCTACTGGAAATTGATGGTAGTGAGATGCAGGGAGCATCCTGCCTAGTATTCATAGCAGAGCCAGGTTAGTATTCTGGATTGAGCAGATGTTAGGTCCTTGGTGTGACAAGGCATGGAGGGCTAACCTAAGGATACTAGATATATCACTTCACTCCTGCAGATCTGAGGCCTTGGAGACTGCTATTTCTCTTCATTCATTCTTTTGGGAAGAAAAAGTATGGAACACTGAATGTATGCCAGACATAACACTAAGTCCTATGGTTCATAGGAAGATCATTGAGAAACAGACCTTAAAGAACTTAGAATTTAGTAGGGAACCATGGAATGTGTTTGGGTACAATGCATTCACAACTCAGAAGTGAATGAAAATAGCTGGAGATTTCCATGAGGATCTACTGCCCTCATCACAGCAGATATGGGACAAGACATTGTCTACCATGGTCTCCAAAGCATGGAGAACCAGTGTTGGCTTCGCCTCTGTCTCATGTGCTATTGAGAAATAGGTAAAACTCTAGATCATGAAGGCAATAAACCCTCATTCATCAGGGATTTGTTATATACTTATCAAACCATGTCATCTACATACATGGTACTGTTTTGTAGACCAACCTGTATTTTACAAAGATTTATCTAGAGTCTATTATAAGTCAGTCATTGGTGGAAGCACCAGGAAGATAACAGTGAACAAAATAGAGATGACTGTTCTAAGGCACTTACATGTTAGTGGGAGAGACAGTGTTCTGTCTCTGACAGAGATATAAACATGTTCCAAACAGTGATATGAAGAAAAATAAAGCAGGCTAAGGAGGAGAGGAATAGAGTGTGATGGGTGGTCAAACAAGGATTCCCTGGTAAGGCGCCATTTGAACAGAGATTATTTCTGGGCAAAGAGAGTTTCAGACGGAAAGTGCAAACGCCTAAGGTGAGAGCTTTTACATAGAACATTTAATGTGGGTGAATCATTATTCCCTGACATCTGGATGATAACAGGATTTGATTTAAATTTATCTAATATTTCTCCTAATTATAGGTGTTTGTATTTATGCCATAATAATCAACCTAAACTCTTTCTAATAGAAACAGTCATACTCGAGTTTATTCTTTTTATTTGTTTTTAGACCGTGTGCCCAGAACATAGTGATAGAACAAATATATGATCTGTTTTTATTGGCCTTTTAAAGAGAACCATGTCTAGATACTGCTTTTTGTTTTCTTATTCATGAATTTCTACTCATTAATTTGTCCTTTTATGATTTATTTTATCTTGTTCTTCTGATTTTTGAGTTGAAAAATATAGTTCAGTTGCTTTCATGATGCCTGGATAATTTGCTTCAAGTGTTTCCTTAGATAATTTTTTCGTAAAGGTGAAAATGGGTGGTATACTTTTTAACTTTTTATATGTCCAAATGTCTTATTTTTGCTTTAATACACAAAGTCTGTAACATTATTCCCATTGTCCTGAAGAACTGAGTATTGCAGATAAAAAGACCAATGCCAGTTTCATTCTCGCCCTTTCAAGTTTTTTTTTTTCTTTTTAATGTCTGGAGGTTTATAGGACTTTTTTTTTTTTTTGACAGTGGATCTTCCAGATGTATTTTGATTATTTTATTTATTTATTTATTTTTAACAGTGAAAATGGGTGGTATACTTTTTAACTTTTTATATGTCCAAATGTCTTATTTTTACTTTAATACACAAAGTCTGTAACATTATTCCCATTGTCC
>NW_011889035.1:2410170-2415400 GCF_000151845.1 Pteropus vampyrus | reverse complement strand
ATTTTGTTTTTCCTATATCTTAATTATAAAATTTCTGAAGTTTTCTTCTTTCTGCATAGTTTTCTTCAATAAATGTCTTTCTGTTTGTATTTGACTTGGTTGTGTGAACTGCTTCCTTCAAATGGCTATGATCCCTGACTGCTTGTTCCTATTTCAAAGTGGTAGAGTCGAAGCTGACAAGAACTCCAGGGTCAGTGGTGGAGCTCACTGACAAGGGTCTCCACTGTATGGTCATTAGCCCAGTAGTCTCTTTCAGTCTTCTGTCTCAGGTTGATCAGAGCCAGAGAACACTCTTCTAAATTCTCCTGTTTGGAAAGTGTAAGTTGGGCTGAAAGCATTTACCCCCCAACTTCCAGAAATACCTGCTTGGGTTGCTTCTTGGCTTTCTCCACTGCCAGCTCCCATTATTTTTGTTCTTGCAGATTTAACCTTGTAGATTAAAAATATCCCTTTGCTTTAATTTAGTAGGTTTTTGGAAGAGAACAAAGTATATATTCATCCATCTTCAACCAAAAGTCTCATTTTTCTCTACTGAATCATTTACTCTACTTTTCATTCTGTGACTTACATTCTAGCCGTTGATCTCATTCACAGAATATTGGCAAATCCTTTCTAAAAATCTAGGTACTGCGACATGATCTGCCAATTTTTTTATCTGCCATGAAAGTCATATTTTCAAAGAACCGAGGCAGATGAATATTAAAGCATAACTTCTCACGTCTGAATTTAGAAAAATCCTTTAAAGCAGTACTCTCCTATGTGTGTATCTTTCTTAACTTTTAAAGTATTCTTTCCCTGTGGCTATATTAATTGATAATCACAACTTTACTTCCCAGTTTCTTATGAGTTAAATACAGTTTTAATTATAGTTTGTAAAAAATTCTAATGTAAGTCAATATATTGGTAATTTAGTAAAACATAGTAATCTTTTTTGCACATGAAAATTCTTTTTTAATTTGATTGATTCTCTTGCTTTCTGAATGGGCCAGACTATGCACCATTGTTCTCCCTTTGTCATACATTATCCCCACCCACCCCCACATACTCCTCTCCAGAGTTGACGAGTTCTAGTTTCTTGTTTCTCTGAAGAGAAGCAAAGTGAAGTAGACCTGGGGGTAAAATCCTGATCTGTCAAACTTTGAAGGTAGATCTTGAAATGTCAGCGTAGTGCTGAGTGGTTGCAGGAATTCAATGACTGATGTGAAAGTGGGGAGGAAACTAGGAAGGGAGTAGGGAAGAGAGGGAAGGGAGGAAGCTGGGAAAGAGGGAGGAAGGATAGAAGGAAAGGAAAGAAAAATTCCTTTGGGAGACCAGTTAAGCTGTCTACTGGAAATAAGGCCAAGCACCTTGAAGTGGTAACTATGAGGGATGTGTAGGATACCAACAGCAACTGCTGTGGCCCTCTTTTAAATCGTTTCATGACAAATTCCATTATATTTCACAGGCCAGATTTTGTTCCATGGCCATGACCAGCTCCAGGGGAGACTGGGAAATGTAGTTGTGTTTTCAGCTGGACCCATTTTTACTCTGAATAACATTAGAGCTCTGTTAGTATGGAAGAAAGGAAGGATGGTGGGTAGGCAACTAGCCACGTAGGAAATAAGAATGAGATACAGATTTGGAAGTTATCAGAATAAGCTAGTATTAGAAGGTTCATTAGAAATTTCCAATATTCAGGAAACAGTATATTTCTTAGATTTCTAACCTTTGAAAAGCAGATTTTATTAATGTTTGCCTAATTTTTCACTGTTAGGATCCAGGGAAAGTGTTGGCTTTAGTTTTACATAGAAAAGGATAAAATGACTATCCTCACATATACTGACACTGTGGTTTCTCATCAAATAGAACTTTTGGAAAGAAGGAATTTTAATTGTCCCAGCAATTGGCTTATAGAATCCAAGCTAATGCACGTGTAGATAAACATTTATTTTTATTAATTGTATCATATATTTAATAACATGAAATAGTATTTCAGATACATAAATTCATGAGGATAGTAAAGTTACTTCTAGATAATTATAAAAATCACCCTGAAGATCACTAGATATTAGTGCCTGCCAATTTTTCAGTCATCTTACCACATTCAATCTAAGACATTACTCAGAATGTGAATAGTTATTGTAAAAAGGGTTTCAAGAAAAGGTTTATCCATAATGTACATATTTTAGCAGATCTTCCATTCTTTTTAGAACATAAAAAATAAAATTTTTAATTTGTATGTACCTAGAATTCTTTTAAAACATTATTAGGGACTTGGAAGCTATCGCATTGCATTTTATTTCTATAAATGTCTTCCTTTGGCGATTATGACAAAGGCTTTAAAATAAGGCCTTTATAAGCACATTTAAGCATGCTTTTGTGGAATAGTGGGATTTATATCTTCTTCATATCCCAACATTAAGCTTACTACAAATAAGAAAGGAGAATGGACTGAATATGAGCCACCATCTCAAATACACAGTAAAAATAGGCGTAGTAATGCTCCTAAGTCAGCGAACACTAATGTTGACAGTAAATAACATTTTTGGGACAAGAAAAGTGCTTAAGGAAAAGCTATTTTTAGCTATAATTCGACAATTAATTTAAACAAGGGCAACCATGAAACTGTGACCCAAAAGTCAAAGTAATAAATCTTTCATTTTACTGTTGTAGGAGACAACTGGCTAAAGAGCAGGCTGACAAAACAGACATGTCTACAAAAGTGGTTCTAGGATTCCTCTGGGAGTCTCACCTGTTTGGTTCTATTTATGTTTCTGGTGTGATACAGTATTTGATGTGCAGAATAGGGTCTGTGCGTCGACACAGAAACGTTAAATTATATTTAGTATAGCTAAATGTGTATTAATATAAGACAAATATACAGTCATATATTTTAGAATGAGTGTCATTAAAATATTTTGAAAAAGTTAAGACCTAATATGATTATTCATCAGTCTTTTGGAAACTCATTTTCTTAGACTATTTCATAATGAAATAGTCTCTTTTTTTCTCTTTTCTCTCTGCTTCCCTTCCTCTCTCCTTCCCCTTTCCCCATAACTTCTTCCATATTTGTCTTTTAAAGCTCCTCTTTTCCATCCAGAGCTGAAGATCCATCTCTATTCAGATGTTTCTCATGTCCCAAACTGAACTCCTCTTTTTCCCCTTTTTTCAGACCTGTTTATCCACTTCTATTTTCCAGATTGGTGATGGGTAGGCTGACTCACATCCCAGTTTGACCAGAATAATCACTTTTTACACCTGTTGTCCTGGCATAATTATTATTAGCTTCCCCCTCACTTTCAAAATTGTCTTGGTTTGGCTAACAGATCACATGGTCACCACAGCTACCTGTCTAATGAAGGTCTGCCCTTTTGACAACCAGCATGTAAGCCCATATGTTAAAGGACTTGGGAGTGACATATGTAACCATGAATCTTACTTCCACTCTTTTTAGTCTGACTGACTCTCTTCACATTCCTTTCCCCTGTCCCCTTCCAACATACTTGCCTCTACTTATATCATACCTCCATTTATATCATAAGCTTTCTGTTTTGCTCTCTCTTCATCTCCAAAAGTGATATCCCAATATTTTTGATGACTGTACGCTCACCAGACTGGTATATCATGCTGCAAGTCTCAGTGTGCCCCTTCCATTCTGGTTTAATGCATTTAGATCTCTGGCCTGACACCTGGGTCTTTCTCCTGGGATTGCAACCAAGGAGAAACCCAACAGTGAGAGCCATAGGAGCATGTCTCAATGGTACATCAGACACAACCCACCTGGGCTCCAAAACTGGAAAACTCAGAGGATTTTTTTTTTCTTTTTTAGCTCCTCATTCAACTTTTCTAAAATTGGAATAATAAGACCTACTTGATGGGATGTTGTGAGGATCCATGAGAGGAGAGAAAGTACAGGAAAGTAATTAGCATAGTGTGAGTCAGCATTTGACTAAAGGAAGAAATGGAAATATAAACAATGTCAGTGCCCAGCTCTGTAAGGGGGCTAAACAAAGCCTTTGTATTTTATTTTAACGTTCACTAGATTTTAGGAGCAAATATTGATGCTACTAAGACAGCTGCTGCTACTAATTATCTCTGAAAAACTGGAGAGATATACTAGATGATTAGATGATTGAATTTCAAGAGGGAATATTAAATTTGAGAAAAAACTGGGTTTGATGTAAAAAGGAATTTGACTAAATCTTAGGCAAGACTCTAGAAGAGATTATCGGTGGTTTGTGAGCATCCAGAAGAGGAAGCAGTGGCCACGGGGACACAGCATGGATGCACCCTAACCACTGCATACTAGATCAGCATTGGTTCACAGGGCTAATATGCTGGTGCATATCATATCTGGTTCCATATCAGGGAACGTGCAGAAAGAGTTGTATTTGGGCTTTGGCATGATATTTTACAGGGCTCTTCATGACATTTTTGTAGGGAAAAAGATTGTAAGTTTAATTAAGTGGATTGGCATCTGATTATAAGAAAAGAAATAATCAGTGGATCACTGTTACCCTGAAGGGTTTGGTAGAGGAACATAATAAGGCTCTGTCCTCTATCATTGCCCTTCATATTTTAAAGCTACTTATATGGAAAAACATGTTTATATATAAAACAAGTAATGCTCATCAAATCTGGGAGGCATAGTGACTATAATCTCTGACAGAAACAGGATCCCAAATAGAAGCTCGGGTGTTACTTCCTTGAGGAAGGCTTCTGTGATTGCCTACCTGTCCAAGTCTGTATTCAGTACCCTTCCTTTCTACTCCCAGAAGAACTGCATGTAGTTATCTGTCTCTTACTGTACCTGCCTGCCTTGCAAGTCTCTCTCTATGCACGGGCAGTTTGTCTTGTGTCTCTGTCTTCCCAGTTCCCCATCCAGTAAACAGCAGTCGCTTAAAGAACGTTTGCTTCATTAAAGAATCAGTGATGACGACCCACACCAAGGGGCTGAAACTATCCAGCTGAAATTTAATAAGGAAAGATGTAAAGCCCTGCCCTTGGAGCACTAGAAAAAATCTAAAGCACAAGAGAATAACTAGTTGGCTTTACTTGTAGCATGCATGAAAAAGAAATAAGGTGTTTAGACAAGAATAAACTCACCTTGAGATGATATAATAGCACTACTTTGCCCTTCCCCTTCCCCAATTAAAAACTGAGGTGATCTTCATCTGCTTGAATAAAAGTGCACAGCACCTAAAACAACAGATGTGAGAGTCCCTCTCCAAGCTGATAGACCATACTCAGA
>NW_011889035.1:2379610-2410120 GCF_000151845.1 Pteropus vampyrus | reverse complement strand
CAGTGATGACGACCCACACCAAGGGGCTGAAACTATCCAGCTGAAATTTAATAAGGAAAGATGTAAAGCCCTGCCCTTGGAGCACTAGAAAAAATCTAAAGCACAAGAGAATAACTAGTTGGCTTTACTTGTAGCATGCATGAAAAAGAAATAAGGTGTTTAGACAAGAATAAACTCACCTTGAGATGATATAATAGCACTACTTTGCCCTTCCCCTTCCCCAATTAAAAACTGAGGTGATCTTCATCTGCTTGAATAAAAGTGCACAGCACCTAAAACAACAGATGTGAGAGTCCCTCTCCAAGCTGATAGACCATACTCAGAATATTATGTTTTCTGAAAGGTACATTTTAAGGAAGAAATCAGCAAACAGGAACTTGTACAGAGGAGAGCCACCAGGATTGTGGAGGGCCTGAAATCTTACAATAGTTATTAATTTTCATTCATTCAACAAATGTATATTAAGTATCTACTATTTTCCAGGCAGTATACTAGGTAGTGAGTGGTAGAGGAAAAAAAAATCCTTATGAGCAATTAAAAGAAATAAAGACGCTTGTAAAAATAAACACAGACCACCCAAATGAGAACAAATGAAGCCTATTTATTTAGAGCTGGCTAGAGCAAGGAAGTCAGCAACCATCACTTGCATTTGGCAGAGACTCAAAGGCAGACGGAGTGGAAAAGCTCTATAGTGAACAAAAGAGACGGTTTCAGCTATGCTCTAATTGGAGGCTGTTGGCACAGGAAAGCTGGAGGTAGGATAACTTGAAGCAGGGCATCCTATGTGATTAATTTGGGGAGCAAATTTTGCTTTCTCCAGTTGGCCCTGAGTTGGAAGTAGAAGTAAAAATTAAAGAAGCTGTTAGTCGTTGACTAAGTCCTGACCATTCTAGTACTATTGTTGTAGAAGTTATAGGTCAGAGTCTATAGTCATATGTCCTGGCCATTATCTGTTCAATGTTCAGTCTCTAATACCGAACATTGAGAAGAGCGGACTCAGAAGAATCTGGAGGTCCACTGATAATCGTATTTAGGTATTTTTAGGGTTGACTATATTGAGAAAGCATTTGTTCTGAATGGTCCCAATGGATCAAATTAAGACCAGTAGATGAAAAAGTTCTTCAGTATAAGAAAGAACTTTAAAAAACACATTGCTATCTAGATACAATCTCAGACAGTGGTTACCTGCTAAAGGAAGAATTCAGACGTAGGCCAGATGATACTCTTGGCAGTGATACTTCAAAAGAAATCACAAACCTTGACATGCACCAGAATTACTTGATATCTTTGTTACTGTTGCCAAACCTTAGGCTCTGTCCCGGATCAATGGGGCATGATAGATGATTCTCATAAGAAACATTTGTGGATGGGTAGTTGGACTACGTGACTTGTAAAAGTCCTTCCGCCCCAAGAGTCTAATATCATAATGTTTGCATAGCATAGTCATAAACAGGAAATAGACTATTCGTTCATTTATTTAACAATATTGATTGAGTAGCTTACATTATGCCACACACTACTTTAGACCTATATTTTAATTCTATTAGGTTGGTGCATTCCTACGTCCCAAGAAGACAGTGATGAAAAGAACTCATTTTGTTCATTTTTCAAAGATTTATTGAGCTTCCGGTGTGTGCTGGGGTGCTGTGCCAAGCTCTGGTGAGACAGTGATGAACAAGACTGATATAGTTCTTGTCTTTCAGATCTTACAGTAGCAGAAAAAATAGGCAGAATGTATTTACAGTAAAGGGTGATACACATTGTTATAAAAAAGGAAATTGGTGTGGAAACCACTCTTTTTAAGTTCTCTTATTTTTCCCCACATCAGAACTCCAATTAAAATTTAATCGGGGGTGGTGAACACACAATGCAATATATATATATATATGCCTTACTGTTGAATTGTATACCTGAAACTTACTGGATTTCATTAACCAATGTCACCACAATAAAAAAAAAATCTTTTTTAATTGAATCGGATTATTGACAGAGGAATTAGTAATTCCTTTCCTCAGATTTATTATAGGTTTTAAGTAAACATTGAGAGCCTTTGACCTTAGCTCTGGAATGCTAGAAGACTTCAGAATGCACTGTTACCAAGAACCTCTCTGTAGTTGAATAAACCATTCAAAACTGTTGAGTCAAGGAGGCTCAGGTGCTGCTGCCTGCACTGAGAGAATGGAAGCACTGACTTCATCAATGTGTTGATTATATATGACAGCAACTGTACTTCAGAAATGTCATTTAAAAAAATTTAATGTATGTACACTGTTAGCTCTGAAATTACCTTTCCATTTTAATTACAAAATTAACCTCTACCTTTCAGACATCTTCCTGTTTAAATAATTGAACGATTAGAGAAAATTACCTATTCAGAGAAATATAATAATTTTTCTTGTCCTTACATTTCACTCTTTGAAAATGTATTTTACTTTTCTACAATTGGCAGAGCTTCTCCTTGTGAGGCCGAGCTTCAGGAATTAATGGAACAAATTGACATCATGGTCAGCAACAAAAAATTGGATTGGGAAAGGAAGATGCGAGCTTTGGAGACAAGATTAGATCTTCGGGATCAAGAATTGGCAAATGCACAAACTTGTTTGGATCAGAAAGGTCAAGAGGTACCAAATACATGTGTTAACAAACTGTTAATTCTTCAGACTGTTAAAAATAGGATTTAGTCTATTAGAATATATTTTTTTATTACACATAGTTTTTATCAGGCATTAGCAATAGCAATTATTGCTTGAAATTCTGTCAGTATGCTAAAAGTGACAGAGCCTAGAGACATAAAAATTTGGCCGATGCAGACAGACATATAATACCAATGCCTTGGGTGGCTCCATAGTATAGTGGTTAGCAAGTCTGCTCTACATGCAGAAGATCCTGGGTTCATGCCCCAGGTGGAGCCACAGACCATACATACCCCAAGTGTGCCAGGCCCCGGGTGCATGCCGCGAGCCAACCCAGCCCAGCGCCAACCAAGCCGAGCACAACCAAGCCGAGCATGTGGGAGGAGATGCCCCGCCTTCAGAGATCCTGTTCTTAAGGGGAAACAGCAACATCCATAGGTCAGGGGAGGAAGTGGGGGTGGGGATGGGGGTGGGGGAATTAAAGAGGAAAAAAAAATCAATGCCATCTAGAAAAGAAAACAAACATTTAATGGATTGTGAAATAAATATTGTTTGCAAGCAAAGATGTCAGTGCATTTGCTGCTGTAGAAACAAAGAAGTACGTAGTTGTCAAAGCTCGGTCTTTGGACTGAGCAGAGGTCAAAAGCATTTGCATTTTCTAATCCACTAGAAAAATCTTTCCTGAAAGAAGTGAAATGTCAAGACGTGATTGTAGGACAAGGGAGAAAAGTGTTTGGTGAATGAAGGATGCGTATGTGTGTACCTGGGCACCCATGTAAGAGGTGTGTTTTCAGCTCCTGGGTGGCTGCTTAGGATTAAGCTGGTTATTATAGAAAAATGTATTCATGCTCTCGGGCCTGCAGAGGAGTTCAGAAAACCATATGCTTTACCTAAGGTGGATGTTTGTGTCTCCAAATTTTTCTTTTGGGCAAAGCAGAGGAGAAGTGTTTACTAATCATACACTAAAACATCATCACTTAACGTATTCAGCAGCCATTTTTCTACCTGGATTGGCCTCTCAATGGAACTCAGATTTTGGAATAGTTAATGATGTTATTGTCTGGCATAGTTAACTTAGGTTTCCCTTCATGGTACAGGCAGGTCATCACACCTGAGATATGCAAGCGGCTAGTCTCTCACTTAAATACCTGTTATGGCGCAGATGTGTCAACAGGTGCCTCACCTGCCTTTTAAGCAGACAAATTCTGTAAGCCAAATACCTAAGAACTCCTCTTCGACATTTTTCTTTTTCTTTTTAATATGTTAGTTCTTATAAAAAAAATGTAACAATTATTCCATCGTTGCACCAAAGCAGACCTCCCTTGTAAGGCCGTGGGGTTTAAAATGAAAGCTGGGAGAGGTTCTGCCAGAGGAACGATGACATAAACCTCCCAAAAAGATAATGCAAAGTAAATTCTCAACCTTAATTTAAAATGTGACGGTGATAAGGATCTTTGATCAAACATCGATACCGTACTGTCCTAATGTGTACCCAGTGGAATAGTGCTAGCAATATTTGGCTTTTGTGAATATAATTACTAATAGCTATTTTAAGAACTGCAGGACAAATATTTATTCTTGGTTTGGTTCAGCATTTTTGTTTGCATTGTACCCCTCTTTTGCCCATTTTCTGATTCTTATCAAGACAAATTTAGCAAAATCAAAATTAAATTTTATTCTTAATGCAGGTGGGGTTACTTAGACAGAAGTTGGACAGTTTGGAAAAATGTAACTTAGCAATGACTCAGAATTATGAAGGACAACTACAAACCCTAAAAGCTCAAGTAAGGAGACTTATTACAATTTAATACCACTCATTTTTATATATGCTTTAACCTATAAAATTGTGTTAATTTTATTAAAATGAATTGTTTTCAATACAAGCAAAAGTTCTTATATTTTAACTATAGGTTATATGTTTGGTCCTGTCTTTCATTGTTTTATATGTATTGATTTTGTCTTTTATTAAATAGTCAGTTTCTGTATCCCTTTAACGGTTAGCACAATGCTAGACTAATAGCTTTCTATTTATCAAGTGACTTGTTGATTATGTGATAATAATTAGCTATGTTAACAACAAAAAAAACAAAGTTAGTATTTTATAGTCATTACTCCCTCATAGAGAAGTTCTTTTTTCTATGGCAGTTTAAAATATACATGTATGCTCTTATGAAATAGGTAATTGAAAGAACAAAATTGGTCTTTATTACTTCATTACTTGTAGGCTGTTTCATAAATGATAGGCCTCCACATATGTGATAAGAGGGATACTGATTTCTCTCTTATTTATCCCTGTATCTCCCCACTGTGCTGGCAAACAAAAAGTCTTCTCTCCCTTACACAGATAACACATAGAGCAATAATCATCCAAGCATCTCAGGTCTAGTAGATGATATATCCTTGATTAACTTGGTAAATGAATCAATGGGAAATATGGTTTGATTACATAATTTTACTTTACAACCAATTTTTGTTGGAGTGCGAAGATTTCATAAATGATAATATAGTTAAAGCAGCTCAAAGTAGTTAATGCTCCTCCTTACGTATCTTTTTAGGGAGGGGACCAGCCATTAATAATGAATATGAAACATTTGATGCCACGTAATAGATATGATCTTATAAGACTAGCTCTTAAGTCTACCTAGACATTTTGCCTACAATTTAAATAGCTGCCACTAGAGGATAGCATGAATTATGAAACTTTACACGGTTTTCTTTGCTAAGACTCAAAGCATTTAACACTTAAGTCACTCAACCTTGCTTGTTCTACAAAGATAAAGCTCTAAAATTGCAACATAAATATTAAATCACTATAATTGTTCAGTATAAGTTTGAAAATACATAGGAATTTAGATACAAGTTAAGTACCATCTCTAAATTATATTTAACTAGTTCAGTCACTGCTTACTAAATCTTTAATTTCTGGTGTTTTTTTTTTTTAATGCTTGTTATTAAAACGTTTGGGGCCTTATTTACAGGTGTTGAGTGGTAATTTAATATATGAATCATTGCCATTTGATGCTTTGCTTCACTGCTGGCTAACCAACAAATAAATACCTTTAAGGCAATCTCACAAAAAATTTTTCTGTGAAACACTAGTACCAAAAATTTAGGAAATGCTGTTTACTCCTTCTCTGCTCCTGGATATTCACAGTGCAGATCAGCATATTAGAGGCTGAGAAGTCCTGCTCTAAACACGTGCATTTAGCCTTCTCAATCCACCATTTTCCAAGTATATATGGCCGTGGAACCTTTTTTTGTTTTTTAAAGTAAAACCTACTAACACTGTAGTACAGTATTACAATGTAAACACTGTAAATAGGTGCTTCATAGAATACACTTTGGAAATACTACATTATTGTTGAGAGAACAGCCATCTGCTTCCACTGACATTTTCTTCTGCTTCTCTTTTCTTCTCCGATTACAAGAAAGGAAAGAAGAGAATTAGGGAGGGAGAGCAGAAGAGAAAGAGAGAGAAAAAAGTAAAAAGAAACAGAAAAAGTACTATGTACTTGACTTGGTTTGCATAATAGTAATGTCTTTTTCTAACCAGAAAATGCTATCTTGTGGCAAACATGCTTTTATTGCTACTAGTTCACTCAACTTCTTTGAAATTCCTGGTTTATTTACAATTTCATTTTCTAAAATATCTTGAAGATACACTTTACTGCACTCTGCCTTGAATAACTCAACTCTGTCAAAGCTTTCTTTTAGAAATTACTTTCTTTTCTTAAAGGGGGTATTTTCTTTTCCTTCTAACCATTATAAAACTGTAAATTATATATATGTATATATAACTGTAAATATATATATATTTGAGATTTCCACTTCTGAAAAAATGGAGTAGATGTACTTTTTCCCTATTCCTCCTGCTAAATGCAACTAGAAAACCTAGACATTATTTATAAAACAACATAAGAAAACTGAGAAGTAGAAACAAGAGACAGACCAACTAGGAGCTTGGGACCCAAGGAATGACAAAGTGGTGAGTTCCCTGGGATATCTTTTTTGCCTCTTATATTTCAGACTGGGTAACAGAGAAGCTGGCAATCCAGACACTCCAATAGGTACAGAAAAACCAACGAACAAAAAGAACCCCCAGGAAAGCCTATTCTCTGCAGTCAAAAGACCAGGGAAAAGACAGCCTAGCAAGATTAAACACTTTTGGATAATAACTGCTCTACTCCAGCCAAACCCCACAGAAAAAGACTATAGCCCCAAACTCCCCCTACCAGCAGAGACTGAGTAGACAGCCTAGGTTTCCACCCTCACCAGGCTATAACAAAGTAGCCCAGGCCCCCTGCCTGAGTGGTGTCAAAGAAGCTGAGTGAAGAGCCAGGACTTTCATTACCACTGGCCTTAACAAGCCCTCCTCAACCCCCAACCCATGGTGTCAGTAGAGACTGTGAGAGGAGCCTGGACATCTATGCCTATCTGGTGGTGATGAGGCACCCCTCCCCCTCCTTTCTGGAATGGTATCAGGGAAGCCTAATGAGAAGTCAAGACCTTCACTACAGGATCACTGAAGGCCATGTAAGAACCAGTAAGAAGGCATCAATGGCCCTGCAATCAAGGTGGTTTAGTGAAAGACCAGTGGGGAGCCTGAACTCCCACTCCCCACTCAGCAGTAGTAAGGAGCACCTTTCCTGGGTTACCAACCGAGGCCAGGACCTGGACTTCTGCTGCCACCTGGAAGAGATGAGGCAGCATTCCATTTTCCCTGCTGAAATGTTATAACAAGATGGCTGCTAAAACACAATATTTAAATAAAATCCAGAATCTCTTAACACAATACCCGAAAATGTCCAGGTTTCAATAAAAAAATTACTCATCATACCAAGAACCAGGAAAATCTCAACTTGAATGAGAAAACACAATCAAGTGACGCCAACACCGAGTTGATATAGATGTCAGAATTATCTGACAAGGATTTTAAAGCAACTGTTATTAAATGTTTCACTGAGCAATTACAAACATACAAATGAAACAAATGAAAAATTATAAAGTTTTAGCAAAGAAGTAAAACCATAGAAAACAACCAACTAGAAATTTTATAACTGAAAAATTCAATAACCAAACTAAAAAAAATAAATCAATCCATGAGCTCAAAAGCACAATTGAGAGGATAGAGAAAACAATCAGTGAACTTGAAGATAGCGAAATAAAAATTACTCAATCTGAACAAAAGAGAGAAATAGACTAAAAAAATAAATAAACCTCAGGGACAGGTAACACCATAAGTTTGCAAATTTGTGTCATCAGAGTTCCAGAAGGAGAGGAGAGGAAAGTGGGACTGAAAAACTGTACAAAGAAGTAATGGTTGGAAAGTTTCAAAACTTGGCAAAAGATGTGAACATACAGAAGCTGAGTGAAACTCAAACATGATAAACCCAAGAAGTCTACACCAAGACACATATTAGTCAAAGTTCTAAAAATCACAGATGAAATAATCTTGGAAGCAGCAAGAAAGAAATAACATCTTGCCTATAGGGAAAAATCAATTCAGATAATGGATTTCTCATGTGAAATCATGGAGTCCAGCAGAAAGTGGAACATTTTTCAATTACAGAAAGAACAGAAACGTCAATCCAGAATTCTATGTCCAGGAATTCTTTGTCTAAGAATGAAGGAGAAATCGAGATATTCCCAAATGAAAGAAAACTAAGAAAATTTGTCACAAACAGACCTACACTAAAGGAATGGCTAATGGAAGTTTTGTTAGCAGAAAGCAAATGATAAAGAATCTTGAAATACCTGGAAGGAAGAAAAACACTGAAAGGAGTATAAACTTCCTTCTCTTGAGCTTTCTAAATTATTTGATAGCTGAAGTAAAAATTAAAACAATGTCTGATATAGTTCATAATGCATGTTAAGGAAATACTTGAAGACAATAATGTTATAAAAGGGTCATGGTAAAGGGACATAAAGAGAAGTAAGATTTCTATGCCTCGCTTGAACTGGTAAATGTCAACACCAGTAGACTGCTATAATTTTGTTTACCTAGAGTAACACCTAAAAAAGCTATACAAAGAGATACATTCAAAACACTATAGATAAATTAAAATGGAATTCAAAAATTGTTCAAATAACCCAGAGAAAGACAAGAAAGCTAAAACGGAGAGAAGCCAAACACTGGAGAACAAACAGAAAACAAAAACAAAAGTCAGGCGTAAGCCCTAATGTATCAATAATTACATTAAATGGAAATGTTCTAAATATACTATTGAAAAAAAATGGAGATTGACAGAGGAGGTAAAAAAATATGACCCTACTATATGCTCTGTTCCAGAAACTCACTTCGGATATAACTATATGTGTACGTAGAAAGTACAAAGATTTAAAAATATATACTATGCAAATATTAATAAAAAGAAAGCAACAGTGGTGCCAAGATAAGCCAGTGGACAAAGAAAAGTCTTTTTCAACAGTGAAAAGATGACTGGATATCCACACGCAAAAGAATTAAGTTGGACATTTACCTAAACCATTGACAAAAATTAAGTCAAAATGGATCAAAAACCTAAGTGTAAAAACTAGGAAGAAAACATAGGAGTAAATTTTTGTGACTTGAGATTAGGCAGTGGTTTCTTAGATTTGGCAGCAAAAGCACAAGAAAAATTCGTTAAATTTCACTTCGTAAAAACTGAAAAACCTTTGTGATTCAAAGGACACCATAAAGAAAGTGAAAAGACAATCTACAAAATATGAGAAAATATTTGCAATCATATATTTGATAAGTGACTAGTATCCAGAATTAAAAATAACTTACTAGTAAACAATAAAAAGACAAATGACCAAATTTAAAAATGGGCAAAGATATGAATAGACATTTCTACAAAGAAGATATGCAAATGCCCAATAAGTACATGAAAAAATGCTCAACATCATTAGTCATTACAGAATGCAAATCGAAACCTTATGTAGATACCCCTTCACACCCACTAGGTTAACTATCATCAAAGAGATGGACAATAGCAAGTGTCGGTAAGGATATAGAGAAATTGGAACCCTATGCATTGCTAGTGGGAATGGGATATGTTACAGCCACTTTGAAAAACAGTTTAGAAGTTCCATAAAAAGTTAAACTTAGAGTTTCCATATGACCCAGCAATTCAATTCCTAGGTAAATACCCAAGAGAAATAAAAACATGTATCTACACAAAAACTTGTACACAAAGGTTCATAGCAGCATTTTTCGTAACATCCCCAAAGTGGAAACAACCCAAATGTCCATCAATTGATGAATGGATAAACAAAATGTGGTATATCCATGCAGTGGAATATTATTCATCCATAAAAAGGAACGAAGTACTGATCGATGTTACAACACGGATGAACTTTAAAAGCATATGCTAAGTGAAAGAAGTCAGACACACAAAAAACCATATATTGTATGATTCCGTTGATTTGAAGTGATCAAAATAGGAAAATCTACAAAAACAAAAAGTAGATTTTAGTGGTTGCCAGGAACCTGGGGAAAAAAGAAATATATAGTCACTATTAATAAGTATGACATTTCTTTTTGTGGTGATAAAAATATTCAGAAATTACATAGCATAATAGTTGCACAACTTTGTGAATATACTAAAAAAACTAGTAATTGAATACTTTAAAGGGTGAATTTTAGGAACACAGTTTTGTGTTCAGCTTCAATAATTTAATAAAAATTATGAGAAAGAAAAAAGAAGGCAGAAGTGACTACACTGATATCAGATAAAATAGACATAATTGTTCATAGCTTTCTTTGTAATAGCTAAAAACTGGAAATAACCAAAATGTCTCAATATATGCATTGTCAAACAAACTGTGGTTACATCCATACCATGGAATAAAACCGAGCAATAAAAAGAAATGAACTATTGATACATGCATGCATCTCAAGGGCATTATGCTGAGTGAAAAAAAAGCCAGTCTCAAAAGGTCATATATTGTTTGATTCCATTTTATAACAATCTTAGAATGACAGCCTACAGAGATGGAAAACAAATGAATGATTACGCAGAGTTAGAGGTCAGAGCATGGGGGGGATAGATGTCACTACGAAGGCACCAAGGATCTTTGTGGTGATGAAATGGTTCTGTACCTCAATCATAGTTGTGGTCACACAAGTCTACACATGTGATAAAATGGCATATATTGTACCATCGTCAGTTTCCTGGCTTTGACATTGTACCATAGTTCATTAAGATGTAAATATTGGGAGAAACTGTGTGAAGATAATTCAATATCTCTAATATCTTTGTAACTTCTTGTGAATCTATAATTATTTAAAAATAAAAATTTTAAAAAGCAAAACACTTTTGTAAACAGTTATATAGAAATTTCCCCACAGATATTGATAGACCATGATGCTTTTAAACTATTATTTGAAGATAGAACAGAAACAAAACAAATAAAAACAACAATACAAAGGCTAAGTTGTAAAAAGAATTATTGGTAAGAAAAAAATTACATCAATTTTGAAATTTATTTAAACTTATATCAACAGGAATAAGTCATTTATGTTGTTTGTATCTTTTAAATTAAGTATTCATTTTTCTTGAATAAAGTATAAGCTGATTATTTTATAGATTGTTACTGAAATTAAAACTGTCAACACAAGATAGCACTAATTAAAAGTGAGAAAAAAATGTTTTTTTTTTTTAGTTATGAGTTTTGCTACATATGGTTAAAACAAAACTGAACAAAACATTTATCAAGTGAATCATCGTTTAACTATGTAGTTAATGAAGTCCCAAATTTACATGAAAGCTGAATTGTGCTCAGCTTCAATAATTTAGTTTTAATAACTGGTTCTATCTTCACTAATTGGAACAGTTAAGCTTTGCTGCATTTTCTAATCATGACTTTAATTTTCAAAGAGGTGCCCAAGAATAGGACCATAGTGAAGTCAAGTTAGAAATTACCAGTAATAGTGAAATGTCAGCATTCTCTATTTATTATTTACAGTTTTCCAAACTAACTAATAGCTTTGAAAAACTGAGATTACACCAGATGAAACAAAATAAATTGCAACGAAAAGAGGTACCACACCTCAAAGAAGAAATACCCTTTGAACCAAGCAATTTGAACCAGAAATTAGAGGTGAGCTATATTTTCTTAGTTTCTTCATGTGTATTGAAGATTGATTTTTGTTGTGGTGGTGGTGGTAGGCTATTTGCCTCTAGTGTACTACATGTCATTGTGTACACTATGTACAGCTGTGGTAATAAACACCACTATAGATCGACTTCTCATTGAGTATATTTTCATACTGTACCTTCCCTTCAGCCACTTAACGAATTAGAATATCACTTTGACTTGCACATCTTTTATACATACTGGAATTTTTGGAGAGCCAAAAAAAAAAAAAAATTCAAAGAAACTGCAGATGAGAGTGAAATTAAAGGACATCCCTGGGGTCTGTTAAAGTGAATATCTAATAAATCTTTTAATGCCTATTTAACTATTAGGTACTTAAATCCCAGTGAAACCTCATAACAGTTTCAGAACAGAGCTTGAAGTGCCAAGGTTTTTTCTTTAAAGAGGTAGTGCCACTCCAATATAGCCAACCCATATCACCCAGAACTTCTAAATTCTTGGTCCCTAAAAAGGTTTACTATGTTATGAATGCATTTATTTTTATCCTCTTAACTTTCCAACCTTGGAAAAAACAAATCAGTTATTTTTCTGTTCTGTGCTCTTGAGCATTCCTGCTACAGGTCACGTAACAGCTGATATTCTACTATAAATTCCTATTCTTTAACCTTAGCCGAGTTCCCAGTGTTGTTCAATTGTTTGTTTAATTGGCCTCAAGTTAACTCTTATCATATTACCCCACTCAGCTTATTTCATTGTTCTCAAGCCCTAAACCTCAGTTTTCCCCCACCCCCAGCCAATAATTTCAGTTTCTTTTTTGTTGACAGGTAATAATTCTGTGCCTCCCCATCACCAAGGTAGGAACTTCTTAGGAATCTCTGATCTGTTCCTTTCTCTTATTCCTCATATTCCAGCCCAGGTTTTCCCCTTTCCCTTGTCCAATGCCTCTTATCTCCTTCTTCCTCCTATCTAGTTGTCATTGCCTTGTTTCATACTTTATCATCTTCCTCTTCAATTAATAGTCCTTCTCAAAAAATTTTAGGAGCAGAAAAAATAAAATCTGGGATTACAGCCCTAAAACCAGCCCATTGCAAGTACTTTGTTGGAATTTTGAGGTTTTAGTTTTTTAATCTCTGGAAATTTTATATCTACTGAATAATGAACGTACATTTTTAAAATAAAATTAAGTAAGTAAAGTAAAGATGACCCTCTAGGAAAATGTGCCATGTATAACCCCCTGGCTCTTGCAGTGGTGTAACTGGACTGGCTTTGATAACATACTGGTCTCGCAGAAGATGCCTAAAGATGTGCGCTGTAATGCACAAATGCTTTTACTGAAAATGCAGAAGTCAAGTCACGAACTATCCATTCGATTGGCTTCTCATGTGGTTTAGTAGGAGAACCACGTTCATATAAATTCTTCAAAAAAAAGCCTTAAAATAATATTAAGTACTTTGTGTGTACACATTTTACATTTGGGAAACTAAATATTTTCATAAAATATATCATGAAATTATAATGGAAATTAGCCACAAAATATGACTTGATATGTTTGTATTTATATAAAAAGTTTTAAGCACACTATATACAATTTAATCTATATAATTATAGAAATGCTTCACATACCTGTTTTAGAGTTATCTGAAAAATTAATATGTAAGAGATGGACTGTTCTAGTTTTAGTCTGCATCTCAGTATTTTGTTCCTTTGGGACAGGCATTTATACACTGATATAGTAATAGAGAAATGGAAAGCGGCATGCTATAGCGGAAGAACATGACAGTTTAAAACTTAAACCAGGTCCTGACTGACTCATTTATTTGCCCTGTGAACTGTGGGCAGGCTGTTAACCTCACAGAGATTCCATTTTATCACTAATAAATGAGGCCAAAAATATCTTATAGGTGACATTATGATTATGAAAGAAAAATACGTATACACATATGTGAATTTAGATGCACACTGAAACATTTAGGGGTGAAATACACGAGGTCTGGAAGAAGCCTTTAAATATTCCAATAAAAAAGGGGGCAGAGAGAGGTGAAATAAAAACAGTAAGTCAATGGTCATTAAATTGGGTGAAGGGTACATGGGAGTTTATTATACTCTCTACTTTTATGTAAGTATGAAAATTTTCATAATAAAGAGTTAAATCTGTCTTATATGTGGAGTTTTGTAGAGTCCCTGACATACAGTTATTACTGAAGAAATGTTTGTTCCATTTCTCAATATTTAGTAGAGAGATTATAAGTATGTGTATATATATATATGTATGTATGTGTGTGTGTACATACATACATACATACATACATGTATGTACATACATACATACATACATATACACACACATATATGAAATGTAGCTTCTGCTAGAAACTCTAATTTTTAATGATCCTGACCCACTATCAACTTTGAACACTCAGAAAAGATTTTTCAACCATGGAGAACTTACTCTGGGGGTTTAAGCAAGTATACAGACCCTCTGGAACTTGGGCAGACACTTCCAGTCTCTACAGAAATCTTTATAAAGCAATCTAGGTCTCTGCAGGGCCCCATAACTACTGGATATTTTGTGTTCACTTGCTAATCTTGAAACCAATACATCTGTAAGACCGAGGAAGCCAGGACCACTATAAGTACCTGCTGATAATGTCTGTGACACACACTTCTAATCTTGCTTGGCCTCATATCTACCTGTTGTAGAATTTGTAAGTAATTGATGTTAACACTCCTGCCTCTTCCTAAAGTGTGCTGGGAAATGCTTATTTCAAGACTGAGGTTGTTATATGTGTAATGCTAAATATTAGTATTACCTGAAAGGTATGAACTATGTAAGTCGATCTTGCCCACATTTTGACTTCTGACTCCAAAGACTCCTTTCTAAATTAAAAGTAAACAGTAATTTCATTATAGGCCCTATATTGATTTGAAATGTTACCTATTTTACACTAGAGCCAAGTTTTATAAATTTCTCATTATTACTAAAGACGCTGTTTTCATGTACTTAATTTTAAATTGTCAAATGTCAGAATCAAAGTCAATAACTGTAAATGAACTGTTTATTTATCCTAATATGTAGTTGACCCTTGAACCATGTGAAGACTGTGGTGCCGACTCACCACGCAGTTGAAAATTCATGTATAACTTTTGACTCCCTGAAAAACATTACTAATAGCCTACTGTTGATCAGAAGCCTTACCAATAACATAAACAGTTAACATATATTTTGTATGTTATATGTATTATGTACTATATTCTTATAATAAAGTAAGCTAGAGAAAAGAAAATGTTATTGCGAAAATCATATGGAAGAGAAAATATGTTTTTCGGTATTTATTTTTTAAAACTCTACATATAGGTGGGACCCATGCAGTTCAACTTCATATTGTTCAAGGGTCAAACATAGTCTATTTATCATAAAGTATTATTATATATTTTAAAAGGAGGGTCTATCCGTATTTCTCCAACTTTATTACCACCACTAAATTACTATAAAAGCCTCCTACTTTATACCCTTCAATCACTGGTTGTTTCAGGACTCGAGGATTTATAAAATGAAAATTTCTCCCAAATGTTCTTTAAAGTCATATCTCTGTAGAAAATATGAAATGCTCTGTTCTTCTCATTTTAAGCAAGATGTAGCTTTCATTCTCTAAATAAGTATATTTATTTAACACATAGCCAAGCTAGTCATTTAGCCATCTTCAAAACAACATGAACCACTCTAGTCAAATTAACTATTCCAATTTGACATATTATTGGAGATGGCTGAGATAACCATGACACATGGCTTTTATGTGAAACTAATATTGTACTTTCACTGTAAAATTATTTCTTTACATGTACATTCCCCTACTTTATTGTATATTCTTTGATTTGTTTTCTTTCAAAAAAATTTTAATCATGAAATATTTTCGATTTCTCTCCACAGTACCTGGTGAACACTAAGTGCTTAATAAATATTACTGAATTGATGATTGGAAACATCAATATATTCATGTCATATATCTATATATATTCAATAATATGTAGTTATAGACTTGGTGACTATAGAGTTTTTGCCAACCATTTTGTTTCCTTTGCAAAAATAAGTGGGAAATGTTTAAGTTCTAGGAAATAATACCATGCTTTTGTCTGTACATTCATGGTCCATAAGTGGTGCCTGGCACTCTGTCAGGCACTGAGAGGAATATAAAAGTAACAAAATACACAGTCCTTACCCTTAAGTTACTCACAACCTAGACAGAGAGATGATACAACGTCCAACCATGGGCACACTTGAGAAGCAATGAAATTTTCTTTGGCATTCCCAAAGTCGTATCCTTCCTCATGTTAAGTGTGAACAGATAATCATGCTCTGTGAATATATGACTTGGGCAAAAACTTGAAGAACTGAGTATGCCATATCAAGCTAGTTCTCCCACTTCTTCCCTAGGTTAGTGCTGCCTGAATGAGGCCTGAGAATGATCCCAAGAATGAGTTGAACTGGGCTTCACCTTGGACTGGTAGCTTTGAAAGCCACAGTCACGAAATCAGTCCAAGCTCTGTTCCCTAAAAAAATACGGGAACAGGTTTGGCGACTGGGTATAGAGAACAAAAGAAGGGAAAAAAAATTCTGGTCTTGGCTCAGGAATTTGGAAGTACTGGTTGATGCAAAAAGTTGTTTGAAACTTCCTTGTAGTAAGTGGCATTTGTTACCAGAGAAACTTTTTATATTTTTAACAAAATGCCTAATTTTTTATACAAGGATTAAGTTACAAATTCTACATTTTCCTAGCAAACATTAAAAGATATATCGAGTAATAAATCCAAGATGAGTGATTTGATACTTTTTTGTTTTTCTAGTGGAGCAAAAAAAATGGATACTTTTTATCCTCTGAATGAAGATATACAAATGAAAGAAGCCCTGTTCGTTGTGCTTTAAAATGAATAATTTTCTTCAATTTATGTTTATCCCTCCACCTTTTTTTTTTTAAAGGAATTTAGAGCAAAGTCAAGAGAATGGGACAAGCAAGAGATACTGTATCAGACTCATCTGGTTTCTTTAGATGCTCAACACAAAATATTGTCTGAGAAGTGTAGTCAATTTCAGGTACATTATCTAATACTATTCTCTAAATTAGAAGAAATTAAAGGTTAAATATTACTATCGTTGCCATTCAGCATGTAATCTTTTTACAGATAGAAATCCCAACTAACAGAAAATAACCAGCATAGGTACAACACTGGGTAAAATCACAAGTGCATGAAATATCTATTGGTGAGTTTAGTCTACATGTCTCAAAAGGATGGTGCTATTAAAGTGTCCATTGTTGTTATGTCATTAAATAGCATATGTTTTTGCAAAACATTTAAAAAGTCTAAAATTGCTTGGTCCCTGACCTCAAGAACTTTACAGCCTAGACACAGCAAAAATACAAGTAGAAATTTACAGATAGTTAATAACAAGCGAATGGAAAAGATCCAAATCCTTTTAGAAGTCAAAGGATTAAGAGAAAAAAATGGGACTCAGATAATCAGGAAACATCCTCCGGCAGGCATGGAACTGGGCCTGAACCTTGAAGAATATATTTCGAGAGAAAAGAGATTGTTTTCTAGGTGGGGGAAGTAACACCAGCAGAGTCACTCACTGCTGCAAGAGGGCAAAAGGCAAATTCTGGGAATGGAAAATAGGCCAGCTGGCTGGGAGTCCCTGTAGAGATGGGAAGGGGTAGTAGGCAGCAAGTGTGGTGTGTTGGTTATAGATTGTAATAAGCCTTGAAAACTTGGCTAAGGAATTTGGAATTTTTCTTAAGGCCAGTAAGAAACTATGTTTTTTGTTTGATATATTTATTTTTCATTCTTTCTTTAAGTTACTTGAATTATATGTTATACATGTTCCCTGAATTCCATGAAACAAAATGATCTAACGTAAAATTAATAGCTTCATTCCATACTCCATTTTTATCCGTTTAATATAAACACTGTTAACAGTTAGGTGTTTATATACTTTTTCTTTTGTTATACAAAATGTAAATATGTATTTGTGTGGAAGTTGTACATTTTTCCTTCGATTTTTTTTCTTTTTCATTTAATAGTAAGCCATGGATACCTTTTGAGTTATTACATAAAATTCTACTTAATTCTGCGTATTTCATAGTATATAGTAGATATATCATAATTCTTTCAATCATTTCCTTTTTGATGTACATGTAGGTAGTTTCTAGTTTTCTGTTATTACAATATTGTAACAAATACCCTTGATTATGCATCTTTAAATACTGATACTATTCTTTTGTTAGGTAAAAATTCTAGAACTAATTGTTGAGCCATAGGATGTGTTCATTCAAAGTTTTAATAAATACTAGCAGTTACTCTCACCAGCATAGAATGTTTGTCTTTGATTTTTATCAATTTGATGGACTAATAGTAATATTGGCTTGATTTGCTTTGCATTTTTCTGTCTATTTCTAATACTGAGCATCTTTCTATATGCTTCTTTGCCTTTTTCATTTCCTCTTCTGTGGATTATCTGTTCATAAACTTTGCCCATTTTTCTTTTGTGTTTGTTTGTTTTTCTTATTGATGTGTAGAAGATTTTGTGCATCAGAAATTATTAACCCTTGTTATGTTTCAACAACCTTTTTCTATAATCCAGTTGTTTTTGTGTCATTTTGTTTATTTTTGGTCATAGATACATTTTGAACTATCGTGTAATTGAATCCATAATTTTCCTCCTTTTATATCTTCAAGATTTTCTTTCTTTCAAATAAAAATTCCCTACCCCAAGCCCTCTACCCTACTCTACATCTTTGCTCTGAGGTTATACAAATATATTTTCTCTTTATGCCATCAAAAATTGAGGTTTTATAATAAACACAAGAATTATAAAGGGTGAGGCTTCATTATCTGAAAATGTACTTAAAGATGTTTTTCTAATTCTTTTCTATCATTCTTGAACTTTATGTAAACTTAAATGTGATATTCTCCATTTAATTAATCCAGCTTTCATATTTCTCAGAAACAGGCACAAAGTTACCAAACTCAACTCAATGGTAAAAAACAGTGCATAGAAGACAGAAGATCTGAAATTCCTCAGTTGATATGTGAAGCAGATCCCAGTTGTGAAACGAATGAAAGAGATGAGTTCATTATTGAAAAATTAAAATCAGCTGTGAGTGAAATAGCATTAAGCCGGAATAAGTTACAAGATGAAAATCAGAAGCTCTTACAAGAACTGAAAATGTACCAAAGACAATGCCAGGTGAAGATTTATTTATTTTTCAGCTTATATTACACTTGAGTTGTATAAACGATGACTCAACAGGTGTATGGATTAGAAAGCTAATTACGTATTACATGTGTAAATTCAGCTAATATTTCCTTTTAGTGAGTAATTCTCACTTGATGAGTAAATTCAGTAATCTCATAGGTACTTTACCTCACTAGAGTTCACTTTGGTTCTGTAGTGGCATAATAATAATGTATTACCAATGCAGTTCAACCGTCATTTACAGACCTCTATGCCTAAAAAACCATGGCCCTTTAGCTATATACCACCCTCTGTCCCTATTAACATTCTCTCTGGCCCTGTGCCTCTTTGACTCACAAAAATTCTAGGTTGGAGATCCAGGAAGTCCTTAAGGGTTCTACAATCTAATAACCTCAATGAGAAGCATAGGGGTCACTCCCTGTAATTTATCACTGTTAACCTTACCATAACCATTTATCAAACAGTAGCCTGGAGTTAGTTTATTTGTCTGTGTTTTGTTAACTTCCACATTGGCAGATGTGATTGATGGTTTCTCTAAGCATTAATTTTTTCCTTAACTCAAAAATATTTTTTCTTTTTTGTCTCTCTACTTCTTGCAACCACTAAGAAGGATATACGGCATTCATCAAAATTGTTCATTACTGATTTCTTTACTATATATGCATTTCTTATTCACAGATATCCTAGTTACTTGAGACATTCTATGGTTTTATCTCCCATCTAGGTCTTATCTCCCACCTCCAAACATTCAGTCTCTGCCCACCAATTCCTCTGTGTCAGCCGGCCCATTTCTCAGTCCCACTATATTCTCTCCCCATGCTAAGGTATATTTTTTCAGGTCACTATCTGAGCAGACTTCCACTTGCTTCTCTAAGAGATTTCACCTCAAAATCTGCCACTTAAACTCCCAGGGTCACTTCTTAGTCTTAGCCCAACTCCTCATTCCCCATCCAGCCAGATTATATATGGGATTCTACATGGGATTAGTCCTTTTAACTTCCTTCTTGGCCAGCATCTTCTCCTCTTTGTCTCCCTTTCCCCAAGTTTGCAAGGGGACAGAACACAAGGCTCCCAGCTTTTCCTATTCCATGACATTTCTAAGAGAAGTATATCTCCCAGATCCCAAATTCCAACTTTGTTTGGGGAGGTGGATGCTATTCTAATGCAAATTAGAATATGATGTAAACAAACAAACCAAGCTAAACCACAGATACTAAACACTGAAGAAGCCATAAATTTTTTAGAAATAGAAAAGGTATTGATGATGTTTTTTTCTGGTTCCACTATAACATAAATGACATTAGTCTTACTCTTCTGCTCTAGAGGTTGTTCAAGTGGTTTCTAGCGTTTAGCTTGCCAGTGAGCCCATCCAGTGTGTCGGAGCTGGGTTTGCACGACTGCTGGTTCTGATGGGATTCTCTCCCTCTCAGGGGCTGCTTCCCATTCAATGCCCTGGGTAGGGTACAACTGGTTAAGCCTCTGGTCCTGATTTAAAGACAACTTAAAGTTATATTATGCAGCTGTCTGTTCTTCTGGAGTCTGCACGATGATCACATCAATAAATAAGATTATTTTCTGGGTGCTTTTCTGAACAGGTTATCCTGTACAGACTGAGGTTTCAGGTTATCCTTTACAGACTGGAGAGTTCTCTTTGTCCTTTTTTGAGGTCTTTTTGGTTCTAGTCCCTAGGAATCTTTAGTTTGCCTGAAATGTATTTCATGATGAGCCCAGTTATGGTTCTACTCTGGTTCTACTCTGCACTAAGGTTCAGCTTCTTCACTAACATTAGTTCCTCTTAATCTCCCCCCAAAGAATTCTGTTTGGACCTATTACAAAAGCCAAGGACATCCTCTTTTATAGGCCGAGGGTCAGCTTTTGTTCTTGGCTCACTTGTAGACTAGAAATCGCTATTCTTATCCTATATTCTAGAAAAAGCCTCCGTCACCCTTTCTGGGCAGCATGACTGACTTTCTCTGTAATGCTTTCCTTTACCAACCTCATCTTTTTCCTTCTCAGAATTTACCTTTTATACTTCTTCAGGAATTAAGTTGGAGAATCTTGTTTAAAAAAAAAAAAAAGAATATTGCAAATAGAAGAAGGTACATTGATTAACATTAATAAATTAACATTCTTAATTCAGATTATAATCTCTGTACTCACTCCAAATAAATATCTTAAACCTGTGCTTCTCACACTTGTCACACAGACACACTCCTATTGACAAGAGGAAAGTGCAATCCATGGGTATGAACGTGTAGCAAGAGGTTAGAGTACTCAAACCACTGGATGGCCAAGGCAACCCTGTCCCTGTCCCTTAGCAATATCATTTAAATTTTAACTGATTTACCCTGCTGACGCCAGATCAATAGAATATGACTGACCCCTCAATCCAGGATTTGTACAAACTTCCAGGGGCTTACACATATTCCTTAGAAGGCTTTATGGGTTGTCCGGACTAAGGAAAGTTCATGTTACCCACTTTGACTTTTCCTTGTGTGTGTGTGTGTGTGTGTATGTGTATATATATATATATATATATATATATATATATATATATATATGTACTTAATAATTGATTAATGTTCCTACTAATAAAACTCCAGCTATTCATAAAAATCAATACAATTGTGAAATATTTGTATTGATATTTATACAAAAGGTTATAAAATAATAATATTAATTGTCTAATTGTTATGACTTTCGTTTAAATCAGTGGTCCTCTACTTGGGTGATTTTGCTCCCTAGGTAACATTTGGCAATGCCTGGATGGTTTTGGTTGTCACAACAGGGGAAAGGCGTATTAATGGCATCTAGTGGGTAGAGGCCAAGGATGCTGCTAAATATCCTACAATGTGGAGTTTGGAGAAACATGGCAGAGTAAGAGAAGTCCCCAGATCTCTCCCCTTGAAACAACAATAAGTTGAACATCTAAAACTCAACAAGAAACACCCAAACTGCACACCAGCACATTTGAGTGTGGGATCTGAGCATAAGAGCTACCACAGATCAGAACCCCGGGTGTCGAGTGGTGGGCTGGGAGAAATAAAGAAGCTGCTTCTCGCAGCCACCGGAGTTCCCTGTAGTGGGAGGGGAGAAGAGAGATCTAGCAAGTTGCCTGAACAACCCTGCCTGGGAGCGCTGTGAGCTCAACCAGCTGAGCCTGTGGCAGGGCCCAGTCATCAGGGCAGAAAGCAGAGAAGCAGGACAGCAGAGAAACAACAGTTGATTTTTACCAGTCACAGTTGCAAAACCAAGGCTGAGCTGCAGCCCCCAACCCTCCAACCCCCCAACTCAGAGGGCCCCTCCTCCTATACTCTCCAAGACCGATCACTGCAGAGCCCAGGGGAATCTAAGCAAATGCTACCAAAACTGTTGCTAACGCTGACAAGGACTGAGACTGAGGGTAGCGAGTATGATTAAATATCTACAAGAACATAAACAGGCATTATTAAAGCTTTATATAAAGCAGGGATCCAAGAGGCTTAGACGCCACCTATTGGGAATCAAAAGAAAAGCACCTTCTTTGCAACAGGCTAAAGAGAGACCTTTTATATAATAAATCTTCTTTCTGGAAGAATAGCAGAATACACTTCCATTAACTCCCAGGTGGTGAAATAGCCCATTAGACACCATGAACAACCAAGATGACAAGGCATCTCAGAAAGAAAGAAAAAAATCTCCAGAAAATAAGCTTACAGACATAGAAATATGCAATTTAAATGACAGAGAATTCAGGATGATAATTCTGAAAAAACTCAGTGAGTTCTGAAACGAGTTATACAACAATTTCAGGAATTGAAAAAAACACCTAGATGAGCAGAGCAAGGAGATTGAAACCCTCAAAAAGAACAGACTAGATCTTCCAGACATGAAAAAAAAAAAAAAAAAACCACACTGCAAGAGTTGAAAAATGAAATAGCAAGCTTGGGAAATAGAGTTGACCAAATGGAGGAAAGGATCAGTGATATTGAAGACAGAAATTTAGAAATAAATCAGAAGGAGGAAGAGAAAAACCGAAGAATAAAAAATAATGAAAGAGAAATTCAAGAACTAGATAATACCATCAGAAGAGGAAACATAAGAGTAATGGGCATTATCGAAGGTGAGGAAAAGGAGCAGGGAGAAGAAAGCATTTTCAGACAAATAGTTGACGAGAATTTCCCAAATCTAAGGAATGAGCTGGAGCTTGAAATTCAAGAAGTCAACAGAACACCCAATTATCTCAACCCAAAAAGGCCTTCACTAAGACACATTGTATTAAATGATCAAAAATCAACGACTAAGACAGAATTCTTAGGGCAGCCAGAGAGAAGAAAATGGTAACTTATAAAAAAAAAACCCAGTAGGTTATTGTCGGACTTCTCAGCACAGACCTTATAAGCCAGAAAGGAGTGGAATTAAATATTCTATGATGCACAAGACAACCCTCACAACAAAGAATTTTCTAGACCAAAAAGTACATAGTACCGAGGATGATAAACTTTGCTTTAAATTTTTAATGTTATTTTTCTCATGTGCTTCACCAGCAGTTTTCTAACTCTACTTTGTGTTGTTTTTCATACTTAATGATAAATTTTAATGTAGCTGTTATTTATTTATTATCTAACAATTTCTATCAGAAAGTATAGCAAAAAATTTTTATTTATTTAAAAAATAATTTAGTTATCCTTGGATCTGGGAACATTATTAAATTTAAAATAAGAATCTCCATTTTATATTTTACAAAAGAATCACGTATTAAAAAAATTATTCTGTAGTGTATTTCACACACACAAATATGTTATAATTCTAATGAAAAGATTTTTGGAAGTAATTTAGTTCAAAAAATTCTAGGTAAGATTTGTACTCCCTGGAAACACTTTTTCATGCATTTAGAAAAAAATGCTGAAAATAATGCTTTCATTTGTACTTTTCTTTTTTTATTTCAAAATTTTACTTACATTTCATTCTTTTTCTTTAGCATAAATACTAAATGAGAAGATATCAATTATTTACTATTTGGTAGCTGATTTGAGGGTTTAAAATCATGGCTTCTCTCAAACCATTAAACAAATTTCTAACTAAACAAACGGGCCTTAAGCTTGTTTTACAAAATTTATATTTTACCAAACGAGAATAATTAGAGATAATAATTACTGTTTTCAGTGCATGTATTTAGAAAGAAGTTCCTTTTCTCTTTTGCAAAACTGTCATATGACAGTGTGCCACATCTTGCACATGAATTTGAAAAGCCAATCATTTCAATATGAATTACTGTCACTCGTTATATATAAAATTCTCTTTAGTTTGCAACATACTTTAATGCCATTTGCATCTGAACTTCCACATGAATCACATCTTCTCACTTCTATGACCTTGAAATGTGTCAGTATATGTATTAATTCCATTGCATTTACTATGCTGCACTACACTAACATTTTTAAAGTGTGCAATATTTCTCATTGGAGGTTAATGACAAAAATAAATTGTGCTGCATTTTTCTAATATCTGTGCCAAAAAACCTTGACCATTTTTTGTTTGCTTGTTAATGTATCATTAAGATACTAGAGCAACACCATTCCATAGAAATATAATGCAAGCCACAAATATAATATAAATTTTTCTATTATCCATGTTAAAAGAAGTAATAATGGGTGAAATTAATATATAACAGTAATATATTTTATTCAACATAACATATATTTAAAGTATTATCATTGCAACATGTAATCAATGTAAAAAATTATTAATGAGATATTTTACATTTCTTTTCATACTAAATCTTCAAATTCTGGTGTGCATTTTACACTTACAACATACCTCAATTTCAATGCCAAGTATTCACCGGAAATACCTCCTCTATACTTAGATTTCACAAAATTTACAGTTAAAAAAGTAGATTTACATATACAAGTTGTTACACACAAACTTCCTCATCTATAAAAATGGCAATGAATTTGATGACCTGGGTCAGGCACACTTAATAAATATGAGTTTCCCTGTAAAATTGAGGGGAAGAGACCTGATAATATGGAAGGATTCCGTCATTCCTTCTCCCAGAGAACAGCCAAGTACAGCTGGAGAAAATTACTCAACAGGCCAGGATCACAAATCTCAGATGAGTACTCAACAGTGCCAGGAATCTTACTGTGTTGGTCTAATTAGCTAACTCTCCCATTCCCACTGCAGGCCGTTTCAAACTTTCTTCATGCTCAAAAATCACTCCCAACCCCCCACTTCCACTTCTCCCTCCATTGTCACCACCCAATATTGCCTTTTCTCTTCACAAGGAAAATCGAAGCCACGGTCTTATCTTCCCATATCCAAATGTACATATACTTGTCTACATTCCATCTTCCTTCCTTTTTTCTCATTGCAAAAGATGAGGGACTCTCTTTTGCTTTAGGCAATACTTCCCTTGTGCTTTGGAACTCATCCACCCATCTTCTCAGGAAACTGTCCCCATTACTATTACTCCTTTTCTCTTCTAACTGGATCCTCCTTCTCAACAGCTTTTAAACTTGCTCCAGTCTCTCCTACTAACAAAATAAAACACTGGACTCACAGGATTGCCGGTGTTTCTAGTTGCCAGCTAACGTAGGGCTACTATTGGCATTGGTGGAACCATGATTTATAATTCGCTTCATTGGCCAGCTTTGAAATCAGATTTTTCTTGGCTATTATCTTATTTAAATTGGGAATTATTTGCATTAATCCAAATTTTATGCCTTGATATTTTATTTATACTTGTATGTTTCCCTCTTTCAAATTTACATACAACATGGCCATATTTGTGTGATTATTTGATTTTTCTTTGTCTTTATCACTAGACTGTCATCTCACTGAGGACAGATTCTGTGAGTCAGAACCAGTAAAGCACTCAATATCAGCTCATTTGAAATTAGACTGGTTCATAGATGTTAAATACTTTTAAATGTATTATACATCATGATATTCAATAAGAGCATTGAAAATTTTTGTTTTTATTTAGGCCATGGAAGCAGGACTCTCAGAGGTGAAAAGTGAGTTACAGTCACGTGATGATCTCTTGAGAATCATAGAAATGGAACGATTGCAGTTGCACAGAGAATTATTAAAAATAGGAGAGTGCCAAAATGCTCAAGATAATAAAAAAAGGTATGTCTTTATATTCGGCAATCTGAGGAAACTGTTCAAAAAAAGATGTTTGACTTTTCAAGAGCTTTATATTTGAAACTAGAATTACAGTCTATTTTTTTGTATTAACATGCTGTTAATTATTAGATAACATATATTAAAATAAAATTAATGATTATTTTATCTTAACAATTAATATCTTTACTTACCTAGAAAATTATATCATGTTCTGATTTATGGATACTTATGTGTCATACTGAATCAGAAATTTTCTTTGAACTTTTTTTATTCTTCAGGATATTACAAAAACAATACTATAGAACTGGTATTTAATTACATATAAATATAAATAAGATTTATTCCATATTTTTAAAATGCTTTTATTTTGATTGCCTGTAAACTCGTTATTAACTTTTTCACCAGTAATTGTTGTATTTATTTTGGCCTCCACATTCAGCACATTAAGGGTTTTGTTAGAACAATTTTTTCCCTCTTTTAAAATCAGATAGATATTGCATACTCCATAATCACAAAGGAAAATGACTGCTGAGGATTATTAAATCTTTATGCTTGTAAATAGACAGTGTGACTGTTCTAACCATTTACTAACGTTCTAATTCTCATTAGAACTTGAATCCTTCTCAAATCTGAAGGCCAATGCCAGACCCATGATAGAATTTTTAAAACTGAATAGCCAAATGGTGAGAGATTTTACTGAAAGACGATTACATTGTTTTAAAGGTAATAATTATTTCGTCAAAGTTTTGGGACTTGCTAGCATTTCTTGAGGTCTGCCCTTTAAAACAAATGGCAAATTAAAATTCTTTAAAATGACCTATTGTATGTCTCACCAAGGAAAGTAGAATGCCTGTTAGCCAGTCGACGTTATTGAGTGCTCTGTATACAAGCTATATGTCATCACCAATCATAAATAAATCTATTAAAAATATAATATGTGCAAGGCACTGTTCCAGTGTGGTGAGCTGATCAGAAATGTCTTCGCACAAAGAATGTATATGCCTGAAAACATAAATTTCCTAGAAGAGCAAACCTTTCAACCATGTCTCATTCTGGTTTTGTGAAGTGATGTAGGTACTTTCTATAGAGCTGTCTCACAAGGCCAATGCTGAATTCCAAACATTGCCAACTATCCTTCAATATACAATTTAATCTAAAATCTTACAGTTATTCACATATTTGGCCAATACAATTCTTCTGTTATGCTTGCTTGACAGCCTCTCTTTAAGTTGTATTTACTTTGGTCTCCAAGCTATATCTTTCTCATTTGGAGCGTGCTGGCTCAGTTCTAGTGTTCTGAGATTTGATGAAAAGATATTAAACTTTTCACAGATTACATTGTATTTTAGACTTTGGGCATAGTGTTTTAAGCCTTCATCTTTCCCACTGAAAGTTTCTAATCCTAGTTGTTCTTATATGAATGTGGTTTTACCCTTTAATATTGTTTTGGTTTCTTTTATTTGGACTCTGTTTCTTCTTTATAGTTGTATTAAGGTGAAGCAGCCCAGACTACTGAGAGTAGACATGTGAAAGTTTTATAGAAGTAGCATCGTAATGTTTTTATTCATTATCAGAAACTCTCTCAATAATGCTAAGATTTTATTAGCTTTTTCTTTTTCATTGTAGAAGCACCTTGGGCTGATATGTTCTGAGAGTTATTAAAAATAACTCCAATACACCTTTCCAACATGAAAAATGATAATTCCCTTATATATTTATATTAGCATTTTACATTAGCATGACTATTATTTTCTTCTATGAACTTGTCCACTTTGAAGTTTGACATTTGTTCCAGTCACTCACTTAAATTTACAAGATTATCATGAGGTTTTACCATTCAGTTCAGCATTCCACTCCCTGAAATTGCTTTGGAAGAATTGAAGGAAGAATTGAAGGTAAAAAGGAACTTTCATTTTCACCTCTTCCAAATGATAACAAATAAGAAAAATTTAAGACTTATCCTGAAATAATGTTTTAGGATAATACCGAGTAAAATGCTCACAATATATTCCTGAGTGGAAAATGAAAGAAGACTGAAAAATAATGTGTATAGTACATTCTAATTTTATGGGAAACATGTATGTATTTATACACATACATAGAAAAAAAGACAATTCATATACACAAAAATGCTAAGAATAGTTTTTCCTGGAGGACATTATAGCGGTATATGCTCTTATGTACTCTGTTTTATGCAGTTAACATATATATTTGATAATAAAAAAAAAACACAAAAACAATCTAGTCTAGACACATTTACCTCAGGGATATCACTATTAATTTATACCTTTTAAAAGATCCCTTCATTTTTAATCTTTCATTAGTTATTTCTCTAGCATTACTAGATTTTGTTTTGTGTGGTTTAAGTTTTTGATTTGTGAACATTTTAAAAAATTCTTTGGAAATCTAAAATTGTACTCACAAGTGGGTACATTCCTCAAAACACCAGACTCCACCAGATTAGTCAAACAATAGAAAAGAATGCTGCTTTCCTTGCCGAGCTACCTTTATTTTTCTGTTTTAATGGTTTTTATTTTTCCAATGTGGCATTGAGCATTACCTGCTTCTACTTCCCCAAACTTCCTGTGGGAATTGTACTTTTTGTACTAGTTTCTGCTTTTCCTTTCTAGTACCCATACATGGTTGCAATTTAATTTTCCAAATTGAACAGCCAAAGAATAGATGTAGTTGAACGCTCTCTGGGTAGACCATCAGATCAGTCACTTTTAGTCACTTTTATGGGGTGGTGCTCCCCTCAGACTTCTCTTGACATAGTTCTTTTCCACGATACAGAAGCAAATCAGATGGATTTCCGTTTTTTAATGGGTTCCCAAGCTATTTTATTTTATTTTATTGTGGTGACATTGGTTAATAAAATTATATAGGTTTCTATTTTTTTATGGTGCATTGATTGAAACCATATGATCCAGCAATCTCCCTACTGGGTATTTACCCAAGCAAGCTATTTTATTACAGGAAACAGTCTTTTCTTCTTATCTAAAAATGTTATCTACATATGTAAATCCAGTATTCTGCCAATTTTTAATGTATAATTGAAATTCGATAGTAATTGCTACCTTTTAACTTATTTTTTTTCTCTAAAACCATTTGCACTTGATGAACTATGTAAATATGCGATCTGAACGTTTTAGAACTTGCAATGTCTGTAACTAGAAATGTTTCCAATAAACTAATAACCTATGTCTGCAACCTGCAATAGTCTAAACTGATAATATTATCCTAACAATTTATCAAGTTAAGCTTAATTTTTACTCATTTGAATTTGTAGATTTGAATCATCTTATTCACCTATTAAAGAACAAGAAAGGAAACGGAAAGAGCTGTTTTCAGTGACCCCAGATCAACCAAATCATGAAAAAGAATTAAATAAGGTATGGAAAATAATGAGCTCCATTCTTCCAGGCAGATTCAAAGTCTTTCAATACAAAGCGGGGTGGGAAATCTTTCTTCTCACTCCTTTCTTTTTTCTTCTATATATTTCTCCTAAGATAATAACCTACCAAACTGCTAAAACTGACATTTTTCTGTGTGATGCTATAGAAAACACAAACCTTAGGTCTTCATTGCCACTGTGAGGCTGCCCATAAAATACGGAGGGCCTGTGACTCCGTGAGAGGTATCTTGTAGCAATAAGTAAGAGAGCACAGACTTGGGGGCTCAGAAAGATGTTAGGTGTGTAAACTTGGGGAAGTGCCTTCTGCAACTTGCTCAGGGTCCTCATTTCTAGGATGAAGATTGGATAATTAGTACCCACCTCATAAGATTGTGATGAGGATTAAATGATCTAATAATAGCTGCTACTTAAATAGCATTTACTATGTGCTAGGAGCTGTTCTAAGGGCTTAAAAAATTCTAATTCATCAAGTCCTCACAACCATCTTATAAGGTAGATAATTTTTTGCAATATTACACAGCTAATACATGACAGAGGACAGATTTGAATCCAGGAAATCTGGTTCCCGAGTCCATATTCTTCCCTTAAATTAAAATCCATAAAATAATGCATATGAAGTGCTTAGGAAAGGGTCTACCTAGCTCAAAGAAAGCATATGGTACACTGGCTGCTATTGTTTTGGGTTACACCTTCATTTTGTCACTGAGCACCTAACATGTGCCATGTTCTCTGCCAGGAGCTAGGAATATAAGGATGAATAAGACCTGGGCACTGTCCTTGAAGACCCTGTGGTTCTCAACTCTTCCTATAAAAAGCATATTCTCTTCTCCGTCCAGTAAAATCCAGTAGTAGCTTTCTTCCCATGAGTTTATCATGGCTACTACTCACTTCTCTGGTCTTTAGGTTTGAGGATTGCGTGGAATATTTAAAGCTATATAATCTAAACAATTGTTAAAAGTAGGAAGAACCTAGGCATGGCTTTGAATATCATCTAGTGCACAGCACAGTACCTGACACAC
>NW_011889035.1:2370427-2378225 GCF_000151845.1 Pteropus vampyrus | reverse complement strand
CCTGAATAAGCCCGATCCATTCTGATCTCGGAAGCTAAGCAGGATGGGGCCTGGTTAGTACTTGAATGAGAGACCACCTAGGAAGACCAAGTGCTGTAGGTGTAAAAAATAAAAAAAATAAAGGATTGTAGACTGACAAGACAAGGTCCTTGCAATCTGTAAGGTCAACCAAGGGTTGCATCGCCTAAAAAATAAATAAACAAACAAACAAATAAATAAAAGATATGAGCCAGTTGCAATGTGTGGGTCATATTTAGATCTCAATTCAAATAAACAGACTTAAAAAACATTCATTACACTTCTGATACAATTTTAAATTTGAATACTGCTTCAATATTTGATATTGATAAATTGCTAATATTTTTAAGATGTCTTATGGTATTCTGGTTATATTTAAAAAAGAGTGAGCACATCTTATTCTTTCAGAGATATATTCTGAAATGTTTAAATATGAAATGAATAAAAGGTCAATTTTAAAAGTAAGTGCCCTGGGGTAAATTCAAATAAATCTCTTTGTGAATGGCCTCTATTTAACTCTCCAGACTTATTCTCACGACACTCCAAGTTCCAGCCGCTCTAAACTCCTTTTTGTTCATTGAGTGTGCCACTGTGCCTTGGCTGCACTCTTTGCCCAGGAGCCCTTCTCCATCTTGTATTTTCCATCTGACTTCCATTTGTCCCTCAATATTCGATCTGATGTCCTCTCCTCTGGAAATCCTATCTTGACAACCCCAGGCTGGTTTAAGCACCCCTCCACTACATCCCGCCTCTATTACATACCTCTGACATCGATTGCACACTGTGTTGTAACTTAATTTTTCTGTTTCCCCAACGGATTATGATTTTTTTGAGATCGGTGATTGTGTACTTCATCTCCAGATCCCAAAAATTAGAGACAATGAATGATTTCTAGAAAGATGGTAAGAGGGCTGGACTAAGTGGTAGTAGGAATGAAGAGTAGGGGAAAAATTTAAGAGAGAACCAAATGAAAGAGACAGAATTTGCTGCCTGACTGGATTTGGGAAGATGGGGGTGGAAAGAGTCTGAGGTGATCCAGAAGTTCCTAATGTGGAAGGCTTGGCTAAGGTTAGGAATATGAGACTCCACGGGCTTACAGAAAGGATGTGACACGTTTTCATGGACACGCTATGTTTGAAATTTATTACAACATGATTCTGAAAAACAAAGGGTTTAGTCACGGAAAGTACAGCACAATTTAGTAAAAAAGAAAAGAAAAGCAAAGCACTGAATTTAAAACCAAGAGTCCTACGTTCTAGCCCTAGCTCTGCCAGCTAATAGCTTTATGACTTTGAGCAAGTCACTTCACCTCTCTAAGCCAATTTTTTTTCTCCCTAAAAAGTGCTCAGTCCATCAATCTCTGAGTTTTGGGTCCAGTCCTCTTCCGCCACACCACTCTGGAGTGGTTGTCCAGTGGGTATAAAGTTCGGTTATATAGATGAGTAGGTTCCAGAAATTGTTGCACAACACGCTGCCTAAGGTTAACAGTAGATCGCATGCTAAGTATTCTTACTACGAAAAAAAAATCTTAATGACAAAGGTATATAAGGAAACTTGAAGGTAATGGATATGTTTATTATCTTGATGATGAGAGTAACATGAATGTATGTCCGAACTCACAAAATGGTGTACATCAATTATGTGCAGTGTTTTTGTATGCCAAGTATACTTCAGTAAAGATGGGGGTGGGGGCAAATGCTTGATAATACTTTCTCTGCCTTCCTGTCAAAGTTTTCAATTTAGCATTGATCGGAAACGGAGGGTAAAGTGGGGACTGCCAGAGTTTTAAGATAGGATAGGAAGACTGAACATGGCCAATAAAAGCTTTAAGTTGCTTTAAAAATAAAAAGACATGTTAATATTTTCTGAAATATATCTGCTGCAGATAAGGAGCCAACTCTACCAGAAGGAAGAGCACCATAGCTCTGAGCAGGAAAGAATGAGGAACGAAATCTCTGACCTTACAGAGGAGCTTCATCAGAAGGAGATCACTATAGCAACTATCATGAAGAAAGCTGCCCTTCTGGAGAGACAGTTAAAAACAGAGTTAGAAATAAAGGAAAAAATGTTGGCAAAACAACAGGTATGTAAGTGGGCAGGACAGAACCTGTCCAGGTCACTCTCTTGCTCAGTGCAGATAGTAGCCTTCGTTATTGACTAATAAAAGCCTTGCATTTCTCAGTATTGTATCTGAGACTGGCATCACAGAAATGCTTCATGGAGTTACACAAAACCATTGTGAGATATTGCAAAGTGTCATCAAAAGAGAACCAGGAAAATTAGTGACAATGCAAGATCATTTCATTAAATCTCATCCTAACATTTTCTTGTGATCCATAGTTTGATCACCTCCCACAGTATGCTCTAGTCAAAGATGTCCTGAAATTTTCTATAGTTCCCTTGCATTAACATTTTTAACTTTTTAAAAAACTTTCCTGGATACCTCCCACCCCCATTTTATATGTTTATTTTAGGGTTTTAAAAAATGGATGTTGAAACATGAAAATTTGTTCATATTTATGGAACATTGACTCAATGCAGAGCATGGTTCATGGGGAAAAACAGCAATTACAACATTCTACTGTTAAAATACTGCAATTAACTTCTAAGTCCTCCCTCCTTTCCTCTCTCCCTTCCTTCCTTCCTTCCTTCCTTCCTCCCTTCTTTCCTTTTCTCTATCCCTTTCTTCCTTCCTTCCTTCCTTCCTTCCTTCCTTCCTTCCTTCCTTCCTTCCTTCCTTCCTTATATATCTTGAAATTCTCTTCCTCCTTTACTCATTATCAGATTGATGACCTGCTGTTGAAAGCATAGGGTTTATCTTTTTTAACCTCAAATGTAGAGGATTTGAGAGTACCATTCAATAACTTTGTAGGCATTTTTAAAATTTATTAATTTATTTTAATTAGTTTCAGATATACAGTACATTGGTTAGACACCTATATAGTTCATAAAATGATCCCCCCAATTGCTCCCTCCCTCCTCTGGCCCTCCACCTAGCCATCATACTAATGCTAACTGCCTTCCCTCTGCCTTGCTCCCCATCCCCATGACCAACTATCGACTACTAATTTGTACTTCTTTAACCCTTCACCCCATTCTCCCAGCCCCCCAACCTCCCTCCCATCTGTCTGTCACCAAATTGTCCACTATATTTGTATAACTTTGTAGGCATTTGAGGATCACTTCAGAAATAACATGGCTATTTAAATCCTGTGTATTATAAAAACAAGAGAAGAGTCAGCCTTTGCCCACTTATTAAGACTTAGACTGTGATTAATTTGTACAACACACAGGAAAACAGTATAGGTGGGATAGTATCATTGGTTGAACCTGTATAGGAAAGGATATTTTACACATGTTAACAGTTATCTGGATAATTGAATTATGAATTTTTCTTTTCACCTTTATATTCTTTTATGTATTTTTAGGTTTTTGTCAAGGAGAATATATTTTGTAATTTACAAAAGTAAGTCTTTTTAAGGGAAGTGTTTTATATAGAAATGAGCCCTAGATAAATAAAGGGGCAGATACTATGTCAAAGTACTGTCAAGTAGAAGAAATCAGTGAAAAATATAAATTAGGAGACAAAATGAAGTAGTCACAAAAAAGAGGAAATTTGGCAGAAATATCAGAAAGAAGAAAATTAAACATTAAAGTCATATTTGTATATTGTAAAAATTAATCAGTGAAGAAATTTGATAGTTATTCAAATATGTTTTAAAAATTGTGATTTTTCTTGTGATAATTTGCATACCGTAGAAAATAGAAGTGAGAAAATGAATTTTGGAATTGGAAAGAAAAAGTAAATGAATCATTATTTTAAGTATGTTTTTAGTTTAGCACTGATCAGAAAGGATCATAAAGTGTAGCCTGCCAAAAATTAAAGAACTAAATGAAAATACCTGATTTATAATAATCATGCCTAAGAAATATTTCCCTTCACTACATATCGAAAATATTTAATTAACAAAATAAAATTAATTATAATAGAATTGTGAGCTTTAATTATGAATTTTACATTCACTTTTATCTACTAATCTCCTTTCAGGTCTCAGATATGAGATATAAAGCTGTCAGAACTGAAAATACACATCTAAAAGGAATGATGGGAGATTTAGACCCCGGACGGTACATGGTAACATGCTGAAATCATTCAGTAAATTGAACGGAGATTACTTAGTTGGTCAGGATTTACCCAGACATTATTTACTGAGCACTTCCTATAGAGTGGCAAATTATCTTGCGCAGGGGTTGAACTTATTTTTATCTTCTGTCTAAAGTACTTGAATTTCTGGTTTTCCTTCTTGTTCTTTTTTTTAGATTGAGCTCAATTCTTATCATTTCCTCAAACATGCTACTTCCTTGCTTTTGCTCTTGCTATTGCCTCTGAAATCCTACATCCTATGTGGCCTGACTCAAGTGACAACCTTTCCCTTGATGAAGCCACCTCTGAAACTCCAGAGTAAATTGTTCCACCCACACTTGGTTTGTATTTTGGTCTGACTTGTTTTGTAGTTTCTCGTTCCCCCACTAGACGGTGAACAAGAACTGTGTCTTATTAACGTCTTATTAATAAACCAGCACCTCACAGCATCAGGGTTAGTAAGTATTCAGTGGATGTTGGTTGAATAAAAAGATGAATGAATGAATGAATGACTGAGTCGACCTTGTGGTTTTAACCAGTGGTTCTACAGGTTTATACAGGGCAACTTAAATAGTCTCTGTGCCTTTCATTTCAACTGTTTAATATAACAGTTGATGGTTGGTTTTTATATGTAAATATGATAGCGATTACTTATTGAACTAATGAAATACCATTGTTAAATTCTGAAATAATTTTTCCATTATTCAGAGAACGGAGAGAATAAGAGATGAGTATGGTAATTGTTTAACCTGGCCTCAGTTTCCTCATCTGTGAAATAAGGAAGTTGGATTAGGTATTTCCCATGGTCCTTTCTTAAGTTGTGATACTGTATTTCTGTAATAGTATGTACTTGTTTTCATAATAGTCCATATTCTAGCATCAAAGAGTAGAAGCGTTCTGGAAGCATTCTGCTTTCTCCTTTGGGCCTGGCAATTGGAGTACTATAGATGGATAAGAAGTAAAGTATATGCGGTCTCTCTGTCTGTTACATAAAATCTGTCTGACACATAGGACCTTTATCTAAACACTGGACACACAAGAAATTAAACTGGATCCCGCTTCCATGAATGTCCTTTCTCTCACAAAATGGTTTTGTGATATTTTTTAAATGTCTTATCTGAATGTTTTGAGGTGTGTATTCTACGTCATCACAGCCCCTGCTGAGCCTGCTTCACTCTGGCTTCTGTAAACATTGGACTTTGTTCATTTATTTGTTTTTATTTTTCAAGAAATAAAACATGCAAAGATGTGCAAAGAAGAAGCTAAGTATCCCTACTTCTGTCCCCAGTCCTAGTTTGAACTCCAGAGATATTCAGAGCTAACAAACCAGTGTGTATAGCATTCTATAACTTTTCCTTTGCTCGTGCACACATATACAGGGGATTAGTTAAGTGTTCTTTTACAGAAATAAATGCATACTCTATACATTATTCTAAACTGCCTTTTGACTATATAGCATAGACATCTCTACAAGTAAGTAGAAAACATCTTTTGGTTTTTCCTAATTTCTTAGGAAAAAATACATACTTATGTAAAATATATAATTTTTAATAAATCAAATCATAACTTACATACTTGTAATTTTAGTAGTCTTTTTTTTGCTATCCTCTATTTCTCTCTGCTACCTCATATCCCATCTACCTACCAGATAACACACGTTAACTATTCAGTAAGTAGCATTTAGTACTTTTTCATATATATGAATTCATATGCATGTGTGAATATATATATGTATATATACATACATGTATATAATCATATACCTATTTAGGGGTTTTCACTTTTTTAAAAAAATTGGATTACATTATAGACATTTCTATGTGTTGTTTTTGTTCACTCAACAATATCCTTTGCAAATCCTTACAAGTCAATCGGTTTAAGTCTATTTCATTCTAAATAATGGCTTAATAATATCCAATGATGAGAATGTATCAAAATTTATTCAACTAATTTTCAGAATTAATTCATTTATAATTAATTCAACTGTTTCTAGATTTTTGCACAAACATAAAATACTGTAAAAAACATCCTTATATATAAATCTTAGAATAACTTCTTAAGAATGGAATTGCTGATTCAAAGGATGTGTATGTTTTAATTTTAAAACATTTGTTGTCAAATCATATTTCTACCCTTTTTTTATCCTTATCAACAATATGTGTTATCATTCTTTTATATCGTTATCAGTCTGATGGATATAAAGTTCCATCAATAGTTCCTTAATTTGCATTTTCCTGACTATCGTGAGCATATTTTTGTGTATTTATTTGGTAGTGTATTATGAATTAGTTATATTCTTTGCTCATTCTTCTGTTTGGCTGTCTTTTTCTTGTCAGTTTATAACAGCACTTTTCTAAATTTGTTGTTTGTAATTTTTTATTTATGATTTGCCAAAAAGTTTTAAACTTCTATTTGTCAAATATGTATATCTTTTTGTTTATAGCTTCTGCATTTCCTTCCTTGAATAACAAGGTTCTTCCAACTTCTAGACAATATACACAATTTTTAGAGTTTCTTCCAAGATTTTTATATATTTCATCTACGTTTAATCCATTCAAATTGTAATTTTGCATGTGATAGAAAACAGGAACCTAATTTAAATTTTTATATGAATGTGAAGCTCGAGTTATCCAGTTCCCCCTGGTAATTTCCTGTTGGATCCTATTTGGAATTGAATTAAGTTTATATATTAATTTTGAAAGAATTGGTGTTTTTATGATAGTATATTTTCTCATCCAAGAATATGACATGGCTTTCCATTTCTTCATATCTTATTTTATGCTCTTCAGTAAGATTTTACAATTTCCTTTGTATAGGTTCTGTGCCTTTATTCTTAAATTTATTCTCAAGTATTTTATAATTCTTGTTACTGCTTTTCTTTTCTCACATGTAAGAACTTATTGTTAATATAGGCAGAAAAGCCAAATTATCTTTTAATTCTAGTAGACATTTAACTACAAGTTCTTAAGTTTTTTTGAGATAGATTTTATCAGTGAAAACAGTTTTCTCCTTTTCTACTATTTATATCAGTTATTTTTATCATATTGCATTTGCTAAAACCTCCAAGAGAATATTAAATAATAATAGTGATAGCTGACAAATTTGTCAATTCCTGATTTTAGATGAAATTGTTTTAGAGTTTTACTATTTAAGATAATATTTGTTCTTGATTTATGGACTTTATTATATCCTTCTGTCCTTAATTTACTTAAAGCTAAGATTTGCTGCTGGTTTTTATTAAATGCCTTTTCAATGTACATGACATCATGTGTCTTTTATTCATTAATTTGTTGACATGCAATAGACTATGTTTGGCAGATTTCCTAATATTGATCCACATTTGAATTCCTGAAATAAACCTTCTTGGTCACAGCATTCAGGATCTAGGGCCCTCATAACAAAGTACCACAAATTGGATAGCTTCAAACAACAGAAACTTAAAGTACAGTTCTGGAAGCTAGAAGTCCAAAATCAAGGTGTCGACAGGGCCATTCTCCCTCGGAAATCTTGGGGGTGGGGTGGTTCTTTGTTGCCTCTCTATAGCATCTAGTGTTTGCCAGCAATCTTTGGCAATCCTTGCCTTTATAAGATGCATCCCCTTCACTCCTCTGTCTTCACATGGCATTTTCCCTGTAT
>NW_011889035.1:2299144-2368834 GCF_000151845.1 Pteropus vampyrus | reverse complement strand
AATTCATTATGTCACTTATTTAGCACTCAGCTTAAAGATTTCATGAAGAAAATTCATATCTGTTATGTGTGAAATTAATTACATAGACAATCAGTTAATTCTTTGTGAAATAAGAAGAATGGAGAAGTAAATAAAGAATTAAATAATTGGTGCTGAAATTTTACCTCAGGCAAAAAAAACCCCAAATATTTATGTCACTATTTTTAGATCTTCTAAAATATATGGTACTTGGATAATTAAAATAACAATTATTTTTTTTTCCTTTCTAGGCAAGTGAAGTTAGTGATATTAAGGTAGGTCATTTCTAACTAACTATATTTTTGAGAACTTTTCTGCTTGACTGACTGTGAAGCTCCGTGCTAATTTATACCGAGGGAAAGAAAAATTTTAAAAGGCACCCACCAGTGGCAAGAATAGCAGCCCTGCACTCAGTCATTACTCCATTGTATGCTTGAGGTTATGAAAGTTCTCATTTTCCTCTGGAGAATGTCCTGGTGAGACTAACCACCTGATAGGTAAGTTTTCTTTAGGTCTCAGTGAGATTCTTAGAATAGTAACAGAACTAGTAAGCCGTTCTTGTTTCCGAAAAAGATGTTTTCCTTGGATTTGTGCAAAACCTTGACTGCATTGGGAAAGGTGAGGGGTTTAGCTTTATTCTGCTCCTGGGTAGCTAGTGAAGAATCAGGTTTATCATGATAGTTTTTTTTATTCCATATTGACTTAGACTTGTAATTATATTTATCAAATTTTCTTTCATTTAAGAAAAGTGTCATAAAATCAAATTTAATCAGAACTCAGAATTTATGGTAATTTTTCAGACTAATTTGCCTTTCACTATCCATAAAGTTTGCTAAATAAAATAATAGCATAAACAATTAGTACCCTCACAAGTATCTAAAACACCTTTACATATTGAAAATCAGCCTACTACCATAAAACATAATTAAAGCCAATCTTTCTGTAGATATACTTTGTTAGCCTAACTATTATTGTTGAATGTACGTGAATTTAAAAGAATAAGAACACATACAAAATGCTATTATTCAGACACTTCATTAATTCAACTGGCCTCATGCTAGTGTGTCCAAATAAATAGGCACAGGAGGTTTTGCCAATTTTAAGAATAAAGAAATGGATTAAAACCATGGAACCCTAAAATTTTGAAGGAAAAAAAATTGAGATAACAAACCTATAAAATAACCCATGAAAAATATAGAGGTAGAATTTAATCAATGTCTATTTTCAGTGATAACCATCTAATGGAGGATATATTCCTGAAATTGTTAGAAAAGCATTTTCAAAAAAGCATGAAATGAGAGAGCCCAAAAAACATGACAAGGAAAATGGAATATACTTTTAAATATAAATCATGTAAATACATTAGCTATGTATTCTTCCAGGTCATGCTCACAACACTTATTTAATTATGGTGCATTTAGAAAATTGTGGGTTTTTAAAGAGATCATTACTTTCATTATTAATTACTTTAACATTGGGCCAAAAAGTCACAAATAATATCTAGTTTTATGAGGAAAAAGTTTGAATGAAATTGTAATTGAGCAGCAAACCATCAAGAATTTTGTACTTGGACAAGTAGATATCTTTTTAAGAGCAAAATTTTGAATCTTTTCCATGACCTTTTTCTATCAGATCTATTCATATAAATATTTTTTTATGTAGGGCAAAATTTTATAATACTCTGCCTCCTTTGTATTTACCACTAGTGTGCTCTAATTTTGAACAAACAGTCCTTTCTCTTTTAAAGCAGACTGCAGATGACTCTTTTATCTGCACTGGTGTATCTCAAATGAGCAAATATTGACACATACTAAAAGCTTAACAAGCTGAGAAATACCTTCGATGGTCTTTTTCTAATGGACACCGTAGTCAATGGACATATAAGCACATAAACCTTTCTGTACTGTTTGGGGGACGTTTGCCCTCCTGGAGCATTTCTTTTTATTCAAAAGTGAGACTTTTCTAAAAATTTATAAGTGTCTATAATACATTCAGCAGTAAACAGAAAATGTAGGAAGGCTTGTCCTTTGAAACGAAAAAATAAAACAAACAGGTAAACCCTTTTAATACCTAATATATATTGAATTTTAACACTTAATATGTAGTGCCATATGAAAAGGCACTCAAAACCTTAAATTTAGGAACTTCAAAATGAAAGTTCTAAGCTATACTTATCTATAGTCTTACAGACTTTAACCATAGAAATATGGAGCTTCAAAGATATTTTATCCATGGTATTCTTTTTGTGCTAAAATATTACCCTTCTGACAGTAAAGAACTACTGTTTAATCAGGAACTATACAATTCATAGACATTCAAATCATAGGACTAGAAAGAACTATGTAGAGTCATTCAAAGCATTTTATGAGTTTTCATGTGAAACTATATACTATTTTTAAAAACTTTATGAGAAGAAAAGTTCAGACTCTCCCTAGGAAACTTCATATAGCATTTAATTCAAACTGTATCAGAAATCTTTTTTCTTGCTCTAAACTTCTTATTTTGTGGTTTAAACATGTTTCTTATTCTCTTATGAAGACACGTTAAAAAATTGGGCAGACAAAACCAGATAGTAAAACTTTATCACGAAGCCACATTGCTTAAAACGGGCACTATCTCAACTCTTATGTATTTAGTATATACTTTGTAGCATCACCCAACAGTAGAGAATCAACATATGATTTTTCTATTATTTTAATCAGAAAAAAAATCTTTCAAATTAAAATGTACATCAATTCCATTATTAATCAACACCAGAAGGCATACACAAAAACACTGAACTCCAGCCAATATGTTCTAGATACAGAAAACCCTAATGCATGAGTGAGCTTTTTCTTTGTTGGAATATGGGCAGCAGTGTATGCATTGCTTTTACTGTGCTGTGTTCAGCAGCAACTATCACTGAATGTGTCATGAGGAGGTAAGGATAAAAAAAGGGCGTATAGGAGGTAGAGCCACATCACTTGACTCTAATGAAAGGGCCTTTCCAGCACACCGATCCAAACGCACAGAAAATATGCATCACTTATGAGGAACGATTTTTTCAGTGATGGTTTATTTTATTCTCTAGAGTATGGACTTCACTAACAGGGAACATTCAAGGCGTACATCTATTAACAAATTGGAATATGAGAATGAAAGGCTCCGAAATGATCTTGCAAAACTTCATGCCAATGGAAAATCAGGATGGGCTAATCAAAACACCTGTGAAGAAACAGGACGATACACCTATCAAAACCAGATAAAAATGGAAAAAAATGAAGATAGGTATGCAGACTCCATTGTATAGGGATATAAATGTATAAACATTGAAATTTATTTTAAACAATTCTACACACTTTCTCTTTAAATTTTATTTTATAGTGATAATATAGTACTGTAATTTTACACACTTTCTCTTTAAATTTTATTTTATAGTGATAATATAGTACTGTAGATATGTTGTTTTGTATGAAACTGAGTTGTCAAAAGCTATCAAAATATAACAGTGAAATGGGTAGAGTGTTACAGTAAATCTTACTCACTTCAGGCCCTTCTTATTAGCTGATGTGGCACACAAAACATACAAGTGTGTAACCTTATTTTTTTATGTCATGGGAATAAAAAATTTGAATTTACTATGTTATGTATATTGTTCAAACAAAAGAGAAATTTCATACTTACTTCTGACTTCAAAAATCTATACACTTATACTGACATTCCAGCAGTGACTTGGTTAATTTATAGGAAAAGAATCTATGGATGTGTTAAGAGAGGGTTTCTCAGAGTGAAGAGAAGCATATGAAAAATCAATATTTGCTGTCCACATATCCAGCAGATATTGAACTAAAAATGTCTTAGTTCAAAATTTAAGTAAACATATCAACCATAAAATTAGACTAATTTATTCAACTTTAATATTCATGGAGTCAAAACTGTCTCTGGAGGCTTTTCACTGTTTTTCTAAACTTGGAAAATTCTCTGTAAAACAAACAAGTTTCTTTTCTACAGGATCTCTCAGAGTCATTAATATGCTAATGCACATTGTGAGTTTCCAAGAAGGGGGATGGTGTGTAACAGTCCCCGAACTTATTTGATATCAGATTTGTTAACGTTCCATGTTGTTGAGGAATAGTGAATTAATGGGTCCAGACCCAACTTCAATACAACTTTTGCTCAGAAGCTAATAATACTTAGCATGCAAACCTTACATAATATTTTCATGTAAAATAATTAATATTTACAACTTTGAGAAATTTAGTTAGCCTTAGTAACCCTCAATTTCCCATCTGACAAATAGGGATAAGAATGATAAGGTTATTGTGAGAATTATAGGAGAAAACATAGTTCCATGTAAAGTATATATTATTAGTTCCTTAAATGATATTATTATTAACAAATTTTTTGGCATTTGTACTAATATTAATGCTCCTCCAACAACTCACAGTGCCTAAAAAGTATGTTTTGGTAGATAGAAAAATGGCTGAATCTGACATTTTCTCATAGATAGTCCTGTGGAGGAGGGGTGATGCCAGTCTCATCTTTGTAACTAAGCACCTGCAGTTCTACAGGTACATAAATCCATAAATCCATGGGACATATTACAAAAACATTCCTGTTCAACCTTCTTGTGGATGTAGTGTAGCTCTCTCCTACTTTCACCACCTCAGCCCTGTATGCAATATTAGGATATATCCTAATCTGATTCAAGAAACAGCAACCACTCAAAAAGGCTAAATTAATAACCTCTCTTCAAGTGGTTGAAGAAGGGAATGAGGGAAGATTAGGTGCTACCCCCAAAAGCACTGGTGATGGGGACTGTGGTGGGCAGACAGCACTACCAGAGCAGTATGGGAGGATACAAATGGACACAGAGACAGTTGTGGGCCAGGTTCTTGGTGAAGGTGCCCATGCTGACTGGCCAGTATGTCTGAAAATCTGTCTAAAGGGGTCTAGTCTTGAGTTTGGTGTATAGAATAAACCCTTCACGACGTGCTTCCCCACTCATGTATTCATTTCTCTATCGGTCAAATCATGACCCCATGTCTACACTTCTCTCACTGTAAGAGAAAAGCAGGCCCTTAAAGGTATTATAAAGGGTCTTCCTGTGTATAAGTCACCTGACAGCGCCCATCAGGTGCAGAGCATTGTTTCTTCGTCTTGCTTGGTGCAAGTAACTTCGAAAGCCTTAGGTGAAGGTACTAGGTGTTCCTATCTAAACAAAAAGACACTCTCCCTTTTATTATTTTTTAAAAGTATTTTATTGTTCATATTGCTCCCTTTTTTCTCTTTGTCAGGCAGTACAGAATGTGTTAAAAGCGCCTAACAAAAACAAGGCTATAGGAGACACAGAAAGCAGCATAACAGGTTAAATGCTCAGCAGGAGATTATCTTAATAAGCAGTTTGGACTACTATTCCTGCTGTAAAGCCTTATATCCTGCCAGTCTCATTTGTTGAAAGTTTCATTAAATTTGTTTTAATGCCTTGTCTGGTTTCAGTGTCCTCCAGTGGCCTGGTTTTTAAAAGAAACAGCATTTCGAATGTTCTGAATAAATAATTACCATGTAAAACCCGCTATGGGGAAAGAGTTGTTGAGATGCAAAGACACTGTGAACTCACCAGTGGAGAACCGTAAAGCACATATCTATTACATTTAGCAAGTGAAAAATGAAATATTCTTTCTTTCACTCATAGCACCGCTCAGTGAAGTCAAATAGTAAAAGCTATATGTATTTGTTAGACAAAAAAAATCTGAAAATACACGAGTTATATTTACATATATCAACCGCTAATGCCAAAAGGTCTTATTAAACTACTTAAGGAAAAAGCTTTTAGATAAAAGTAGATATGAAGATAATGTTCCACGTAATTTTAAAGTCTGTAGTCTAATTTGTAGCCACTTCTTATTTAACTAAGAAAGATTTGTATAGTACATTATTAAAGTAATCTTTTATGTACTCAGAAGAAACTCAGTTTTTGTTGTTTTTCACTCCTGTTAGAAGTGATACAAAGTTTTTCATGATCATCCACTTAAAACATATTTTAGGATATGGCAAAGGTTTTGCTTTCCAATAAGAGAGTTATTCGGCACTTTTTAAAAAATGATGAATGAGATGTAATTGAATTTGATGAAGATATATTGAATATTTTTAAAGTTTTTTAAAGTTAGAGTTTGGAAGTTTAGGATAATTTACAAGCTAATTTGGAGTAGTGGTATTCAAAGCTATTAATAGATAACTAATTTTAATGACAATGAATTTTGTAAATAGTGGAGTTTTCTATCTATTTAAGATACATACTTAAAGCGAATTTATGGTTTTAAAAGTTATGTCATGCACTGAAAAGATTTTAGTAATCGCAAACATTAATCATTAAAATTACTTCGAGTCTAGTTAATAAATTAGAAGTTTCCAATACTAAGAAAAACACGACGTCAGCAGGTTTGTCATAATCACTCTCACAGGATCTCTTGTCAAGGAGTGGACAGTCTGACATCTAGAAGCAAAAAGTAAGTTGAGAAAATTTCATAGCACGGTGTTGCTTATAAAGAGCAAAACATAGCCAGCCGAACAGTTCTAGGACAGGAAATACTGAGTAGTTCACAGACTAGGGAGAATTATGTGGAGTGTTAGAAGGTGAGACTGCAAGCGGTTGTGAAGGTATACCGTTCCATGCTGAGGACATCACCCTATAGCATGTAAAGTCAGACGACTCTGAAAACTGGCTCGAGGTGACTCAGTCTCAAGTGGGTGGAGTTCTCCCCAACAAAGCAATCAGATCCTGCCCTCCTGGTAAATATAGGCAGAGACCTTGGAACAGGGCCTGTGAAAAAGATAATTGAATAGACCAGCTTGTGAGGAGGTATTAAAAACCTCCTGAAATAATTTTTAAGATGGCTTTTAAATTGATATACTTAGCATTTTATGCAAGGTGGTTTTATGAAGTATTTGAATAGCAAGTTCTAGAAGAACTTGTCAGATATAAAGATGATTTAAAGCAAAAGTACTATACTTCATAACGTAGTCTTTCCTTTCAATCTCTACATTTTATTGATCTTACAATAAAAAGAATGTTCCTATATAAATTTTAGTAATTAACATCATAAAACTATATCTCTACATCCAAAGCAAAATGGATAATTGAGATCATTATTTAGATAATTTAGGACAAATAATACTTTCCCCCAAATCTCTGTATAATTGAGATTACAGAGAGATGTGTATTTCTTGAATCACTTCTATAATTATCTTACTTTTGCCACCGTGCTTTGAAGTGTAGATGGTAGCCTCACTCAAATTAAAAGGTTCAGCTGAAGATTCTATGCAGATCTACTATGCAATTGTTATAATCTATTTGAATTGTGGGATGTTTTATCTGATTGTGCACATCATAAACCATGTTATTTCAGTTTAATTTGCTGTTCTGTTTCCATGGTAATTATGGTTTGGGAGAATGAATTTTTTTGAAAAAGATATATTTCAAGATAAGTAAAACTGGAACACATGTTGTGTTTGTTTTTATGGACTAATTTACAGATGCCTCACTTAACTTTTATTGCTACTGCTATGCATAGCTTTGAAAATGTTTGCATAGTAAGAAACAAGCCTATATAGTCTTTGGATAAGAACAGAAAAAAAAATAATGTTGTTTTTTTTCAACTATGTGAAATTAAAATGTGAAGGCTTTGAAAATGGTTAATCAATACCTGTGGAAAGTCTGAATTACTAGTAAAAATAAATCACTTTAAATTAAAGGGATGTTTATATTTCATGGTCTTTGGTGACTTTGATTAAATTTAAACTCCATTTTCATGAATTAATGCTCAGAAAGATATTTATTTAGTCCCAAACATCCCATACTGTTATGACCTTTTGGGGTAAAATTTGGGGATAAATTGGTTTGTTTCTTTGTCTTATTATTCATTTGTTAGTCAGCATACCAAAATTTAAAATCTCACTGGTATTTTATTCAGTCTCATCTTCTACCCTAGATTTTCGCACAGACAAAAAATGCTGCACTATGCTTTTTGTCTAAATTGTGGAGTTCAATTCTCATAACAGCCTTTTTTTATACATGAAAACATTAAAGTAACAGGAAGATAAAGTCACCTCCTCAAGGTCAACAGTGTGGAGGAGTTCAGGAGATGATGTAAATTGAAAACATGTCATAAATTATTAATTCCTATAAGAATGAGAATTATTATTAGACAAAGACTTGTTCTAGCATTTTTAAAAAGTACAATTATGTTAAGAAAGCCAGTGAGGTTAAGTGGAATAGAGAATAGAAAAAGAGAATCTAGTTAGAACTGTCAAGGGCAGCATTGTTAACTGTTTTGAGATTTGTCTCAGTCTGGTTTCATGTTATTTAAGTGGCAGAGATACAAAAGTAAAACACAGAGAGGGAAGCAATATAGCCAATAAGGATAGAATATTTTTAACAATTACGGTACAGTTTTCTGCTTCATTATCATTCTAAGTCTTTTAAGTGGAGTGGAAATCATTCATCAGGAAAATCGTTTTCAAAGAAATACCAAGATAACAAGCCCAAACATTTTCTTATGTTTTCCCCCAGTTAGACACCAGAGAAATTAAAATCCTTAGCTATATAAACAAGCAGGTGTCCTTGGTAGCAACAGTGACAACCATTCCTTCTCTTTCAGACTTGGCCAAGATCGTGAGCTAAACAGAAGTGCCACGCCTCCATTGCCACCTTTGCCACCATTTCAAGCCAAAGACATGACCAGTCCTTTGGTTAGTGACGAAGAAGCATTCCCACTGGTGAGTTGCTGGATTTTTTTTTTCCTTTAAGGGGTGATTACTCTTACACTGATACAGATAAACTGATGTATACATAGTTGTTAAAAAGAAAAAAATGTTGCTCCATGAATAGGATCCCCAAATGAGTCTGAGTCGTTTGGCCATGCCTATCTATAGAGGGAAAAGAGATCCATAATGTTTCATGAAGTATTGTAATCATTGTTCATTTACCTCTAGTGCAGGCCAGAATTACAGTGTTGTTTTTTAAAATACAAGTGCTTGGGACTCACTCCTGGACATTCCATGAGCCCTTAAGGATCTCTATATTTTAAAGAGCTACAGTGATCTTTTGTGCCTTTTTTCTTTTTTTAACTTTCTCATTGCTCTGGCATGCATACAGAAACATGCACATATCACAACTGTACAGCTTGATGAATTATCACAAAGGAAACATCAATGTAACTACCACCCAGGTAATAAATAGAATATTAGTAGCACTCCAGAAGCTCCCCTTAGATCCACTTCCAGTCACTCCTTCAACTTGCTCTCAAGGTAACCACTATCCTGACTTTTAACATCATAAATTAGTTGAGGCAATTTGTTAATTTTATATACACAGTATGGTATTTTATTTGTTCTTTTGTGTCTGGTTTTTTCGCTCAACACTGTTTATGAGATTCATCATCCATTATTTTATGTAGCTGCAGTTTATCCATTTTTGTTTCTGTATAGTATTCCATTGTATGTAAATACTATATGCAATGATCCTACAGTTTATCCATTCTACTATTGACGGACATTTATTTTTTGTTTGAGGGGCTACTACGAATAATGCTGCTAAAACCATCATATGTGTCTTTTGGTGCACATGTGTATAATTTCCATTGGATATATACCTAAAGGTGGAATTGCTAGGTAATAGGATATGCATGGTCAGCTTTAGGAGGTACTGCCGAGCTGCTTTCCTAACTATTTGAGCCAGTTAGCACCCCAATGAGTAATGTGTGTTCTCCTTGTTCTGTATTCTTTCCAACACTTGGTATTATTGGTATTTTTAAATTTAGCTTTTATGGCCAGTGTGTTGAAACATCTTACTGTGGTTTTAACTCTTATTTCTCTGGTGACTAATGAGTTTGAGGACCTTTTCATATGTTTATTGGCCATTTTGATATCCTCCACTGTAAAGTGCCTCAATTTTCTTTCTATTGGATTATCTTTATTCTTATTAATTTGTAGAAGTTTCTTTATATGTTCTGGATATAAGCCTGTAATTGAATATATGTATCACAAATATCTGCTTGCCTCTTACTTGCCTCTTCACTTAATGGTCTCTTTTGATGACCAGAGTTCCTAATTTTAATACGTTCAAACTTATGAATCTTTTCCTTTATGGTTAATATTTTTGATTGTCCTATTTAAAACTTTTGCATGTCCCAAAGTTATAAAAATATTATCCTATGTCATCTTCTGGAAGCTTTGGTGCTTCATTTTTCATATTTAGATCAACACTTGGAATTAACTTTTGCATATGGTGCAAAGTAGGATTCTCAATCCTTTTTCCCATGGAAATACTCAATTGAATTTGCACGTGTACTCCAGTCCTGTGGATTCTTTGGATTTTCTATATTCAGAATTAAAATAATGACAATTTGATTTCCTACTTTCAAATCTTATACCCTTTTTCCTTTTTCTTGCCTTATTGTATTGACTAGGGCCTCCAGTAAATGTTGAGTAGTAAAACTGGTATTGCCAGCATCCTTCTTCTCATTCTCGACTGTGAAGGGCAAGTTTTCAGTATTTCACCATTGTGTTTGATATTTGCTATAGATTAGACTAAACAAGCTAGAAGGATAATAGGTGGGTTGCTTAAAATCTTGATTAGTAAATAATGCAGTTATCATTGATGACAATGTCAAGAACATGACCATAAGAGTGGGTGCCTGAAAAAAAGTGTTACCCAGGACTCCATTTTTTAACTTCTTTTATTTGTATATCTTAGATGATGTCAATTGGACTTATGGCTTTAATTATTATCTCTAACTTCCAAATATATATCTCTGATCCAGACCTATGTTCTGAGACCTAAACAGATATATCCCACTGTCTATTTGACAGTCTGTTTAAGTCTCAGGTCACCTCTAGCTCAGCATTATTCAAAATCAAATGGACTGGGGAGGTGGGGCACTGCAACTTCCCAGGTGAGGCAGGAGGCTCCAGTTCAGCCGAAGGCAGGTCTCCAGAGAAGTGTCCCACTGCAAGCCGTTAGCTCTTAGCAGCCAACATCCACATCAGCTGAAGAACAGATGCACCAGCCTGGTGAAGGGGATCCAGGTAGGGCACCAGCAGCACCCAGTATAGTCCACTATTTGAATCACTCAAATCTGTTCTTTTCATGTTGTTCATTCCATTGAGGCATAGCTTCTCCAAGATTTTGGCTGATCATCGTTTCTAAGAATACTTATAAGAAGAGAGTTAGTGAGACAAACTACATTCCTTGGTGCTGCAATTGGTCTCAAGGACTTAACTGATACTCATCATCTCCTCACCCATTCTAGATTCCCTTCCCCTTTGGCTGGCACTTCTTTTGGTCCAGGTGGCTTGCTTTTTTGGGGTAAGCTCTTGTTTTCCATGCCCTCATCAGGATGTGGTTTTCCATTTACAGTTAAAACTGGGCACGAGAGTACCAAAAGACCACCTTAGTAGATCACCTGAGTACCAAACCAAACATATTTCTCTTTGTGATGACCAGTCAGTTACCTCTACCAGTATAGTACCTCTTTTCTGTGCCTCTGATCTATTAGCATGAGAAACCAAAATTTACTGGGTGCCAGCAGAGCTTTAAGTTCAGTGAAACTCTTATAGGTCGTTTGGTAGAGGCCTTCCCCTCTAAGACCCTTGGCCTCTAGACCAACAGAGCCCAAGGGTACAGAGACAGAGTCACAAATTCTCTAAGTGGGTCAACAGAAGTGACAGAGAGTAGAGCCATTCCTTCATCCTCCCTTTTGTTCCCAGATCCGCATATTCTACCCATCAGAAACACAGTAGTATATAGCGGCAATTGGTGTAAAGTCTATACCATATCCTGAAGAATGGCACCTCATTCCCCACAGGATATAATTTCCAAGCTGATGCCTTAGCTGTGCCTTCAAGAAGCCTATCAGGCTAGCATCCTCTGAATGTGGTAGGACCGACGGATACCATGGCCATGCCCCCACTGCTATACTCTTCTGCTATAAAGCAGGTTCCTTTAGTATTAATCAGTAAATCAGTCACTCTGTGACTGGCAAAGGCAGGAAAGGCAAAGTTACAGAATATATGTCAATTCTGGTAAAGATAAAACATTGTCCTTTCCAAGACATGAGGGATTTGATGTAATCTAATTGCCACCAAGAGACAGGCTGGTCTTCTTGAGGGATGGTGCCATATCAGAGCTTCAGCTTGGGTCTTTACTGCAAGCAGATCAAATGTTCAATGGCAATAAAAACTAGATTAATTTTGGTGAAAGGGAGACCATGCTGCTGAGGCCATGCATAATTTCCACTGGTGTGGCCAAGGACAGAGGCTAGTTTAAATTCTCCTGTCCACTTCTTAGATGGTTTATCTCGACCAGGGCTCAACAGCATGAAAAGAATCGTTTTGCAAACAGTATACAGTTTTCTGCTAAAGATGGCATGGCTTTGCTCCAGAATCTTAAGGGTTTGCAATGCAACTTTTCTACTGAAACTTGCTAGAGGCTCCACAAGGCAATTTTCTCTACGAAAGATTCTTCTAGTAAGTCATTTGGCCCAAGTAGCAGAACTGCTAGTACCCCATTCCCAACCTACCACAGAGCTCTTTCTTGCTCTTGGTCCCGCTCAAAAACAAACAAACAAACAAACAAAAAATTCAATAAATGAGTCAGCTTATTTTACCCAAGAGTGGAATATGCTACCTCCAAAACCTGGAGTCCTATCAAGCTTTGTGCTTCTTTCACAGTGATAAATGCAAGGTGCATTAATTTGTGCTTTAGAGATCTGCTGCTGTGCTGTATATCACTAGACACCTTAAAACAACATGTCAAGCCCCACTGAATCATGTATGGGGTTTGTCTTTCATTCTTTGGAGTACGCGTCTTTCCAAGCCTTTGACATGCTTGCCACTTCTTGCTCATCAGGTCTTAGCATAATGTTAAGGTTAATATAAGATGTCCTATAGCCTACAGTCCTTGGAATGACTAAATGGTCCAGGATCCTTCAGAATTTATTGTTGACAGCATCATTAACATGAAACACAATGTTGGCACAAAAACATGGATGTGAACTATTGTCTAGCCCATGTGCATGCTAACTGCATCTGGTCGTCGTCCTTACTGAGTATTAAAAAGAATGCATTTGCCAGATCAACAGCAGCATACCATGGACCCAAAGCTGTGAGATTCGACTTAAGTAAAGAAACCATATCTGGCACGGCAGCTATAGTTGGGGACTACTTCTTAGATAAGTTTGCAGTACTCTACTATCATTTGCCATGATCCATACACTTTTGGCAGAGGCCAGACTTGTTAGCTAAATCCCCCTATAACAAAGTTCACTGGCATACAGACTGTTGACTCTTCACTTTACAAAATCCTATTTTTCCTAATAAAACAAAAGTTGGAGAAGAGTTTAGGGACCATAGTACAAATTTCTCCAACATACTTTAAAAAATTAACTTAAAAATTATTTTGAATGAAGCACTGTAAAATGATCTACTATTCTCTTTATTCCTCAGCCACAGTTTGTGTGTGTGTGTGTGTGTGTGTGTGTGTGTAAATTGGCACTGACAGATCACTAACAGTTAAATGAGCACTTCTTTATCACCATAAAGGGTGGGACTGAGCATTCATCACTGAGGCTTTCTCAGTTATAACTAGACAAACAAGATCCCTCCTAGCATATGGTCCTCCCCACTTAGAAGCCACCCTTCCCCCTGAGATAGATCATGCTGCCAGCCCTCCTCACCTGACTCACTTCAAGCAGCAATTAGCCCCCATTTAAAGTTAATCCTTAATTTTTTTTCCTGTATAACCTTTCTTTGCCTCACAATATTTACTTCAGTTTTTTTTCGAGTTGCCTATTTTCAGATGAAAATCATTGGCTTTGCAAATTAGTGGAGTATGTTTTAGGCAAGTTTCATGGTAATTATGTTGTTCCTGCATTTGCAGTTAGACACTATAATATTCATTTCTAGAGCTTTTTAATGTAATGGAGCTGCGATGTTTTAGTTCTTTGAGGATTTCATTAGAGACTGCATTATACTGGTGGAGGGAATTCAGCTTAAGGTATATTATTTCATTAAGGGCTGCAGTGTCTGGCAATATGTCAGGAAGGAAGCATGCCTGGAAATAGGAAGATTTAAAAAGGCTTCGTGTTCCTCATCTAACTTTTCTTCCTTTCTTTCTTTAGTCTCCCCCAGATATATCTTTCTCAGCTTCTTTGGCTGCACAGCATTTCCTTCTGGAGGAAGAGAAGCGAGCAAAAGAACTCGAAAAACTTCTAAATACACATATTGATGAACTGCAAAGACATACAGAATTTACTCTTAATAAATACACCAAGCTAAAACAAAATAGACACATATGAGCTTTTACACTTTTTTATTTGTTGCCCCCACCCCATGAAAAAAGTTCTGGCAAAATTTTTACAAAGCTGATTAATGAAACTGAGAAATTCTGTTCTGTTTTCTTGAGTAAATCATTTCTGTATGGCAGCTAGAAAATAGTAAGTATTTTGTTCGATAAAGCTGTATTTCTGTATTAACATAATAAATTGTTCAGCTACTGAGTTACTATAAAATAAACATGACTACTCTAAAAGAGATTTTCTTCCAGTCTAAGGAATATTTTAGAATTAAAGATGCAGTTTCTTCCCAACTCAAATCAGGTATGCTGAAAACCCATTTCCTCTGTAACAACACAAACTGAGGGAAACAGAAGTGCTGTGTTCCAAATAGACACAAATCAGGTGCAGCTCAGTTGTACTAGGTTTGAGAACTCAAGGATTTTTTTAAAAAGGAAAAATATTAAAAGTATTTTTAGCTATAATAACATCCTAAAACTTCTTTTAGAAAAAAAATACAAATCTAGTGTTTCTACATTCATCTTTGTAATGTCTGTTTTAACACAATAAAGGCATGGAATGTGCTGTTTACACACTCAAAATTATGTGCCAGAGATTAATGCTTTCCTTTTAGCACTAATTACCTCATGGACCCGAACAAGATAAAGAAAATACAAAGCATTACCGTTGTTACATTCTTCTTTGTAATACCTCTATTTTTAATACAATAAAGGAATGCAAAATTCTATGGACTTAAAATATAAATGCCAACTCTGTATGGAACAGTAATAGCATGGTAATGAACAATAAAATTCAAGTTACAAATATTGTACGCATGATAATCCATTATTCTTCCTTTAAAAATGACATTTATATATAGATTATGAAAAAAAAACAAAACTAAATAGTTTCTCTAGGTAAGTCCTATGGTTTCTATAGTTTTTTTTTTCTCTTTGAAGAAACTAAACCTCAACACACTGGAAGATAAGTCAAGATATCTTTTGGTAACAAGTATCATCATGTAAAAAATGCAGAGTCCTGTTCATTTTGGGTGACTCGACCGTGTGGATTTGTATAGCTCTTGATCTTTGCAAAAAGCTTTCACATAGCATTATTCGTTTCAACTCAAAACAAGCCTGTGAAGTCAGCAAGGCTAGTGTCCTTGTTCCTGGAAATCAAGCTGTTAAGGAACTTCCTAGAATCATGGTGAGCAAGAGAGGCGGAAATGCCTGGCTTCTGATTCCAGGCTCCAGCTCTTAATATTTCCCAGTATCACCTCTTATAAGAGAGCAGATGGTGAGCAAGGCTATATCCACAGAAGCCACGTTTCACGACAAAACATCAGAAGCGTACAAAGCCTTCAGTGTGCCCTAAAAAAGCCCCACGTAAGAAAAATAATGAAAATCACAATACTTTTAAATTATTTAATAATTTCTAGCCTGGACACAAAGAAAATAAAGTATTTTTCATTGCTGTCTTTAGAAGATGGGAAGAAAAAGTATGTTTAAGAAAGGGATGTTCCATAAACAGTCTAAAACCTTTATATACCTAATGCAAATGCAAACAATGCAAAAGTTTAAATATACACATCTTTATATCACTTATGTCTGAATGCCACTTTATTCTCTTCAGGATTAAGACATAATTGAAAACTGCGTGGTGAAATAAAGAGCTAGCCTACCATGTTCTTAGAACTTTGCAGAGTCACCGGAGCATGACCGTGGAGTATGTTCAGGACTAACAGTGAATCTGCCTTTCTGGATTATTATTTCAAGTTCATAAGCGAACTTCTTTTAAATCACTAGTTCAGCATTCCACTAACACCAGCTTTCTTAAAACAATGATTTTCAATATTTTTTGCTTAACAGCAGGATTTAGGTGTTCAAAAGGAATCATATGCTGAAGCTCAACATATAACCAAGATAAAAATTAAGCAGCCTGGTTGAATATTGAAAGGAGAAGAAGGAGGTCTACCCACTGTTCATCCCTCCCCACTCCCCTCTCCCTCCCTCAGCAGACCAAAGGGGTTCCATGGAGTAGTTCCCTTCTATTTGTGGGAGGGACTGAAGCAGAGGCAGATTTGCTTCATTATTACTTCAGCGCAGAGTACATTTTCCTACAGAAACCGCATCAATGACTATTAATTCCTCCATACTACAAAAGCCAATTTAGCCCACAAGCTAGGTAAAACATGATAGAAGGAGTGGAAGGAGAGAAACAGGAGAAAGACCAATCAGGCCATCAAACGCTGGAAGTCAACTCAAAGAAGTGTGCCTTGAGTTAATTTTTGCCTCAAAATGGCTTAAATATACTTCTCAATTATCCAGAAACATATTAACTGGTTTGGGAATTAAGCAAATTTTGGAGAGGGAAGCCTGCTGGAAAATCACAGACAACCTGCAAATTTGTTTAACAAAATGGTAGACAAGTGTTGATTATCTGTCAACAGAGCCATCTGGCGAAGTGGAGCTTAGAGTCTCCCCAGTACCATCATCCTGAGACTCAGCCCCACCCAGGCTCTGACTATCTCCTCCCACTCTGGGAGAGCAATAGGAGCTCGGTAGCTTCTGCTGCCCAATTATAGAGGCTTGCCCTGGAGGTTGGTTTGTCTAGGTCCCTGCTATGCCTCAACCATGGTTAATCTGAGCCAAGCAATCTAGAATAAACGGTAGTTTTAACAAAGATGTGGGGTTATCTTCTCCCTATCCCATTATCTCAGTTAATGTAAATTTCCTCTTTATGTATGCGCCTCTATTCTCTCTAACTGGCCTGAAAGCTCCTAGAAGAGAAGCATATTCCTAGGCTTCTCTGCCTCCCCAGTGCAGCTAGCCCAGGTCCTGGTCATGGGAGGTATTTGACAAGTAATGATTGATGGGTATATTGAACCCAGACATGGGGGATACTTTTAGCAAGGACAGAGTAAAGGAAGTTTGAGGAAGTTTAGGGTACAATGACAAAATACTAGACCAGGGGTCCCCAACCCCTGGGCCATGGACCAGTATGGTCTGTGACCTGCTAGGAAACAGGCTGCACAACAGGAAGTGAGCAGTGGGCAAGCAAGTGAAGCTTCATCTGTATTTGCAGCTGCTCCCCAGCGCTAGCATCACTACCTCAGCTCTATCTCAGATCATTAGGCATTAGATTCTCATAGGAGCACTGGTCCCTTGTACCAAAAATATTGGGGACTGCTATAGATGTGTCAAATTGTCAGCTGCAGAAAAGTGCACAAACTGAATTTGTCTAAATGCTGGTGTTCCTGTGGGAGATTTCTACTCATATTTGACCTCACATAGGACCTTTTGAGCATCTACACACTCCTTTTGTATGTTTCAATTAATGCCTAAATAGGAATCTACTATAGAACATTAGCCATATGCTTAATTGTCAGAGCCAATGAGACCATAAGAACCCTAGGACTTGAGCAATGCAGCAGAAGTGTGAGAGGGATTTGGGGCCAAGTAGCAACTGAAACTCTGCCCAAACCTTCAAACCACACAGACCAGAGCATCACCAGGAGTTAAAGCCTAAGGGATAAAACATTCCAAACTGATATAAGAGCCTCTTTCCTCTTATAGTGAGTTTGCACTGTGGCCCAAGGATGATAATGAATGGACCATGGGCCTACCAAGTCCTGGCTGAGGGAAAAACCTGAGGAAAGTTTTCATGATCTCTGGGGGAACTCCCAGGACAGAGGTGAGGCAAAAATATTGGCCCAAGTCGCAGAAGTCAACCAGGCAGTGTTCAGAATCTGACACTCATCACTATCCTCCAACATGGAGCAAGAGGGGTCACAGTCTTATAACAAGAATAAACATGAGTCAGAGTCAGGCAGGCAATTGCTGTGATGGTGACCAACAATATCATCACACAGCTGAACTGTCAGGCAGTCCAGAATAGCAAGGTTTCAAACAGGAAGCTTCAGCAGGGCCAAGCATAGAGATGCTCAGAGCCACCTAGCTGGCCCCATGACCAGACTAGAAATTCTTAGGTCTTAAAGGTTCTCAATGCATAAGGACAGGTTAGATCGGTTAAAGGCGAGAGATTCTCCATGTTTTGGCCCAGAGGCCTTAACAAAGCTTCCACTTCCTTATCTGTAGAACAGGCATAATAACACCACCTGTGTCAGAGGATTGTTGTGATGATTACAGGAGGTAACGTATCTAAAGCAGTTAGCATGGAGTCTGGAACACAGTGAGTGCTCATAAAGTGCTAGGTGTTAGCATTTCTTGCCATCCTTGACCTCTGAGGCATTAGGTCTGAGCTCAGAAGATGAAATACATCCTCAAAGAATAATACTATTATTTATTGAGGACCATGTACCAGCCACTAGAATATAAACTCATTTAATTGTTAATAGTTTTATTAAGAAATAATTTACATATCATAAAAGTCACTTATTTCAAGGGTATAATTCAATAATTTTTACTAAATTTACAAAATTGTGTAACTACTGCCACAACTCAATTTTAGAATGCTCCCATCACCCAATAAAGATCCCTAGTGCCTAGCTGCAGTCACTCCCTGTTCCCATGCCCAATCCCAGGCAGCTACTAAACCATTTTCTGTTTCTATGATTTATCTGGACATTTCATATAAATGGATTCCTATATGTGGGTTTTTGCATCTGGCCTCTTTCATTTAGTATGTTTCTATGGTTCATATTATAGCATGTATAAGTATTCTGTTCTTTTTTTATTGCTGAATAGTATTCTGTTGTATGAATAAACAACGTTTTGTTTATCCATTTCGCCAGTTGATGGACATTTGAGTTGTTTCCAGTTTGGTGGCTATTATGAATAAAGTTGCTATGAACATTTATGTGCAAGTCTGTATGTAGATATGTTTTCATTTCTGTTGAGTAGATTCCTAGGAGCAAAATTTCTGAGTTATATGGTAAATTTTATGTTTAACTTGTAAAAGAAACTGTCAAACTGTTTTCCTAAGTAGCTGCACCATTTACATTCCCACCAGCAATGTATGAGTTCTAATTTCTTTATATTCCTTCCCATACTTACTATTGTCTATCTTTTTGATTATAACATTTCCATGTGTGTGAAGTGTTTTTTCATTCTAGTTTTAATTCGCATTTCCCTAATGACTAATCATGTTGAGCGCCTTTTTGTGTGCTTTTTGACCATATACATCTTTTTGGTGAAATGTCTATTCAAATCTTTTGCCCATTTTACAATAACTTCTCTTCTTATGGAGTTATTATGAATTCTTTATATATTGATATGTCTTTTATCAGGTATATGATTTGCATATATTTTCCCCTATGTTGTGGCTTATTTTTCCATTTCGTTAATGATGCCTTTTGAACACATAAGTTTTTAATTTTAATGTAGTACAATTCATCATTTTTTTTCTTTTATAGATCATGCTTTTGGCACCATATGAAAGAAACATTTCCCTGACTCCAGGTCACGAATATTTTCTACTATATTTTCTTCTGAAAGGTTTATAGCTTTAGGTTTTACATCAGGTTTATGATCAATTTTGAGTTAGTGTTTTTGTATGGTGTAAGAGTCTAGATTCATTTTTTTACATGTGTATATCCCGTTGTCCCAGCACCATTTGCTGAAAAGACTATTCTTTCCCCATTGAATATTTCTGTTGAAAAATCAATTGATCATAAATATAAGGGTTTACTTCTAAACTCTGAATTCTGTTCCATTGATCTATATGTCTATCCTTATGCCAGTACCATATAGTCTTAATTATTGTAGCTTTGTACTAAGTTTTGATATTGGGAAGTACAAGTCCTCAAACTTAGAGACTGTTTTGGCAATATTGGGCCCTTTTTACATAAGTTTTAGGATTAATTTGTAAGCGTCTCAATTTCTGCAACAACAACAGCAGCAGCAACAACAACAAACAACAAACGCTGAGATTTTGATAGGGATTAAAAAGGCATTTCTCTCCAAATTGACTTTTATTAAATACCAATTTGGGGACACCTACCATCTTAATAATATTGAGTCTTCCAATCAATCAGTGAATGTGAAATATCTCTCCATTTATTTGGATCTTAATTTCTCTTAGAAATACTGTACAGTTTTCAATGCACAAGTCTTGTAGTTCTTTTGTTAAATTTATTCCTAAATATTTTATTCTAGTCGATGCTATTATTAATGGAATTGTTTTCTTAATTTCATTATTATATTATTTATTGCTAATATAGAGAAATTCAATTGATTTTTGTGTATTGGTCTTATATTCTGTGACCTCGCTAAGCTCATTTATTCTAGTAGTGTGTGTTTCTTAAAATTTTCTACATATAGGATCACGTTGTATTTAAAGACAGATTTTACTTCTTCCTTTCCATTCTGGGTGCATTTTATTTATTTTTCTTACCTGACTGTACTGGCTAGAAACTCTAATACAATGTTAAATTGAAGTAGTGAGAGCAACCATGTTTCTGATCTTAAGGAAAAGGTTTCAGTCTTTCACCATTAATTATGATGTCAGCTGTATTATTTTTATAGATGCTTTTTATCAGATTGAGGTAATTTCCATCTATTCCTAGTTTGTTGAGAGCTTTTTATGATTGGGTGTTAGATTTTGTCTAATACTTTTTCTGCATCTATGAGATGATCATGTGGTTTCTGTCCCTTACATTCTTGGGATAAATCCTACTTGATCATGATGTGTAATCCTTTTCATATATTGCTGGATTCAGTTTGTTAATATTTTGTTGAGGATTTTCTGTGCCTGTATTCACGAGGGTTAATGGTCTGTAGTTTTCTCTTCATGCCTTTGGCTTCGCTATCAGGGTTAGTACTTGCCTCGTAGAATGAACTGTGACATTTCCCCTACTCCTCTATTTTCTGGAAGTGTGTAAATGACTAGCATTATTTCTTCAAATGTCTGGTGGAATTCTGGGCCTGGGTTTTCCTTTGTGGAAAAATCTTAATTAATTCAATGTCTTTCCTCATTATAGCTCTATTCATATTTTCTATTTCTTTTTGAGTCAGTTTCAGTGATGTGTAACTTTTAAATTTAATTTAATCTTGATAATAACCCCTCAAAGCAAGAATTAGGCCCAATTATCCCTGAGACTTAAAAGATCGAGTGATTTATCTCAAGGTCAGATATGTGGAAAATGGCCAGTCTGTGTGACTTCAAAGTCCATGCTTGCTTATATCAGGCCACATTGCCTCTAAACAAACACAGAGTTTTTTAAAGTGACCACCTCTTCCCCAGGGTCACCACTAAAAACAACCCCCTTTTTTGGCTGCCCTAGTCCATCCAAGGTTCTTTTTTTCCCTCAAATATCTGTACCCCCTTGGAGTCTAAGTTGCCGGCAGCAGAGATGTTAGCCCACAGACCAGGATGTTCCTTCCTTTCCAGCCCCATTAAGAATTTCTGCCTTAAGTCTTGGCATGGTTCTTGCAAGTAAACCCTCTCATGAAGGTGCCCAACAATAGAGGCTGCACTTAACAATTTAAACTGACACATATTTTCCACCTTTTGCCTGCCAAGGAGGGAAAAAATTAAATGCTTAAGGACCTAAGTGGTTAGAATGAACCACACTTGCTTTGACATTGAAATCTGATGACTGATAATCAAGACTTCTGCTAGATAAGAGCCTGATGTGTGCCTTCCTATATGTTGACTCACACAGAAATAATACATATGGTTGCTCCCCGAACAGGTAGAACACATCAGAGATAAAATTTATTTGGTTCTGTGTGCTTCATACAAAATACAGAATTAGCATTTTTACTTATCTAGTCAATATGTCTTTTATCAGATATGGTGAACTAGCTAAAAGAATATTATATAAGATGAGGTTAAGGGGTCCACACTAAGTAAATGTTATGTTGTACTTGAGGTGGGCACAAATCTCTCTTCATCAGAAAATTTACACATTAAAATAATAAAATAGAAAAGAATTGAGCTAACATTCTTCGCATCTGGTATATATATTTTTTTCATTTCTAAAAACAACAACATTGCAGCTTTGAAATTTCTCATTTTCATCAGCTTGAGGAAAATCTTCCAAAAGTTGCTACTGTTTGAGCTCAAACCATTTTCAATCCCAAACATATCTCTTGGCTGAGATAATTATTAGATGAGTCATTCCCAAATTATTTTGATGGATAAAATTATGAGTAACCAAGTTAAAATAGCTCTTTAGTTTCAAATATAAAGCTTGTTACATACAAAGTTCAGTTTATAACCAAAGGTTTTTATACTAACCAGAGTTGTACCCAAGAATTTTGAGAGAATAAATCTATATATACATATATGTGTGTATACATACATACACATATATGTACATAAATACACATGAAGCTCCGAAATAATCATCAATAAAAAAATAAATTGGGAAGGAGGAAACTTTTGGAGGTGATGAATATGTTTATGGCACAGAATGCAATGATTATAGGTGTATATTTATCTCTAATTCCATCAAGTTGTATATATAAATATGTACAGCTTTTTGTATGTCAATCATATCTTGATACGATGGTTGAAAAAAAAACATAAGTCAAGAGCAGTCTCAGAGTTTAGAAGACAAGCACATAGTTCAGTCATTTTTAATATTCAAAATGTCAGCACTTAAGTAAATATAGGATTTAATGGCCAAACATATAGCTTCATTTTGGAGAAAATGCATTTATTTCATTGAAGACTCTATGCTAGATGTATAAGGCACCCCAAATTTTGGGTCTGTTGTATAAGCTGCACACCTTTATTACAGGAGCCCTAGCAAATGAATACACTTATATATCCCAGACTTGGAGCTGAAAAAAGCTGACGACTTTGAAATGGCAATGGGCACAAACAAAAAAGCCCCAGCAAAGCCTGTTCTCTCTAGACAAAAGACAAGGAAAGGGCAGCATAGCAAGGCAAAATCTTTTAGACTATAACCACTATAATTCCGCCAGATACCAGAGAAAAAGCTGATACCCACACCAGAAAGGTGGACGGAGAGCCTCAATTTCCACCCTGATCCCAAACACCCAACGAAGTGGTCTCAGGAAAGGCAGAGTAGGGTAGCAGAACTTTTGACCCACCCAGCAGGTGATAAGGCATCCCACTTAGCAGTATCAGTAGAAACTACACGGGAAGTCCCCATAAGGCAGAAACAAGGCAACCTTATGCCTTCAACTAAGGTGGTATTCATGGAGGACTAGTAGAGAGTTAGGATATTCACCACAAAAGTAATGAGGCCACTCCCTCCCCACCCTCCACAGTATCACTGGAGTCCATGTAGGAAGCAGTAATAAGGCACCCCTGCCCCTCCCAGCCAGCATAATAGCAGCAAAAGACTACTAGGCAGCCAGAACTCCCACCCCAACCCAGCAATAATGAGGAGCCCCTCTTCTCAGGTATTAACAGAAGCTGAGTCAAGAACCTGGGCTCCCATAGGCATTAACAATAATGCTGCACCCCATTTCTCTGCTTGAGTATTGTCAGAACAGGCCTGCTAAAATACAAAATTTAAATAAAATCCAGAGTCTCATAGTATAATGCCCCAAATAGCCACATTTCAATCAAAACTCCCTTGTCATACCAAGAAACTGGAAGATCTCAAGTTGAATGAGAAAAAGATAACCAACAGAGGAAAACACCATGATGACATAGATATTAGAATTCTCTGACAAAGATTTAAAATAGCCATCATATAATGATTCGGCAAGAAATCATACACATGCCTGAAAAAATGAAAATGCACTAAGTTTCAACAAAGAAATAGAAGACAAAGTAAAACCAAATGAAAATTTTAGAACTGAAAAATACAATATCGAATAAAAATTCAGAGGATAGGCTCAATAGAGGAATGGAGGAGAAAGAGAAAAGAATCAGTAAACAATAGCGATTACCCAATCTGAACAACAGAAAGACAATAAAATAGGAGTGGGGGGGAAATCAGCAGAATCTCAGGAATGTATGAAACTATAACAAAGGACCTAACAATTGTGTCATTAGAGTCTTGGAAGAGAAAAGAAAAGGTAGGCTGAGAAAGTACTCAAAGAAATAATACTTGAAAACCTCTCGAGAACTTAGGCAAATTCAAAGAGCATAAACTAAAGGAAATCCATATTATGACATATTATAGTCAAACTTCTAAAACCTAAAAACAAAAATAAAATCTTGAAAGCAGCAATAGAAAAACAATACCTTACCTATGGAGAGACAAAAATTTTAATTAAAGCAGATTTCTAATCAGAAACCATAAAAACCAGAAGTAATTGGCACAATATTTTCAAACATTGAAAGAAAAGAACCATAACCAAGAATCTCATACCCAGTGAAAATACCTTTCAGGATTGACGAGTAGGGTCAAGACATTCACAGATGAAGGATTACTAAGAGAATCTGTCACTAAAATTTGTCCTTCCTAAAAGAATTGCTAAAGAAGTTCAAATAAATAAATAAATAAATAGATAGATAGATAAATAAATAAAGGAAGAAATCTTAAAATGTCAGGAGAAATAAAACACTAGAAAGAGTAAAAATATGGTTAAATACAATAGACCTTCTCCTCTTGTTTTCTAAATTATGTTTGATGATTAAAAAAATACTACACTTTATGATGTGATTGTAAAGGTATGTAGAGTTAATATTTAACTTATAATTATAATTTTTGTCTATAATTTATGTTATAAACAGGGCAGGGTAAAGGGATAGAAAGGAGGTCACTGCACCTCACTGGAACTGAATGACACTAGAAGATTGTGATAAATTATGTATATATGATATAACCTAGAACAAACAATAAAAAAGCTATGCAAAAAGATGGTCAAAAACACCAAAGAGTTAGTAAAAACAGAATTCTTTAGAAATTTTCAAGTAACCCAGAGGAGGAAAGAAAAAAGTAAACAGAAAATTTAAAAACGTAGAGTATAAAAATATCAAATAAAATGTCAGCTTTAAGCCCCAATATATCAATAATAATATTAAATATAAATGGTCCAAATATACCAATTAAAAAAGAGACAGAATGGCAGAGTGGATTAAAAAAAAAATCACCTAAGTATATGCTATCTATAAGAAACTCATTTCAAATATAGTGATATAGGCAGATTGAAAGTAAAAGGATAGAAAAGTCATATTATGCAAGCATTGAGGAAAAGAAAACAGAAGTAGCTATATTAATACCATATAAAGTAAACTTCAAAGCAAAGAAAGTTACCAGAAACAGGGAGGGATGTTATATAATGACAAAAGAGTTAATCCACCGAGAAAGCAATCCTAAATGTGTATACGTCAAAAAACAGAACTACAGAATATATAAAACAAAAACTGAGAATAAAAGTTGAGATACACAAATCCACAATTATAACTGCAGACTTTGACATCCGTTTTCTCATCAATTGATTGAGTTATTAGACAGAAATCAGCAAGAAAAATCAAAATCAACAAAATTTAATCACTAGGTATGAATTACTTCACCCAACAAAAGTAGAATACACATTCTTTACAAGTGCCCTCAGGACATATGCCAGGATCATCAAACAAACTATATCCTGGGTCATCAAACAAACCTCAACAAATTTAAAAGAAATGAAAAAAATATAGAGTACATTCTACCATCACAATTGAATCAAAGTAGATATTACTAACAGAAAGAAACTAGAAAATCAAAAATAGGAAAAGAAAGAACTAGAAATCAATAACAGAAAAATCTCCAAACACTTGGAAACTAAACAACTTTCTAAATAATCAGTACGTCAAAGAGGAGGTCTCAATACAAATTTAAAAATCTACTGAACTGAATGAAAATGAAATTATAGAATATAAAAATTAGTGGTAAACAACTAAAGCAATGACAAGGAGGAAATTTATAGCACTAAATACATACATTAGAAAAGAAAAAAATCTCAAATCAATAATCTAAACTCTTCATTCAAGAACCTGGGTTGGGGGGAAAGAGCAAAAACAAATCCAAAACAAACAGAGGGAAAGAAATATAAAAGAGCATAAATCAATGAGATTGAAAGCAGAAAAACAGCAGTGAAAATCAATAAAACAAAGAGCTGATTCTTTGAAAAAAAAATTAGTAAAACTGACAAATCTCTAACAAGACTGATAAAAAAAAAAAAAAGGAAAAAGACACAAATTATAGGAATGAAATAGGGATGTTACTGCAGACCCTAAGAAAATTAAAAGGATAAAAAGGGAATCCTATCAACAACACTATTATGAATACTATGAACACAAATATTTGACAACTTAGTCAAAATGAACCAAGGCCTTGAAAAACACAAATTACCACAATCCACCCAATATTGAACAGATCACTTGGATAGCCCTAAAACTATTGAGGAAATTGAACTCATAAATTAAAAACTACAAAAAAAAAAAAAGAAACCTCTATGTCCAGATGGCTTTATTAGAAAATTTTAACAAAAGTTTAAATAAGAATTAACAAATTCTACATGATCTCTTCCAGAAAATAGGCATCTCGATTCATTTCATGAAGCTAATATTACCATGATACTAAAACTAGACAAAGACAATATCAAAAAAAAAAAAAGAAATGCAGACTATATTATCTCTCATGAATATAGATGTAAAAATCCTTAACAAAATATTAGCAAATGAGTTCAGTAATATATAAAAATAATTATACACCATGATTAAGTGAGATTTGTTCCAGAGATACAAGACTATCTTAATATTCAAAAATCAATCAATGCAATCCACCTAAAAACCTAGGAAGACTAAAGAAGAAAAACAGTGATCCTATCAATTAGTGAAGAAAAAAACATTTGACAAAATTGAACTCCCTTTCATGATTAAAAAAAACTCGGAAAAATAGTAATAGAAGGAAACTTCCTCAATCCGATAAAGAACATTTACCAAAAAACCTATGATTAACATTTTAATTAATGGTAAAAACAAAATGTTTTTCTCCTAAGATCAGGAACAAGGCAAGGATGTCCATTCTCACAACTTTAACTCAGAAGTTCTAGCCAGTGTGATATATGAAGAAAAAGAAAGAAAAGATACCCAGATCAGAAACAAAGAAATAAAACTTTTCCTATTTGCAGATGATATGACAGTCTAGTAGAAAGTCCAAAAGAATCTACGAAAAGACTCCTAGAATTAATAAGGGAGTTCAGCAAGATGGCAAGATATAAGATTGACATACAAAAATCAAATGTCTTTCTATATACCAGCAATAAACATGTGGACACTGAAGGTAAAAATATAATACCATTTACAATCATCCAAATAAATGAAATACCTAGGTGTAAATCTAACAAAACATGTGCAGATTTATATGCTAAAACACTGATGAAAGAAATCAAGAAGATTTAAATAAATGAGATAGACATCATGAATTGAAAGACTCAACATAGTAAATATCTCAGTTCTTCGAAAACTGATATATAGGTTTAACACAATTCCGATCAAAATTTCGGCAAGATTTTATGGTAGATATAGACAAGATTATTCTAAAGTTTATATGGAAAGGCAAAAGAACTATAATAGCTAAAACAATTTGGAAAAAGAATAAAAAGGATTCAGTTTACCCGATTTCAAGACTTACTATATAAAGTATGTAAGATGAGACATTTAAGCATCATACTGTACAGACAGAGCTGACTCCATCTTGAAAAGCTAACTTCATTTTAAAACCAACCTCCTGAACCCTTGACCCCTACCCTTTTTCCCTGGGTGGACTCTAGAACGTATACAGAGACCCTAGGTTAATCATGAACTACCATTAATCCTCCCTCTGGGGAAAGATGCCCTCAATATCATCTATCTCTTAATTTCCCCTGGCGCCAGAGCCCCCGGTATCTGGTCCTTTCGTTCCCCTGCATTCCTTGCTAAGTAAATAGGTCCATTTCTTAGGGGGGTATAAAACCAGTGGCCTGGGGAGGTGGGGTGAACTGTGTACAGATCCATTTTGTACTGCTGACGCCCAGGACTGTGTTTTTGTAAGTAAGTTCCTTGTTTAAACTCATTAAACAGACAAGCTGGACTTGTCTGCTCATTCTTTGGCAACTTCAGCAACTTGGAAGCTGCTTTGCATACGTGGCCTCTTCACTCAAACATACTTTACATAGAATTAACTTTTTGGTAATTAAATTATAAAATCAATTATACAAAAATGGATCATGGACTTCAATGTAAAAGGAAAAAATTTTTAGGACAAAACATAGGAGAAAAGCTATGGGACCAAGGGCTAGGCAAAGAGTTCTTAGACAAAGAAAAAGCACAATTCATAAAAGGAAAATTTGATAAATTGAAAGTCATCAAAATTAAAAACTTTTGCTCTGCTAAAGACCCTGTTAACAGAATAAAAAAAGATACTGGGAGAAAATATTTGCAGTCCACATATCTGAAAAAGAACTAGTATCTAGGATGTATAAAAGTCTCTCAAAATTCAACAGCGAAAAATAAATAATCCAATTAGAATATCAGTAAAAGACATGAAGACACGTTTCACCGAAGAGGATATACAGGTTGCAAACAAGCACATTAAAAAGATGTTCAACATTATCAGCCATTAGGGAAATGCTAATTAAAACCACATAAGATACCACTACACATCTATCAGCATAGCTAAAAATTAAAAATAGTGGCAACGTAATGCTGGCGGGAACACAGAGAAAGTGGATCACGCTGCTGGTGGGAATATCAGGTGGTACCGCTACTCTGGAAGACGGTTTGGCAGCTACCATATGACCTAGCAATTACTCATTTATCCCAGAGAAGTGAAGACTTATGTTCACACACACGAACCTATACGTGAATGTTCATAGCAGCTTTATTCATAACAGCCCCAAACTGGAAACAAAGCAGATGTCCTTCAACAGGAGAATGGTTAAAAAAAAAAAAAAAAAAAACCAAACCTTGAGGACTCACCAGAGACTTATGGTGAGCAAAGGAAGTTAATCTCAAATGGTTACATTTTGTTATAACATTCTTGAAATGACAAAATCATAGGAATGGAGACCAGATTAGTGGTTATGTGGGAAGAGGGAGTGAGGACAAGACGGAAGTGAGTGCGGCTATAAAAGGGAAACATGAGCATCATTGTGGTGATCTGCTCTGAACCTCGACTGTGCCAATGTCGATATCCTGATTGTATTAGGAAACTGTACTATATAGATTCGAAGAGGTTAATATTGCGGGGAACTAGGTAACGAACGGGTCACAGGATCTCTGTCTGTCTTCTTACAACTGCACCTTCATCTACTATTATCTCAAAATTAAAAGTTTAATTTTAAAAAATAACTTTTCTTCACACTCCATCTGTTCAAAAGCAGGTGGCAGGCTGGATTTGGACCACAGACTGTAGCAGTTTACAGTCTAATGAAAACACCAAGAAATACTATATGTTCATTCAATAGTGTTTCAGATGCTGAAAATTCAGAGAGACTTAAACACAATTGGATGTCTTGAAATGTGTTTTCAGTCATTAGTTCTTATCATTACTACAGTGGTTTTCTAGAGCAGCAGTCCCCAACCTTTTTGGCACCAGAGAATCTAATGTCTGATGATCTGAGGTGGAGCTGGGGTGGTGATGCTAACACTGGGGAGCGGCTGCAAATACAGACGAAGCTTTGCTCACTCTCCTGCCACTCACCTCCTGCTGTGTGGCCTGTTTCCAAACAGGCCACAGACCGGTCGGTACTGGTCTGTGGCCCAGGGGCTGGGGACACTTGTTCTGAAGGGCACCTGTCCAGTCCTAATCTTATCATGAAGGGGATAAGAGCAGTGGGAATGCAACTTCCTCTGCATTTGGAATCTCCAAAGTCCTCTTTCTCATGTTGCTTTCGTATCAGCATGGTGAGCTCAGTTTCTGCAGTTGTATACCGGTATTTTCTTGCATCCTGGATTTTCACTACATCACGGAAGCTGGTGTTTGTTTTATTCAACTCTATTGTAGGTCATGTTAATATGATTGTTTTTTGAACAGGGTTCTGTTTGAATTATGCAGGTTAGTTTTAACTTTGTCTTTCCATTTACAATTTGTTTTGTCCACTGTGCAGCACACACACGAAATGAAAACCATATCTTAAACATCTCTATTCAAACACCCATATTAGAAAATCTACATTGATCCAATGAACAATCATTATTCATTCAGTCATTCAGGATAGTCTGTTTCCTGTGCATTGCTTTTTAACTGTTTATTTTGGCCTTTAAAAAGTGTATTGTGATCCTTAACTGTCTGATTGCACACGTGCTCTGTGCCTGTGGGTGAGGCTTGGTACAGCTTTGCCGCCCCACAGCTTTACTGAAGGCTAACTCGCAGACTTTCTTTGTGTAGTCCACAATATTAGTGTCTTTAGGTCTTTTCTCCTGGGCCTATTAAGTTATCTGGAGAAGAAGCTTTACTTTTTTGTCTGAAGGGATAATCCTTGCCTCATTCTGGGGCTAGGTGTGGAAAAAAGGCTGGGATCTCAGCATTTGATGTGTGTATCACAAAAGCCCCATATTTTCAGTACAAGACCTCCTCCTGCAACTATACCTAATTGGCCTCGGCCAACATACCATGTTTTAACTTCAACCAAGAATCACCTGCCCTTTGCCAGGGTTGGGGAAGGAATCTGGAATACTAAAGAGTTTAGGCTGATGTTCAATCAATCTTTTCCCCTAGCTCCACCTTCACACTTCCAGAAGAACCTGGTCATATGATTCCTGAGCTTGATGAGGATCTGTAGTGAAAGTTAGGTTGATTCTAGGCCCTCCCACTACCACCTTATAATTAGCATCCTCAGGTCTGCTCACCCAGTTATCACTCATCCATTTGCTTTCCATCTTTCAGCATGTTGTTGCTCTTCTCTCTGCTCACTTTTTCTCTTCCTTCTCATTTACTATTTTTTTATCACCAGAAGGAAGCATGTGTTCAGCTCACCAGCATGAATCAGAGGTCTTTATTCAAATAATCATAGTCTGAGCCAACGCATAAGAAACTAACATCAAGTGTTTAACATGACTTCTGGGTTTGTTATAATTCATATCCACTGGAGAGCTGAGATATGGGCATATTCCCTCTCCTCATAGTTATTTCATGCACATGGGCTTAAATGAACATTCTGGATGTAGCTGAGATTAGTTCTTACCATGACTGCAGGTGGTTAGACTAGAGGGCAGGGAGTGAAACCCCAAGCCTAACTTGAAGAAGTACAGTTAAGATATCGTTATTTGAAAATAGAATCTTCTTCAAAATCCTTTTTCTCCTGCTTTTTGTTTTAATACCAGCATTTGGGGTCCATCTTCTCCAGCAGTAAGTTCTCCTAATTCTAGATACTTAATCAGAATCTATCAGGGTGCTACAGGAAGAGACAGGAGATTGAACCAGTCACTCCCTAGACCTCTGAACTCCAAGGTTCTAAAATTCAAATAGGCTTTTGTGGGATAGTCTGGAAACCTAACCATGAAATATGCACCTTTATTGCTATGTGAAAATGTGCTCTGAGTTCCACGTAACAAATTTAAATGTTAGCAACAGGTTAAATGCCAGGCTGGGGGAGATATTCCCTTGAAAGAGAGCTGCACAGTGGGAAAAACTCAGTGATGGACAAAAGTAGCTACGCAGAGAGTTCCTGGGGGCCGTTTAAGAGTGGAGGTGACCTCTGCTGTGACTCTATCAGGACACTAAGCCATCCTGCCATGCCACCCACTGAATAAAGAAAAAGTTAAGATGTGACATACACAAGTAGCACCTTTTCTGAAGATCACGACTCACCTTGGATGTTTGCATGAGAGGATTAGAAACTGGGAAGAACTATTTGTGTTACCTATTCTGTTTGACATTTTGCGGAATTGACATATTATCTAGGTATGCATTTATATATATAAAGCAAGGATTTAGAACATGTTGCCAATTTGATAGATGAAATGGTATTCGATTGCTATTTGAACAGAAATATCTTTGTTTATAAAGTTGTGCTATTTTTTCCCCAAGGGCTTACTGGCCATTTGTATTTTTCTTTTATGAATTATGTGTTTTCACTTATTCAAAAATATTTATTGGTCACCTCTGTTAGTTCCTGGGGAAACAGGGTTAATAAGACAGACAAGTTCCCCTCCTATCTCATGGAGCTCATGATTTAGAGGAAGTAGATAAATATTACATGAGTAACATTATTTTTTTAAATGTTTCTGGAACTTGGAAAACAACATAGCCTCTTTTTAAGGACAGAATTAGACATATGAGTCTGATCTCTTTTATGATGTTGTTTGGGTCTTCTAAACCCTTATCCGTTATTTACTTGCTCTGTCATGGGCTGAAAACAGTGAACTAAAGTCTCCATTTACTAATAGGTTTGTCTATCACCGCTTGTAGTTCCTGTAATTTCTGTTAAGAAAATTTTGATCATTTTGTACATATTCATGTTTAGATCTTCGTTATATGTACGCTTTATCGTCATCATGTGTCTTTCATCTCTTTTATGTTTTTCGCTCCCCTTCAACTTTAATAGTGAGGTTGTGAACACCGCTTCCTTTTTGTTTCCCTAACAATTTCATTTTTTCATGTTTATAGAAATGCATTTCATGTTAATGCTATTATTTTTTGTATCATGGTATGTACTTTTTGCCTACCCTTTTACTTTCAACTGTTTGAATCACTTTAAGATGTATCTTTTTTATATGTTATACATGTGGGTTTTCCTTTACAATCCAAGTTTTTTTCTTTAAATAAGTACCATCCAGGCCATTTTCACATTTACAGACATAACAGTTGTTTGGTCTTATTTCTGTTACCATATTTTATATTACACTCTGTATTTCCATCAATGCTTTGAAATAACTTCAAATATATGACTTGTTTCCTTTGCTCATGTATGTGTTATTTTTTTATTTTCTCACTCTTAAATGGTTACCTTTAATAATCATTATTTTAGCTTCTATCTACTGGCACCATAAATAAGCAGTGACAAAACAACAGTATGCTTCGACTTCCTCATCTTCCCCTCCACTAAATTAGCTGAGTATATTACTATTTATTCTTTCACTACTTACCTTTCTACTTTATACATTAAAGTATAACAGCAACGTTAAGTAATTTTTATTCCTAATGATAAAAGAGTAAGAAATCAGAATACTTATGCCATCTTTCACCCTCTCTTACTTTTAACTTCTGCTATAGCATTTTTGAAACCTAATATTCAGCAGTTTATCTGCCTTCATCTTATAGCAAATTCTTTTACAGTAAGTTTTCCATTGTCTTGTTTAGACTTTTTATTCTTCTAGTTTCCTCATAAAATGCTCATGAGATATAGTCCTTAATTTTTCCATATTTATAAATGGACATTCATACATGAGTGGTAGTTTAATTGATCCCCTCACTGGAATGTATACTACATAGACAAGAATGTGTGTCTGTTTTACTCACTGGTATACTGATGCCAAGAACAGTACCTAGCACGTAGTTGCACTATAAATATGTTAAATTAACAATCTACAAAGGAAAAATACAAAATAAGTCTTAGGTTAGGTTTTTTCCTCCTGAGAATTTTGTTGGCATTGTTCTTCTCATGCTAAATGCTAAAGAGAAGTTTGAGGTCTGATTTCTGCCCTCACTAAAATTTATTTTTTGTTTTCAGCAATTTGACCTTGAGGTGCCTAGATGTGGTTTTCTTTGGTTTACCCTATTTGGAGATGAACTTCTTGAATCTGTGGGTTTATATTTTTCATCAAATTTGAAAATTTATAAGCCAATTTTTATTAATGTTCCATGCGTGCTCCTAAAAAATGTTTATTCTCTGTTGAGTGAAAAGATCTACATTTATCCTCTCTAGATTAAGTTTATTAATTTTATCATTCAAGTCTTCTAAATCTTTGCTCTTCTCAGCTGCTAAATCTATCCACTGCTGAAAAGTAAACATTAAAATCTCCAACTAAAGCTGCTGATCTATTTCTAGTCTGTCCATAGTCACTTGCTTTATCTATTTTGAGACTGTATTGTTAGCAACATACATACCCATGATTATAATATCATTTATTACATTACTAGTAGATGTCATCCTTTGCCCAATGGCATGTTCATCTTATAATTGTTCTGCTAATGTTAAAGTTGCTGCCATGACTGTTGTTCAATTTTCCAGATATATCTTTTTCCATCTTTTTAATATTCAATCTATAGTACACTTTTGCTTTAAATATATCTTTTATACACATTGCTACATCTTTTAGAACCCAACCTAGGAGGACTATGTGAGGCAGAAAATTTAAATGTCTACAGAAAATATGAGTGGATGAAATAGATAAGCAGACCTTCAGCTGAACCAGTAATGCAGTTGGAGGTAGAAGTATTTCAAGGTGAGGCGCTTGTCATAATGGGCCTTCTTAATTTATTCCAATCTAAACAAGTCGATGCCTTGGGAGTTAGGCCTAATCTCAAAAGGCTTAACATGCTTTCTGAAAGAGCTGAGGCGATCAGCATGTGGCTACCTATGCCTTGTTTCAATTGGAAAAGGAATATTCACAGGTTGGAAAAGTTTCCATCCTCGGAGGGTTCAAAGACAACCTTCATATTAAAACGGGAAAGTGAATGACAAAGGAAGGAGAGATCCTTAAATCATGGCATCACTGAGCATCCAAATGCTCGCTCTGGTTTACATTCCTTAAGTTATTATCCAACAGGCTCAATGGATTAAAAGCTTTTTGAAAAGCCTGGCTACTTTCCACAGAACTGGCAGGCAGGGAGATAATACAGATGACCCCACTGAAATACACTAAAGTCAGAGACATATGCCTTGTAATGAGAAAATATTCAGAATAGAGAAGGATAGACTGGCTACTGAATTACCAAAAGACCCATAATGAAAAATTAGGCCTGATAAAGTGGGTGAAGCAAAACTTATGAGTACAACTGTTCTTCCTTGATCTTTGAAGCACAGGGGAGAGTAGGACTGGATTCCAGAGGATGTGCGAATTATCCAATTCTAACACAGATTGTCTGGAAGGACTGAGAGAAAGCTACTCCTATTTCCCTGATCCAAAGATACTATATATCATTTTTAATGCTTAAGCAAGTCTGTGGCAAATGTTGTACAGAACAGATTTAGACATGGTCCTTGAAAAATAAACTACATTCAAAATAAGGCAGACACTTTCAGGTGACAGACCATGTGGGATACTTCCAATACAGAGCTATGAAGGATGAAGATATATGTGTGTGTGTGTGTACATATACATATAAATACATACACACATATGATGGCAGACTTCCACAAAGAAATCTAAGAGCTATAATTTCAAGAGATTCCCTTATTTTTCTACCTCTAGCAAGTAAATAATGATGTGAGATCCTTTTGGGGAAAAGGGAAGGACAATTATCTCTTTAATCTTCCTAACAACCCTGAGGCAGGTGTTACCATTTCCAATTTACAGATGAGTCTGGCTGCAGGTTTCCTTCCTGTTACCTCAAGGATGCAGGAAGGAAGGGTGGGAGGGAGCTGCTCTGCCTTTGAACTGACTAGAAGGAATTAAAGCTGGTGGCTTCAGAACCAGCAGATACACAAACACATCTTGGTATCATGATTTTTTAAAAACCATCAAGTGACACTTTTTAAACCAATGCAATGGTTTCTATTCCTTTTCTAACTTGATTCATCTTTTGGAATTTGCTCTTCAAGAAATGTTAGGCTCAGTAATGAGGCCTATGAAAGCCAAGAGCTCCAGATCCTGCAGAAATCCAGCATGACTTTCTGTGAAACTGCTAATAAATTATTCAGTTTTGCCTTGAAGCCACTGAATAACTGGGAATAATTTGAAAGCCAGTGTCTCAAAAAAAAAAAAAAATTACCCAGTATTCCCACATGGGAGTACTATTTACCCTGAGAATTGTTAAACTCCACCCAGCAAGTCCACAGTAAATTGGTATTTTGTCCCTGTCAAGAGGTGGCTCACATCAAAGTTGTATTAACTTTTAAAAGTCCATTTTCAGCCTGCTTTCACCAAACCCGTCTAGTAATTGCCTTCTCTTGAAAATCTAGTTCAAACCCACTAGGCCTCCTGACAGACAACAAAAAGGAAAACAGTGGGTGAAAATCAGAGCCAGAAGCACCTAAAGGAGCTATTAATACAGTGTGTGTTGTTGTGTCAGCCTGGCAAGTAAAGCCTTAGGAGCCTGGCCTTGGTGTATGTTCTGTGAGGTGAACACAGTGACAAGAAGGAAGGGTACCGAGCACCTACAATATACCAGGCACGATGTCGTGCCCTTTTCCTATTTCAATTTATCCTCCCAACACCCTCTACATAGTCAAATGAACTAACTTGATAGATGCGGGGCAAGTGTAGCTCAGTTTTTGGGACCTGACTGAGGTCACTTGCTTAGAAAGTGGCTGAATTAGAGTTCACCTACGTCTTTGCTTCTCAAAGCTCATGCTCTTCTCATACCATACCCAATGTTCTAAGCAAGAAAACCAAAATGTTTTAACAAGGAGCCCACAGAAAAGGTATTTCTCTTTGATGGCTATGGGGGTGCAGCTCCTCTCCCACTGAGCAACAGATGAGAGACTGAGCAGGGTGTTAAGATACCCAGTGGGTAAAGCTGAAGTCACATTGTTTGTCTAAAGATGCGTCTACGGTTGTTCCTGTGAACTGTCACCAAGTGAGGACTGTTCACTCACACCTGGACAGGAAAGATTTCCTTAGACTGGAAGAGTGAAAAGGATAAAATTAGTATTAATGGGTAATAGATCTTAATGATCAAGAGCATGAACTCGAGCCAGACTGTCTTGGTTTAAATTCCATCTCCCATTTTGCTACAGAATAACCCACTATGCGTTTGCAAGGGTGTCTGAGTGTGGGGGGCAGTAGAGATAATGAGTAGGAGTGGCCATGTGTGGTATTTGCTGAAGCTGGTCAGTGAGTACATGAGGTATACTGCATTATTCTATTTTTGTGTACATATTAAATTTCCCAAAACAAAAGCATAAAAATAAATAAACCTGGGCCCCTCCACTTATTAGTTGCATGACACTGACAAGTTTCTTGGCCTGCTTCAGTTTCTTTATCTGTAAAATTTAGTACTAACAGTACCTACTTCGTAGAGTTGTATGAGAAATAAATGAGTTAACATATGTGAAATGCTGAGCTACTATTACTATTTATAGAGTAACTACTACGTCCTAGGTGCCAGACTTGGCTTTACAAATATACCATTTCAACTTATTCCTCCCAACAATCCTATGACACAAGATAACCTCCATTTTCACCTGACGAAGTGGCCTCAAGGGGTTCCAGGGCAAAATCCTACTAGGGCGCACTTCCCTAAGAGTGACTTTACCAGTTATTTACCGATGGGGAAACTAAGGCTCAGCTGGTTTACATAATCCACAGTTCTGAGTGATAGGCTGTGAATTAAATACAGATGAGACAATTACACAACATGCAGCCTGGGCTCTTTCCTTGTACCAGCCTCAAGCATCTACTCTTTTGGGGCAGAGTAGGGGCCATCATGAAGAGCAGGGATGACCACAGACCATTCCGCTTCTCCACTCCTAAATGAGACCAAGAAGCACTGAGGCTCCTAAGAGAACCAATTAAGGGGGGAGGAAAATAGAAACCTGAGAGGAACTTTATGTGAGCAGCCTCTGTATTTGATAAGTATTTTAGTAAATCTCTTTCCAGGGCCACAGGGCACTTGCTTAAGGCAGCACGGTGTCTCCTGCTGAGATGAGCTCTCAAGGAGTAGCTCACAGAACCCTGTCAGCCCTGCCAATCTCGGGATCTCTGAGCATCCGCTGGAGTCCTTCCTTTCAACAGCTGCTTGTCTTCCTGAGAGACTCCCGCCAAGAGGCCCCAAGTCCCCAGTAAGAGCCTGGCCATCAGCGATTCATGCAGCATCCTAGATTAGAAAAGCTTTTCTCCCCCAACAAATCTGTCCGTAATCAGCAATGACAGGAGAGCAGACACACTTGGAACAGTCACCAGGAATCTGACTTCCAAAAAGGGCCCTCTCTATCAGGACGGGGCTAACAATTCCTTTAGAATACAATGAAGCAACCCGGCTGGCAGGGGCAATCTGCATCAAAAACTCAGCCACACCGCCAACAATTTGCATCCTTTCAGCAGGAACTGAACCCAATCTGACCTTTTACCTCCAGGACCATTTCTGTGCTGCTGCTTGCTAACTGCTGTAAAAAGCACTTGTGGTCATATTCCAATTAAAACTCTTATTTTGCTAAAACAGACCAATTAACACACCCTTTGTGCCTCTCTAAAGATTCTGTCATTCTTAGAATGATCCAGTCAAAAGGCACAATCTTCCCAGAAGTCATTCATAGCAGGGAGTGAGGAGGGGAGGTGGAGAAAGCCTCAAGGGAGAGGGAGCGAAGGGAAGGGGGACAGGGCCTGGAGAGGGAGCCCCACAGACAGACAGCGCCTCCCTGCGCTCTACAAAGAGCAAGGCCAACTCCTGGCAAAACAAGATAAACATCCAGTTTAAGGCTATTATCTCCTTTATTCAAAAAATAAATATTTCACTTTTGAGTCAACAAATTTCAAATCACATTAAGCACAGAGAAGAAATACAGTCCCTTTGGAAATTGTGAATGACATGTAGGAAAGTCATGTTCAAAACAATGGGGATGGAGTGAGCACTGGTTCCAACCTATTCATTCATGATCCAGAGATCCCTCCTCTCACCAAGTGGAGCTACACAACGATTTCAGGAGAGAAAAAGAAACACACACACACACGGCTTTGAAGTCTGAAAGGCACATGAAGTGGACCATAAGGTGTATGGCACGTTCACTGATAAAACGCTCCCTATCCCCTCCCAGAAAAGTGGAAAAACTTTAATCAAGTCAAAGACCAGAGAAGACAGGGTGCTCCTGCTTAAGAGCTCAGCATCAGGAAAATCTCTGAATATGAAAGCCATTTTTCTCTTGCTTTTGCCCTCCCGCAGCACTCACTCGGTGACAGTGGGGCGCGTGGCCACGTACACGAACACTACGATCAGGAGCACGACCACGGCCAGCGTGGGCAGCACCACCGTGGTGATCTGCTGCCGGGCCTCCTGCATGGCCTGCTTCCGCTCCTTCTTGTCCTTGGACGTCTCCTTCTTGGGCTTCCCTTTGAGCTGCCGCATCTTTCCTAGCGGGTGCTAGGAGGGCGCGTCCAGAGAGGATTTTGCAGGAAGGGCCACAGTCCTCAGGTCAAAGCGCAGAAACTCCTGTAGAGAGAACTGTGATCAGGAACGGATGGAGTGAAAGGAATAAGAACTCATAAAGGTAAAGGCAAATGCTAAACTAGGAAAAATATCTGTAACTTTTAAGGCAAGGGGTTAAGAACAGCAGAGGTCATACCGCAGAGGCCTTAGTGGTGGGTGGGTGGTGGGGATGAGCTGGATATATGCCTGGGTTCCCACCATCAGCGTATCCCAGCCAGCAGATACTGCAGGTGCCTCAGCTCCTCAGGCAGCTGGACAAGGCTCTGGGTTCCATATAAACATAATCGCTTCCTGTGCATGCCGTGACATGAAAGGGCTGGAAAGCACTAACTTCGCTGCCTCCACTTGAAGGAGAGGGGGCCACATTTCTCCCTTCCAAAGTTCTACCTACTTACTCTGTTGTTCTAAATCCCAGTCACTCCAGCCAACCTCCAGTGTTGAACCGCAGGCAACCTGCAGATCCCAGGCTCCCCTCCGGCCCGAGCCTGGAGGCTTGACTGCAGGCCAGGGCAGCCTCATTGGGACTGAGGAGAGCCCAGAGGCAGTAACTTCCCTTGTCTTCCATTGGTTCCTCTACCCATCCATCCCAACCTTCCTGAGCACCCACTGTGTGCCAGGCACTACTCAAGGTGAGGAAGAAGTGAAAGACTCAGTGCTGTCTTTACAGTGTAAGACAGCAGTGTAAGCCCACAGTGTAAGAGTGCATGATGGGTTGCAGGCAGAGCGGAATCTGGGTCAGACAACATATGGAGATGGGCTGAGCTTGCAGTCCAGTCGCCCACTCGACCTAGGAATTGTGTACCTTCTGTGGCCTGTGGTGGGTGCTCCGGTGGTAAAGCAGAGCCCGAGGATGAATGGAACACGGGGATGGATGGAACCCCTGGATAACCCCAGAGCAACAGCTCCACACAAGTCTGATTCTCAGCTTTAAGCAACAGAAATAGACTTTGACTGATTTAAATTGAGAAGGATTTACTCAAAGGCCTCTGGTATCTCACAGGATCCCCAGAAAAGCCAGAGGACCAGACTCAGGAAATAAGCAAGACCCACAGGAGCTGTGCAGCCCTCACTGGAGCCCCAACCCACACTACAGATCATGACAATGTCACAGGTTGTTTCGCCTGGACACTGCCACTGGAGCAGGAGTCCTCAGGCCACCAGAAACTAGATGCAGCTGCTGTCACTGCCTCGGGATGAATTCTCCAGCACTATGGCGCTGCGTCACCAGCTCCCAAGGGTATCTGACTAGCCAAGGAGTAGGATTTGGATATGGAGCAGGGAAATTAAAAAAAAAAAAAAAAAAAGTCCATCATAATATCCTGGGAGACTAGCATGGATCCCGGAGCTCTCGGAGCCAGAAGAGCAGTACACGCCCATATTCCTCTACGAGGCTTTTTGTAACAAGATATCGTGTGCCCAGTTTTGACCCTCAGCAGTGGGTGGCCTGTCACCACCCGATGAGGAAGAGGACATTTACACCGAAGTGACCATGTTAAGAGGCAGAATGTGGAATGTGAATTGAGTAGGGAAAGGTCTTATATACTCTCTTGTGGATATAAGATCCTAACCTCTTATAACAATCAGGCCAAGTTTCTCACGAGGCAAGATGGCTAATATTATCGCACTGGGATGAACTAATGACAGCAGAAAGCAGCTAGTAAAGTTCAGGGCAACCCCATTTGGGCAAATTTACAATCTCCATTAGGCTTTTAAAAATACCCACTATTCCTTCTTAAGATCTGACAGGTATAGGAACCCCTGGCTTTACCAATTATCCTTTCCAGTCTTTCAAAGAACTTCAGACAGACCTGAGTTCAAATTCCAGGACATACTACTCACTGGCTGAAGGGCTTGGGGCAGATCACCTACCTTCAATGGCCTCAATGTCATCATCAGAATGAGAAGTTTCTCTCACAAAGAATGACTGTGAGGATTTGAAAATGCACACATAGGGGGCGCTCTGCCTGCCCACAGGGAAGGGGTCCAGGCTGGCTGAGCAGGACAGAGCCAGCTTCCTCTGCCTACCACAAGCCCACTCGGCGATCCCGGGAAGAGCTCACTGAGCCTCTCAAAGCCTCAACTGTGCCCACTCCCTGCAGGACCGTAGTGAGGATGACATAAGAATCTGCATGACACAAGAATCTGGGTAACACGGTGCTTGGCGTAGAGAAGGCATTCAATCCACTGTAGCTGACACTACTGGAACTCACCCCGGCAGTTTGTGATTCAGACAAAGCAGTCTTATTACTCCCATTTTTTAGATGAGGAAACCAAGGAGCAAGAGGAAAGTGTCAAAGATCATCCAGTCTATAAATACTATTAAGTGGCTTCTAACAAAGCAATGGATGGCATCCCTCATCCAAAGCTATGAGCCATGGTCCATTTTCTCTTTGACACATCCTCACAAAATTGTTTTAAAAGAGACAGGCCATTAGCAGCACTCTGATTTGTAGCCATTTTCCTGTGGAGTTAATGGCCCATCGGGCATTGAAAGGAGGACCCTACTGTGGCCCCTCACAGGACTGGCTGCAGGTAGGTAGGAAGCGACAGGGACCTCAGAGTTAAGAGGGGCTCCAGCCACTCTGGCTAAGAGCGCGGGCCCTGACTTTTGTCCTGATCCTTTTACTGCTGTCTCCATCTTGTCACATATGTGCGGTTGACATTCGAAGGCACCAGCCTCCGTGATGACCAGATCTTGACATTTATAAGATGCATTCAGAAGTTCTCAGAGGCCTGGAAAAAAGCCTCGAGTTGCTGGAGACAGTGCAGGTTGGTCAGGGTTTAAAAGAAAAACACGTTGCTCTGAATTCTGGGTTCTTCGTTAGGCTAATGTGGGCGGCCTCCCTGCTCTCACAGCCCTGCGCTCTCCCTAGGGTGAAAGAGTCAGGGAAAGCATCCCTGAGATAACAACTTAGAAGAGGAAAAGGGACCAGCCAGGACAAAAGTGGGTAAGAGCAGCCGGCAGAGGGAGTGGAAAGAACCAGGATGAACCCAGGGAGGATAGCAAAAACCGGGTCATCCAGGGGCTTGCAGACCATGAGGAGGAGTTGGGGCGTATCCCAAGAGCATCATGAGGCAATGAAGGCCTTCATGCAAGGAGGCGAATGTTTTGAAAAGCTCCTGCTGGCTGGACCAGACCTGTCTGTGGAGAGTAGGGCACAGGGAATGAAAAGGGAGGCTCTTGGAACAGACCAGGGAGGAAAGGGGTGGCTCAGAGTTGGGGGTGGTCAGTGCTGATAAAGAGGAGGATGAAGTCGGGTTATGTTTTGAGAGTATGACTGACAGGACCTATTAACAGATTAGACATGGCACATGAGAGTAAGGGAGAAATCACAGATGGACTTACAGTCTGCTGCTTGGGCAACTGGTTGGGTGCTGATCCTGCTTCAGGAAATGAGGGAGAACAGCACGGGGTGGCGGGGAGGATTTGAGAAAGAACATCAAGTGCTCTTTTCACACCTATCCATGTGTGAGGACGCCTATTAGACATCGCCATGGAGATATCAAGGAGACAGTGGAAGAAATGAGTCAGGAGCGCAGTCTGGGCTAAAGATCTATATTTGGAAGTCATGAGCTACTGGACAAGGTGAGCTCACTGAGGCCAAGGTAGATGTAGAAAAGGGCCCAGCGAAGGCCCTGCAGCACCTGATGGAGGAAAGCAGGCAGAGGAGGCTGGGAGAAGCGCCAAGTGAGGAAGAGAATGCAAAGTCCTGGGGAATGAGAGAGTCAAGAAGGCACTGCTTCAAAATGCTGCCGAGAGACGAAGTGAAGATAAAGAAGCATCTGCTGGATTTGGCAACGTGGGGATCTGACGTGGGTAACTTCAGTGGATGAGAGGCGAGGGTTCAGATGAGGGCTACTACAAGAGTGGCCCACTAACTGTTACTTGTCTGAGAGGGAAGCTCGTGCCACTATGCAAACCAACATCCTACTTCCTCCATTGAGAAAGTTTTGCCATGAGAAAATTATGTCAGCTGAACTAAATTATGCATAATACACAGCTGATTTACATTCTAGAGCAAATTCCTTAATCCTGTGACAACTTGTGATAAATGGTTCACACGCCAACACTTGGACTAGCACTCGGATAGACAACTGGTCTGAAGTTCTCCTGGAAGAGCATGTGGGGGGCCAAGAGAGAAACCAGAGGATGTGTGAGGGGTCCAACTGCATGCGAGAAAACCCTAATGTTGAAAACAAGAGGTAATATCTGTAGGAGCAAGGCGAGGGCACAAAGGGACAGCTTCGCCTCTGAGAGAAGCAAAGACACGGCTCTGAATCCAGTGGGAGACAAAGTGGAAAAGATGGGTACAGGAGGAGGCAGGTCCATACTGTGTGGTGTGAATAAGAAGCTTCTATTTTCTCGATGAAACAGGAAAGGGCTTCTGCTTCAAGTCTGGGCAGTTGGGAAGCAGGCCTGAGTAAAGAGAAGGCATGAAATAACCATCTTGGATGGTAGAAAAGCAAACATATCAGGGAAACACCAGCACTTATGGCTGACACTCTTAAATGCTTAATATCCAGGCCTCACCTCCCCCCAGGAGGGCTGAGGACCACCCTACCACATGGTCTGGCCTCACCCAGTGGACCAGGTGGCCTGCCAGGCCAAGGCTGGCTCATCTAGGCTCTGCTTTGCCTTAAAAAGATAAGCTGGACTAATCAGCCTCTATTTCAGAAATCTAAATTAAGAAACATGAAGGGACACCGAAGTTGGACAATCACGCAGATGGAGGCACCATGGAAGCCATCCAATGCTATGTGCAGAAGACAAGAGAGGAAGCCTGGTGGGGGAAAAGAAATGGAAGCAGAGGGGAGCGCCCCTGAGACTGGGAGAGAGTGGACTCTGTTCTTGTCTTGCTAGTAGTGCAGTCCTTGTAAGGCCCAGCTCTATAAAGGCTCCTGGCCTGATAAGTTTCTGTATCTTATGACAGGTACTTCTTCTAACTTGAACTGGCTCAAGTGGGTCTCTGTAGCTTCCAATGAAAAGAGCCCTAGCCAAAGTGATTACTTCGGTTTTACAAATAGGAAATCCAAAGCCTTGACAATGTCACAAACTTCGGGAGTGTCAGAGTCAAAAGTCAAAAACCCACATCTGCCTGACCTCAAGGACTAAATCTGTGCCTGCCCCCACACATTGTCCTGGCCCTTTACACGCTCTGGGACCACATCACTGTTCACCGGTCCCCAGAAGAGAGGAAATCAAAGATGAGGCTCACCCGGCACAGTCTGGCTTCTTCCCACTGAGCAGCCCAAGCAGGATGAACAGCCACTAGCCAAGTTCCGGGTTTATGGCCGAAGCTGCCACCTGGTCGCCCCACTGCCTCTAGCCCCACTAATTAGAGAAACGAAGACTTCACAAACACCTGAGTTCTACCCGATTCTAATGAAACTCCACCTGCTCTGTCCCCTCCCCCATCACACTCACGGCAACTGGTCAGTACTGGACATTCCAACTGGTGCCCCAGTGTGTGTAGGCAGCGGGCAGAGGCAGAGAAGAAGGGAGAACACCCTTTGGACAGAACTGTTTTAAGTTTGTAATTTTTCTCTGATGATAGCTTTCCAGTCATTTTTCTATATATGTGTACGTACACATACAGATGCACACATATTAAATTCTTTATGTGTATTATTTTATTTTTCAATTTAGAGATCATAACGTACATACAATGTTGGACCCTATTAGGAAAACAGCAAGAACAGAGGAAAGAACAAGGGTTTAAAATCAGGTTTGAGCTTCAGCTCTGCCACGTCTAGTTACACGACCTTGGGCAACATACTTAATCTCTCATGTGCTGACTTTCCTCCTCTGTAAAATGGGATAAGAAAACCTGCTTTGTGGAATTACTAAAAAAAATTAGAAAAAATGTATGATCTGAAGTATCTAGTACATCTGTGGAACAGGCCATACCAGATGCTCAATAACTGGCACACACAGATGGCATCAGGTGGGTACCAGACTTATCAGGGGGATCACTTTGCAAGTTATATAAACGTCAAATCACAATGTTGTACACCTGGAACTAATAAAATATTGTATGTCTATGATAACTGAAAACAAATTTAAATTTTTAATAAACAAATAAAGGGCACATAGTAACTTGCTATCCAGGAAGGGTTTGTCCAGTGGAGATGTACCATATAAGCCATGGATGATGAAATCCCCCCATTTTTTTCTCTTTTCCCTGCTGAAAAATAGCAGAGTTTCCAATCTGCTGCTAGGCAGGTCTGTTCAAAGGTTTGATGGCCGAAGAAGGTTGGTTCAAACTATTGAGGGAGAAGGTTCAGGGTTACACAGATCAGTCCCAACTCCCATATCCCAGACCTACTAAAACCAGCGCTACCCAATACAGTAGCCACTAGCCATAAGCCACATGTGGCTATTAGCATTTACATTGTGGCTGTGGTCCAAACTGATCTGTATTGCAGTGTAAAATACATATTAGATTTTAAAGACTTAGTACCAAAAGAGAATTTAAATATCTCATTAGATTTTTTATACTGATTACAAGATGAAATGATAATATTTTGGATATGCTGGGTTAGATAAAATATATTGTTAAAATTAATTCACCTGTTTTTACTGTTTTTTTTTCCACTTTGTTCATAGGGAAACTGAGGCACAGCAAAGTCTAGATAACTTTCCAAAGTCACCAGGCTAGCAAATAATGAAGCTGAGATGAAAATCTGGACAATCTCATTCCAAAACCTGTTCACTTTTTTTAATGAGTATATAAATGTCTCATGAATACCCTGCTTTCAGTTCTTTAGGGTATATACCCAGAAGTGAAATTCCTGGATTAGGTAATTCTATTTTAAATTCTCATCCACACACCCCCCAAACTGTACCTATGTATCCGTTTCTGTTTTATTTATTTATTTTTTTAGATTTTTCATATAAATGATCATACGGTATTTGTCTTTCTCTGCCTGACTTACTTCATTTGGCATGATACTCTCTAGGTCCAACCATGTTGTCACAAATGGCAAGATGTCTTTCTTTTTTTATTGCTGAATAATATTCCATTGTATATACATACCACCTCTTCTTTATGCATTCATCTATTGGTGGACATCTAGCTTGTTTCCACGTCACAGCTATTACTAGAATTGCTACAATGAACATAGGGATGCATATATCTTTTCAAATTACGTGTTTTTATTTTCTTTGAATAAATACCTAGAAGTGGAATTGCTGGATCATATGGCAATACTATTTTTAATTTTTTGAAGAATCTCTATACTACGTTCCACAGTGGCTGCACTAATTTACAATCCCACTAAAAGTGTACAAGGGTTCCCTTTTCTCTACATCCTCACCAGTATTTGTTATTTGTTGATTTACTGATGACAGCCATCCTGACAGGTGATAGGTGATATCTCTTTTTACTATTTTAATGTGGGTACTAGAAATATTTAAATTCCATGAGTGGCTCACATTACACTTTCTCTAGACAGTGCTGTGCTTGCCCCGCGCAACAATAAGCAATGCGTTCTGCCCTCTTATAGGCTTTCCACATCATAGCCTCAGCTCACAATGACGAGGACTTCCGAGCCTTCTCAACACAGCAAGAATCCCTCTCTCCAGCCTCATCACATCCCATGTGACCCACAGTTACCAACACCCCTGAACTCCCACCTTGCACGCCCATACCTCCATGTCTGTGCCGATGGAGTACCTCTGCCAGAACCTCCCTCCCCTTGCACCACCGTCCTCCTCTTTCAGTCTCTCATCCTTGGTCAACCTATGTGCATGGCCTTCAGCAGCCTCCCCAGGCAGAAGCAATGGCTCCCTTCTAGGCACTGTCTCATCACTCGATTTATACCTTTACTGCCGCACTGACCAGTGGTTACTGCTTGACTGGCTGGGACTCTGATGTCCCCCAGGGTACGTGTTCCTCAGGGATGGCAAATGTGTTTTGCTAGTAATATTATTCCCCTGAGCTGACATAATGCCTCTCACTTAACAGGTGCTCAACAAACATTTGCTGGATTGAATATCAAAGCTAGAACAGTTTAAGACAAGCAATTCATCTTATATACTAACCATAAAGTTATAGTAAAAATTCTACAGTAGAGTAGAAAAATAATAATCTAGCTAGCTACCACTTATAAACGCTCATTTCACTGTCAACACGGTCTTGCAAGATTGGTATTTTTACCCGTATTTTACATGAAGAAACTGAGATTCAGAAAAGTATGGTGACTTGCCCAAGATCAAGGACTATTAGGAAACCAGGACAGTCTCGGTCCCAGAGTAAAATCCATAATGAGTATTAAGTATTTAATGAATGAACAGAATGAGGTTTGAACTCAGACTTAATTCTAAAGCCCAGCACTCCTCTCTGTGACCCCCACAGTGCCTCCGAGTCACCCCACAATTAAGAACAGAAGTTATCGTTTCCTGAAGGCTCACTACCTGTCAGGCTTCCTCACAAAAGCCTTCTACAGTATGCAAACATGACTGTGGCCTTTATCCCGCTTCACAGACAAGGGGACTGAGGCTTAGAGAAGACCCAGGTAGCAAGATAGCAGTGCAGCTGGGATTCAGACCTTGTTCAGGAACTGTGCTCCTCCCATCCAACACAGCCAGCCGGACCATCTCCTGAAAGTACGTGGAATGATGAGACGCAGAATCAAGAGTCCACACCTGGTTCCTGCCCATAAGCTCCAGAGGCTGAAGACAGGGAGGGTGTGTGAGAGAGAGCCCAGGCCGTCCTGGTCTTGTCTCAGTTTGCAGTATATAAAGTCTGTTCCTTGCAGCCAGACCTGCCCTGACGCCTGGAAGGTATCCCTCCATGCCCTCTGCAGGCTGGGCAGTCATCCTGGGTTTAAAGATGCCCTATATCCTGCCTGAATTCACAGGTGGGCAGAGTGCTCCTAAGGCCCCAGGATGCTACAGGCTGTTGGAGTAGTTACAGCTGAGCACAGCATGACCTGGTCTGGTGACAATATTAAGTGGCTTAAGACTGTGTCAACTGCACCCCTACCTCCCCCAAACAATCAATGTGAGTACAGATGCCAGGCTCAGGCAGCGGCTCCCCCTGGAAGACCACTCCCAGGGATGAAGGCTAAAGACTGCCCACCCACTCTCAAAGCTATCCATCATTTCTGAAGTGTCACAGCTCTCTTGTCCTCAGAATAGGCAGTTTAAGGTGCTCGCTAAGAAAATGGCTGCATTTTTCTCCTACTTCAAAATCAGGAAATTAAATGAATATACACACAAGAAAGATGTGGGGAAAGCTCTACCATCTTTTCTAACTGCGTCTTATCATAACATGAGAATCCGAAGGACCGAACTGCTCAACGCTCTGTGCTACAATCCCAGGAAGCTGCCCTGGGTTCAGGGAAATGTAAATCGTGTGCCTGAGAGACAGCAGTAGCTCTGCGGTTCATCAAGTGTGCTTGCTTCATTTATGTCCCTGGTCTTTAGCCATAATGGGCCTGTGATCACCTCACTCCAGTCTGCCTCAGAGAGTGGGGGCAGGGGGAGACAGGCTGCCAGGAGCATTGTGCAAGATGAGACTCCTGACACCCTGCTAACATGAACACCTCCCTGAGAAAACAGACATGAACAAACAATGACAGCCACAGACACGTACGCCAGCACCAGTGCCCCCCGCTGCTGACTGGCCACAGAGGTTGGGAGAGTTCTCCACGTGATGACCTGGTGGTCAGTGGGGGGATCAGAGTTGTAGACAGACAGAAGCCAACAGACACAAACACACATGCACTTAACTTCTCTCACCAAGGGCAGAAGGAAGAAGAAAATAGATAATTTGGTGGCAGCAGTATCAGTTATTCCTAAGTAAAACCCTGAGAACATGAAAGAACCTTTGGATAGATTACTGAATAACACAGATATAAAAAGCTAGAGTTCGCAATAAATTAGATCAGTAACATTCCTTTGACACACTGGGGTTTTCTGCACACTATTCATTTCATCTTCACAGCAACTCTGCATGTTTCGTATTACTGTCTTTATTTAAGAGGAAAAAGGAGAATGTAGAGCAATTAAGCTCATATCAGGGTTTCAATCCCTATCCTGGCACTTCTAGAGTCTGGGGCCCTGAGCAAGTAACTTAACCTCTTAGATCTTCAATTACTCTATCTGTAAAACAGGGATAAAAATACCAATCCTTCAAATACTTTTTGAGCATCTGCTATGTGTCAGGGGACATGTTGGGAGTACAGCTGTAAGACAGGCAAAATGTTGCCTTCATGTAGTTTACAGAGGATGTGGAGAGACAGACAACTAACAAATGAATAGAATATGTGTCAGATGATGCTATGTGTTATACAGAAAATAAAAGGGGAGTACACAGGCTGTAAACTTAGAGTAATCAATCATGGAAGGCTTCGTGAGAAAGTGGCACTGCATCAGAGACTCTAAGGAAGTAAGGAAGTGACCTGTGCGGATGGATACCTGGGAAGATTTCCAGGCAGGGTGTGGCATGTACAAAGGCCCTAAAGCCCCCCCAACCCTCAGCATGTCTGAGAAGCAATACAGTGTCCAGGAGAGAGCAGAGGGGATCATTTAGAGGTGAGGTCTGAGTGGGAGCAAGGAGCAGGTAGAGGGCCAGATAGTGGCCAAACGAAGGTCTCTGCTTGTATTTAAAACGAGCACTGAAGGACAACTAACTATAAGGGGGAAAGGGCTAAGGCAAGAAATCAGTGAAGATTTATGCTTATGAATTATCCAGGTCAGATATGGTGGTTTAGTCCAGGGCACAGGCAGGTGTGGTAAAAAGTGGTCAGATATTAAGTACACTTTGAAGGTAGAGTCAACATGATTTACCAGCAACTGGAATTGGAGTTTGAAAAGAGAAAACAGACTAAGGCTCTGTAGCCTGAGCAACGTAAAGCATGGAGGTGCCATTTGGGGAGGTGGGGAAAGATATAAGGAGGCTGGAGTTGGGGGGTGGGAAGTTTGAGACCCTATTAGACATCCCTAGTGGAGCATCCAACACTAAGCAGGCAGTTAGAGACACGAGTCTGGTTCAGGGAGAGAGCTGGGCTGGAGGCAGGAACATGGGAGCTGTCGGCACTGAAAGCTTCCAGACCGATAAGTGAGTGCACAGAGAAGGGGGCTGAGGACTGAGCCCTGGTGCAATCTCATGTTTAGATCTTGGGGAGCTGACGAGCAGCCAGTAAAAGAGACTAAAAAGATGTGAAAAGGAAAAAAAAAAACAAAAAAAAAACAGGAAGAGCATGGAGTCTTGGAAGGCAAGTGAAGAAAGCGTTCTAAGGAAGAAGGAGCTGGCCGTCTGATGTGGTCACATTCAGGTACTCGGTAACTTGAGAGAAGGGAGCAAAAATCTGAGTAGGTCTCAGAGCAGGAAGGAACAGAAAGACTGTAGACCACAAGCAGGCAACTCCTCTCAAGACAGGACTCGGAGGCCAAGTGTTTGCGCTGAAATGCCACTTCTGCCATCTGTCAGCATCGGCCCGGCGACCTTGGGCAAGTTACTTAATCTTTCTGTGACTCAGATTTCTCGTCTGAAAAATGGGAATAATAATCTAATGAACTGATATATCAGAAGAATGCCTGGAACATACTAAATACTATTTAAGTGTTAGCTAGCATCATCTCCATCATTATCATCATCATTATTAGAGCCATGTGTCACTTAACAATGGTAATATGTTCTGAGAAATGTATTAGGTGAGTTTGTGGTGCAAATATCATAGAGTGCACTTACACACACCTAGATAGCTTAGCCTACTACATACTTAGACTATATGGTAATAGCCTAGTGCCTCCAGTACATGAGCCTGTATAGCATGTTACTGAACTGAATACTGTAGGCAATTATCTGTTGTACTATGACATAACTATGGCTTACAACATCACTAGGTAATAGAAATTTTTCACCTCCCTTGTAGTCTTATGGGACCGCTGCTGGGATGTGTGGTCCACTGTTGACCAAAACATTGTTAGATTATGCATGACTGTGTTATAGAGTCAGAATTAAAAGCAAGTAAGAGGACAAGTGTTTTTTTTTTTTTGTTTTTGCGTTTTTGGATTTTTTTTTTTTTGGGGCCCGGAGGAAAAAAGGAAAAAAGCTACCTCTGGGGGAAAGACAAAGCAGATTCTAGAGCACCGGCTAGAGTTGACCTGGGCAGGGGCCTGATGTGGAGGCGGGAGTTTGTGCAAGTTCTCGTCATTTCTTAGTAAAATAGAAAGAAGGCCATCAGCTTAGGAGGCAGGAAGCAGGGGACATTGATAGTTTGAAGAAAGAAAAGCTATAAAACAGCTGTCCAGGAGATAAAATACGCGTTTGAAGACTATCATGTAACCACTAGCAGCACAGGACCCACCTGTGGTCAGAGGCCACAGACCTTACGGTGAGGCAAGTCAGGGTGGCGCCAACTGTGCAGGTGCAGGTATGGGGGCTAGAGGGTGTTAGATTTAATCAGTGCAGAAATTTTGTCAAGCCAGTGTGACAAAGTGAGAGAAAGAAAATGTGAGGATTATATGAGATTACAAAAGAAAAGTACTTGGCATAAGACCTGGCATCTGAAGTGCTGCTATTGTTCAAAGAGCTTAAGTGGCCTGTCCAAGGAACCCCCTCTCCCGACATTCATCATCCCCCAACACACACATAGACCTTAGGATCTGAAAACTGTTGGACTCTCAATTCTGCTCTGACAACTAAGCCAGCGGTCCTCAACCTTCTTGGCACCAGGGACCAGTGCTCCTATGAGAATCTAATGCCTGATGATCTGAGGTGAAACGGCTGCAAATACAGATGAAGTTTTGCTCTCCTCCACTGACAGGTACCAGTCCATGGCTCAGGGGATGGGGACCCCGGCGCTAAGCCACGCCCCCTCCCCTTTCAGTTCCAGTTATTGTCATATTTCTCAGGCCAAGATGTGGCAAGACAGCACCCCTCCTGCTTGTCTTGGAGAACAAAGAAGCCCATGTGAGTGCAGGCTGGTCTCCACACGCTCCTTCCAAGAACTGCAGCAAAGGATGCTTTGAGCCCTGAGGAAATACTTTCTTTCCAGGACTCGCTCTATGATTACACAGAGCTCTCGAGGTGCTCAACCACCAACTCCTGTCACTAAAGACTGGAAAGGAAACAGACAGAAGTAGGGCCTTTGATGGATCTTGTTATTTTACTCCAGAGAGCCCACAGATCTTCTTTATAGAGGAGTTTTAGAGTTAAAGTAATAGAGATCTAACTTCTAGCACAGCAACTATGTTTTAACTAGTTTACCTGAAGCAAATTCAATCATGAAAAGGACAAAGATAACTAGTAAACAGAAAAGAAGTGACTCGAAATTCTTCTAAGAGTTAGACCCTCATACAATGGTCTTTGAAATGGTTATAAGGCACAGAAATTTAGTTAAGAGCAGCATGTGCCACACAAACTGAAACCAAAGTGTTACGAGGTACTATGTAAGCTTACTATGTGCAACACACTGATATTTTCTATTTTTTTTTATTTCATCCGAAAAAAAATGCCAGTTATAATCCACTAAAAGAGATTTCACAATCAATTAATGGGCTGTGACCTGCAGGTGGATTAAGAAGACCTCCCACCACTGAGGTTAAATCACGTCTCCAGGAGAAGCTGTGAGAACACTAGGTCGAGAGGTCTGTATACCAAAAAGAACATAAGCTACATGTTGAAGAAGTGCAAGGATTAGTTATGCTCCAGAAGACAGAACCTGAATCAGTGGGTAGAAGTTACAGAGAGCCAGGCTGCACTGCTCTGGGGGTAGGGAGCTCTCCATCTCTAGGAGAAACCAAAAAACCAATGAGATGCTACAAAAGGGATTCAGGAATCAGATGAAAGAGATGGACTCAAGAGTTACTGGAGTTTTTTTCCACTCTGACAGTCCTTTCTATCTTAACAAATAAGGGGCTGTTAGGAGAATGAAATGGAAACTGTGTTTGAAAGCCTTCGGAAAAGTTACAAGCTCTTCTAAGTACCTCCGTAAATGGCAATTCTTTATTCAAACCTGTAGGTTCCTTCAACCTCATCTGCTGTTCAATTAGGTACTTCAAGACAGCAGGTACTAAAAGAAAGCATCGTTAATTTATCATGTTGTTAAAGACAGCTCAACTCTGTGCCAGCTCAAGACTAAGGCAAAGTTGGGGGAAATTTTTGTAAAAACATACATGTCAGCCAATTGTATACCCTGGTTTTTTTTTTTAAGGCAGAGCTTTGTTAACTTTTCCATCTCAAATATGGCAGAGGTGAGTGAACATTCATCCTTAAAGGCCAGGTCTGGGGCAGATTCACTGCAAGAATAAAATTCCATTTGTCTCCTCTTTTATTTTAAAATGTCAAGCAATCATATATAACATCAGGCCTTCTTTACTTATGATGTGATTGGCACTGTGATAAAGTCTGCTGTGGCTCTTACTGAATGCTGACAACATCCCCATGCCGTAGGCTCTACTGTGTGTCACAGGCTCACATCTAGAGGCAAGAAACGAGGTTCTGAGAGGTTATGTAACTTGCCCAGGTTTGCAAAGCAAGTAAGTGGTAGAAAGACTGAAACCCAGACAGTCTGGTTCCACAGCCCAGTGCTTAACCACTAAGCTATGTTGAATTTTCCTCTGATGAGCATCCATATTTGTTTTAATGTTCTTTAAATGTTATTTCCCCAAAATCTTTGGGTAAAACGTGACCCTTGAGGAAGATGCACACATTCACCCCGCAGCTCAGCCCGCTTGCTGTGGAGCAGCCTGGAAACAGAGAACCACAGCTCTGCCAGAACTCATCAGCCCTCCTCATGCTTCTGTGTCCAGGCGTGGGCTAACAGCCTTCTCTCAGACTTGCAACACAGTCCTCATGATCTGTTGTTAGGCATGAATTTCATTAACGACCAAGATATCACAAGCACCAGTTGTTTATGGCATCTTTAAAATGAAAAATTCAACTCTAAGCTGAATTACAGCAAGTAAATTACAGAGCCTGGCTGATGGCAGATATACTGAGAAAGAGTGAGGTATTGACTGAATTATCAAATACAAACAAGCAACCTTACACATCCAAGACCACATATCTGGGCCGTCTCAAATAAGGAGGTTGGGGGCTCACCCCATTAACAGAGTCAGTCTCAGAAAGTAGTTGGCAAGCTCACTCAACCATTCATTTGTTCAACAACACTTATTGAGCACCTCGGTGCTGGGGACTAGCTAATCACACAGTCATTCACTAACTTACTGAGCACCTACCATATGCCAGGCACGGACGAACTCTTGTGAATATGCAGACTAATTAACTGACTGCTCCATCTGATCAGTCAGAATCACCAAATATAGGACAACTTCGATGTGCTATACACTGTCCTGGCAGTGGGGATGGAATAATGAACAATGCAAAGTTCTTCTGACGAACACACAGTCTAGGAGAGGGAGAGTGAGATGAGTAATATGTAATATGTCAAGGAATGAAGTGCTATGAAGAAAGACAAAGCTGCATAAGGTGACACAGAACAGGGGACATACTATAACACAGCATTACAAGGGATCATATCTCTGATTAGAGAGCAGAGGCCTGAAGGAAAAGCAGGAACAGGCCTAGAGCCGAACTAGGAGAAGAGGGGGCCTCCAGCAGGGAACGAGGGCAGAGGCCCTAAGGCAGGAGCAAGCCTGAAAGGTTTTCAGGAACCATGGCCAACTGGGGCATGCAGCTAATGTCCAGTGAATGAGAGGAAGAGCAGAGGAGGCCAGAAAATCAATCCAAAAAGGACTCTGCAAACCCACTGGCGAATGTCTCCAAGCCTATCATTTATGCTTCACTGCAGGCCTTGATTGCTGCCAAAATTCAAATATTCTGCAAAAGGCAGGCAGTAAACTGAGCTGCTATCAAATATTTACACAGCAGCATGTCAATGTTTTCAGGGGTGTCCGCAGGGTAGGTTTTGGGGTAAGGAAAAGAGAATGACCCCGTTAGACAATGAACTCAGCTGCTGAAGTTGAGTGTGTCACTAACAAAGTGATAAATATTTGACCTTTAATCTAAATGTCACCTTTTTCGCTGAACCTTAAGCTGGTTTACCTAACAGAACAGTCAATGAGGATGGTTTGGGCAAAGGGCACAGAACAAGAAGGCTTTCAAATGCTAAAGACAAGGTTTACTGATTTTGCCAGTGACCCATAAGCAACTTACAGAGTACCCCAGGTCAGCAATGAGCTCAGTCTCCACAGACCACTAGGGTCCGCGCCCCGCCTCCGCCATTAACTAAGGCAAACCCAGTCATCTAGATGAGGGAGGGGTCTCCATGTCACCTTCGACTGCCTTCTCTCACCACCCCCACCTCCCCCGTTTAATAGTTTACTAGGGACTGATTATTCTTTCTGCACTTAACTCCAGATTCTCTATCCAACCCACCTCCAAATGAACAAATGCTGCAGAGACACAGTCACACACCCGGAACCCCGAGCCTGCATGTTCTCTCTGCCATCACTGAGGTCCTCACCATCTCTCACACACATCTTCCTGCCTCCAACCTCCTGATTCTTCAGTCTCCAGACAGAATGATTTCACTTAAACCAATGTCTGACATTAGTCCTCTAAAAGCTTCAGTGGCCCCCGGTGCCAGTCGACACAGTGCAAACTTGCCATGGCCTCCCAGGCCCTAGGTGCTTAGCCTAGCCCTGTCCCCTATATCATGTCAAGCAGTCATACTTCTGTCTTTCTGCATGTACCAGCAGAACAAGACAACATGTGCCTATGCCCAAGTCTTCTCATCTTGGCCAGCTTTACACACTCTCACCATTGAGAAAACTTCCCTGATCCTCTTAGTCAAAATTAATTGCCCTTTTGCCTACTCTTATTCTTCTTCCCTTCTGCCTTTTTAAAGAGTTAATCATTTTTTGTCTACCTCTCCCACCAAGTGTTCAGTAAATATTTGCTGAATGACACAAGCCTGTTCCTCTTACAAATGTTGGCCAAGCCAGAAGCTTAGGGGTTTTCCTGGATGCCTCCCCTCTCCCCCATTCCCTACATCGAACTGTTCCCCAAGTCCTCCTAGTCCCTTATCCTAGACATCTCCTGAATACACCCCCCCTCCTCCACCCCCAATACCACTAAGTCAGGCCCTCATCTTCATTCATAAGAATTCTGCCCCGGTCCCCTAACCTGTGCTTCTCCACCTAACCTTACCGCCTTCCTGAGCTGTAAATACTACAAACATATCTAAATCCTTCTAAAATCACTGCCTGTGCAGGCCAAGCAAAGGATGCTACAACTTGCCCATTCCACTCTTTCCTCTTACCAGCAAAACATAATATGGTAACAATCGTGAAGAATCACTGTAGAAGCAGATGCAGGAGATGTATACATCTTTAGCAAAGAGGTATGGGTGACTCATTTAAACCTCGTATATGTTTAAAGTCCAGCTGTTGGAAACTCTTGAGCCAGCTGTTGGAAACTTATGAGACGAGGCAGCCCGACTCCCAACGAAATAGGAAACAGAGTCATCCACAAACTCCAGCAAGGCAGTAATTTAACATCAATCACATTTCAGGAACTTTTAATAACATCTTTGTGATTACCGGTAGATGGCTTAAACTTGTAAGTTTGATAAAAAGACCTGTGTGTCTGAATCAGATCACCATTCTCCTACCATTTGAGAGAAGCCTTAGAAATAGCAACCGAGCATACAGAGTCCCTGCTATAAAGGACAAATTTGATCCAGTAACTCCCCAGTGTAAAATTCCACTGCATGATCCGGCCTTGCCTGCCTTTCAGCCCCCACCCCCAGGCCTTCAACACTATGGCCACAGCAGTCCTCAGTGAAGTTCCATGGGTATGCCATGCTCTTGCCAACCTCCTGGGCCTCTGTCCATGCAGCTGTCGGAAATGCCCTTGTCCACATCCTTTCTCTCAGTCATTCCTTCCACTTGGCAAACTCCTCTTTCAAGACCCATCTTAAAGGTCAGATATTCTTGAATGGATTTCAAGACTTTCCAGTCCCCAGAGTGAATGAGGACACATCTCTGTGCTCCATGACACCTGGTAACCACCACAGTGTGCAGCACACTGTATTAAGATCACCTTGTCTGTGTGGATCCCAGGCCTGGCTAGTCCCAGGTCTGGCTGTGATCCAGGCTTGAGGCTAGGAATAGGACCCCGGATTTAGAATTAGTGTAGTAGAGTGCCTGCACCTAAAATATGCAAACGTACTTCAGCTTATTGTATCACATATGTGTGGCTGAATGCCACTGTTGTACTCTGATACGTGTGGAGCCTCGTGGTCCTCTGGAGAGCGGAAGGAGAGCAGAAGAAGAGTAGAAGGAGAAGCCTGCTCCTTGCAATAGACTGCACTCCCTGCAACAGAAGTGTGCTCCCCACAATAAAGTTGGTGCCTGACATTTCATTCTCACGTCGGCCTCTTGCGCATTCTTCCAACTGGGCATCTCACCACTGATCAGCTCAGTGCTGACAGCCTGGTATTCCTATTACAATCTTTGCTTGTAACTCATCAGCATGACCCGCCAAACTGGTACCATAAAAAATTTCAAATTCAAGATCGTAGAAAAGCTGTCTTAATTTGAGGCTATAGTGCACCAAAAATAAAGTTCAAATTTTAGTATTTCCATTAATTATCTAGGATAGAAGGCTTTAGGAGAATGGACAGTATCACTCAATTAAGACAGAATTTCTATTTCAGGTGTGTGTTTGTGTGTACATGGTTCCAAAAGTAAAGCTCAAGGGTAAGGTAATGAAAGCAAGTAGGTTTTAGGATAGGAAACGTGTGTTTAAAAGGAAAGCTGTGTACTGATATTTAGTGTGTTTCTTTTTTCCACTATAGAAAGCCCACCTTAATTTCTACCAGCCTGGAATCATGATTTCCTGAGCTAAAATATCGCACACATTTTTATATCAAAATATTTGGGGGGAGGCCTACTTGGGGAGTAGCACGAATATCAGAATTTTAGTTGATTACATATTGCTTACTTACTTATTAAGGTTCCGAATGAAATAGTGATCCACCTCTGTGTTATACAAGATGATATTCTAGGGTTTGGAGGAAGAAATTATTCCCTGTACCATTTCCCAGAACACAACATTCATTCTAAGTATACCTTTGCATGCCTGATAGTTATTTTACTGCATTTGGAAAATCAAAGCCACTGCAATCTGCCAAGGAAGTGAACAGTGGAAAAAAAGAAGTGTTTTACGAGGCACTTCAATGGGATGCCAACAATGCTGTGGGATCTGTAGCCAGGTTTGGGGCCCAGACGGGGCAGTCTCTCCATGGACTGTGCTGGGAGTACAGGATATATCCAAGTGCAGGAGGAGGTCATTAACAGTTTTAAGCAAGGGAGTGAAATGATATGACAAGTATTTTTAAAACTCACTCTGGGTCCAAAGGGATGAACAGAATGGAGGGAAAGTGGAAGCTGGGCAGCTAATTTAAGGCTTTTGTACTAATGGGAGCAAATGACAATGTCATTGGACTTGGGAGGTGTACGTGGGAAGGCAGATGAATTCCAGATCTACTTTAGGAGAAATATTGTTAGGACCTGTTGATCTGGGGTAAGAGAAAGGTGAGTGATGCCCCAGTTTTTAGCTGGAAAAAGCGAGTTAATAGCTATGCACCTTACTGAGATGGAAGGAAGGGAGGTCCGGAAAAGGGCTGTGGTAGAAGTAGTTAATATTTGGACCCATTAAGCTGGGTTTCCCATGAGATATCCAAGTTTGCTAACTGCTATAAAAGGTATACAAAGTGGTACAAAGTACAGAGGTATGATGTAATGATAGACGCCTAGGACCTTTCTCACCAGTGACCCTTCTTGCCCTTTTCTTGGGATGCTCTGATGTCCACTTCTGTGTCAGCCAAGAGGAGGTGCACCACATGTGGACCCTATGGGGCCAAACTTATCCAGGACACATGCAGGCTGTTTCTACGATGACCCTCAGTAGTAACACAGATACCAGCTTCAGGGCTAAGAAAATAGTAACTTTTAACAGTAAAATGGAATTTGCATGACATCACAATAATGTAGCCCATTTTTGTCAATTAAAAGCATCATTATAGGTTTGCTTATTTCTTGAGACTGATGTTTTCAAGGAGTGCCCAGTAGAAGGCTCTTGGTATTTAGTCCTGCGCCCTGACAGGCACACCCTTGCGAGTTTGAGGACTCCAAGTTAGAGTCTCCCCTAGAAAAATGTGAATCTAAGGTGGCATCAGATGCAGAGGAAGTTTCTCGCTCAACAAAATGACCAGAGAAGATGGCCTATTTTAGGAAAACAATGACTCACTGAAATCACATCCTGCTCTTAAGTTAACATGCCTCCTTCTGGACCGAACCTGGTTTCCTATCATGATGAGTCTATTTTACAATTCTTCCATCAAAGGACAAATCAAAATGTCATTCAACAATCTACTTTTTAATTAAAAGTTGAGCCATTTTTTAAAAATCACATTTAACTAAACAATTCCACATGGTAATAAAGAACTGTACTCTGCCACCTTGATTGATAGAACCATTTACAATTATTTAAAGGAAAAGCGAAGGACAGAACATCGTTAATACAGCTAGATTAAACCCGTTAGTGTCTTCCACTTTATTCATAGAGTAAGACAGTGCAGCATTAATGTAAACTAATTGAATTTCCTGCATCTAAATAAGCCCTAACAAAAATAAAACTTACAAGACTGACTGGAAGGTCTCAGTTGGAAGATATCTACAGATATCTATTTTTCAAGAAATCAGCCTGGCTGTGGGTGGTGGGAATACCAGGGTCAGACTGCATCTCTCAGCAGAAGGTCAAGGCTCCCCTCTCTGAAAGGAATACCTGAGGTGTGTAAGAGACAGGTGAGAGACAGCACCCTCGAGTTTTGTGACAGCAGCAGTGACTTCCAAGAGGAAGGACCAAGATGATGTGGGAGGGGAAAAAAAAACCAACTCCATTCACATTGGCAATGTGACATCATGCAAGATACCTAACTGCCGAGTCTTGTTTTCTGACTGCAAATGAGTTGTTACCATTTGCCCCTGCCTATATGCTAGGATTGGCAGGAAATGAAAATCTGGTGATGTGTGTAGAAGCACCCTATCAACGGGGAAGGATGCTACAACTGTGAGAGACAACCACTATTACTGCTAGGGAGGAAAGGCTGGGACAAGTCCTCTAAGAGGATGGTGACCAACAAAACTGGTAGAATTGGTAAGGAACATCTCTGGGTTACTTAACGGTACGGTAAACAGTTTGAAAAAAGGAACCTGCTGATTCACTCATTTAAAACAAAAAGGTCTGCAGCAGGAAGGTGGGTTACATTGCACTGGTCCATTGATGAAGGAGCTTGGAAGATCATCCGGATGAATACTACCCAGCAGACAGGATGGGCCACAGCCTGACCAAAACCGGACCTCACGCAATCCCCATTCAACACCAGCCACAGGGAGGCAGAGGCAGGCCGGGAGCTGTGCTCCCATGGTCACCAGTTTCCTGCCCTGCCTGTCACCTCCCTTCCCTTCCAGCTTCTGGATTATTGCTCTTAACACGGGGCCAAATTGCCCATGAAAAAGAAAAATCAGATACAAAAGCTTTGCTATTAGATTCATTTCACCAACAGCCAAAACACAAAGAACGACTAGAGAAGATTAGCAATTTCTGATGAATGCTCAAAGAACAGAACTGATTTTGGAATGATTTATAGTACCGGCCCTATGAGGGTGGAGTGGTGGAGGTACAAAGGGAACCCACAGAGGAACTGACAGTCTAGTTGGGGAGGCTGATTCACTGTTTATTCAATAAACATTTATGGAGCATCTACTTTGTCCCTGGCACAATTCAGATATGCCCTCAAAGAGCTTATTGGGAAAACACACAAACAAGCAACTATTATCAAGTGTGGAAATGTTAGGATGGAGAGGTCACAGAGGAGCCCCCATACTCAATACAACCATGGGAGAAGACTAATCAGAGGAGGGGTACAAATGATTACATAAAACCCATTATGATATGTCAGTAAGGAGGAGACAGCATTATGGGGGTTCAAAAGTAGGAAAAATCACTGCCAGCAGGAGGGAATCAAAAAGGCTTCACTTCGAAAGAGAGGTAGCATTTGAGAAAGGCCTTGTGGGATGAAAAGGAACATGGCCAGGCAGAGAGGAGGGGTAAAATATTACACAGAACTAGGCACATCTAAGGAATGACAGAGACAGTAATCCATCCCCAAACATGGGTTTCCCTTATAAGAGAACTTTGGTAGATACAAATTTACTTTTATTTACCTTTTCTTCAACTTCAAGAACTGCTGTTTCAATGGCTGTTTCAATGGCTTCAGCAAACTAATTTTCGGAAGAGGTGACTTGAGTTATTCCTGTTGAAAAATCAGAAGATGAGATGTAATAGGTTTGGGAGCTAATTCTCCACACACCCCTTTTTGGAACACTACCCACTTTTGGAACACTATCCTAAGTCAGTGAGTTGGGAGTGAGGAGCCATGTGACAGCAACACTCTCTCCCTCTCTCTCCCCCTCATTTGAGAATAAAGACATGCAAACCGAGGCAAGTAGTGGTGAGCTCTGGTCCAGAGAAGCAGAAGCAGACAGACAGACAGACAGACAGACAGACAGACAGACAGACACACACACACACACACACACACACACACACGAGATGAGCAGGACCATGCAGCCCTGAGTCAGAGGGGCCTTCCTGCTCCAGTTCCCAGCAGGCTGGCCAAGCTTGCTTCCTGCAGTTTCTGAGATTCCTACAATGAACCTTCTACTAACTGAAGCTGCCACGAGAGCATATCTGTTCCTTGCAACCAAAAATCACTGATTTAAGAATAAGAGAACCAAGGTTGGGACTAGAAAAAGAAACAAAAGTTTCAAGAGGGTGAAGAAAGAGGCTTCTGAAACAAAGCCTTGGAAAAAATAAAAGATGAGAGAAGGTGACCTGGGCTTATGTACTACTACTGTCCCATCTTTGAGAGGAAAGAGAGAGAGATGTGTGAGACCCACAGAATAGACTCAATGAATAATTCATAAAATCCCAGCAGTATTAAATATTAAGATATTCAGATACTGGAGAAAAGGGACTCCTAATATGGGCATTATCCATAATGAAACAAAATAAATAAGAACTTCATTGAAAAAACAAAGATGAGAGGCTAAAAAGTATCCACAGCAAGCAAGGAGAACTGAGTAACTATACAATGCCCACCATTACTAAAATAAGAAGTGTACTAACTCCTGATTTATTGTGCTGCCTTTCTTTTGGATTAAACAATAAATATTTTATTTGTTCATGGTTTAGTGCTGGGCTCAGCCAGGCAGTTTTTCTTCTGGTCTTGCCTGATTTACTTACCTGGCTACAGTTACCTGATGGCTCAATTGGGCTGGATGGTAGACCAGATGAGTCAACTCACATACCAGTGACTAGTACTAGCTGTCTGTGAAGCTTTTACAGTCTATTTTAGTAAATGTAAACATATTTTTTCTAATATCCTCAAAGATTTATGCCCACTATCCCCTTTCCATATTTTTCCATTGGTTCTCGAGTTGATCAACCATGAACTCAACTACTGTAGGGCTTCAAGAACCTAATCTCTTCAAAGTCCCCTCTACTAAGGAACGATGATTTTGGTGAAGTTCTGAGATTAAGGTATGTGAAAGGGAGGAGTGGGAGATAGGGATAGAAAGAAGAAAGTTCTTCAGGGGCCCCTGAATGCCAAGTTAATTTGGATGGACTTTATTCAAGCAGCATAAGAGTCAAGGTAACTATAGTCTAATCCCAAATTCTCTAAGAGACAATTATCATTCACAAAATGTAGAAAGTTTAAATTGGGCTGCAGAGGGAAAATATGACCCAGACCACAAGGACTGAAGCAGTCAGCTAGAAATTAAGTTGACAGCGAGCTGTGACCTTTGCCCTTGACAGGGTCCTTTGCCTGCTACTGCTGCCTCATTAGCTGCAGCAAAGGCTTTACAAGTTTCCCCTGGCTTCTGGCCCTTGCTTGCTCCAAGGGCTCACTGGATCATCAGCTTTCACTCAACAGGTTAGCGACAGGGACACCAAGTGGCCTGCAGTCCTCTCCTGTCCACTCACCTTAGAGTTGGTGCCACATCCATCTACCCTTTCCAAGCAGCAAGGGCACCTATGCTCTAATATTAGCCCTACTACTTCCTCTCTGGGCCTCAGTTTCCTCATCCATAAAATAAGGGAAGACCAGACTAGTGGTACACAAAGGGTGGTCTGTCAACGTGCCATCCACCAACTCTGCTGCTGGTCCACAAGATAACTGCAGAAATTAAGAGAACCTTAGAAGCTTTTCTAGCATATGCTATTGATCATATGATCATAGCCAAGTATACAATCAGTGGAACTGTCTTATTAAACAGAGCACAGACTGGTACATGAGTTCTCTGCAGGTGCCATAAACTGGGTGGCATAAAACAAGAGAAATATATTCTTTCACAGTTCTGTGGGCCAGAAGCCCAAAATCAAGGTGTAGGCAGGGCCACACTCCTTCTAGAGGTTCTATGGGAAAATCTGTTTCTCGCCTTTTCCAGCGTCTGGTGGCTGTTGTCATTCCTTGGCTTGTGGCCACATTACTCTTCCACTTGACTGCCATGTGTGCGTGTATGTGTGTAAGAGAGAGAGAGAGAGAACATGCGAGTGAGAGGGTGAGCGCAAGAGCACACACTCCCACCATCTCCCTCTTCCTCTCTTCTAAGGACACTTGTGATGGCATTAAGGGCCCATCTAGATAATCCAAGTTGATCTCATCTCAAAATCCTTATCTTAATTATATATACAAAGACCTTTTTTCTAAATCAGGTTAACATTATTCGGACATACCATTTAGTCCACTGCAACTGGTTTAAATACTGTTGAATTCACATGACCAGTTGCATGTGGTATGCTCCGTATACCATATCAGTTCACTACTGAGGGAAAAAAACAAAAAAACAAAAAAAATATCACCCTGTCTTTCACTCAGCTGGGCCCTGATCTTCCTCTACAGCCCAGAAGCTGGGCTGGGCTGGGCTGGGCTGGGCAAGACCAGATTGCAATGGGCAGGAAAAGAGAAGAAGCTAACGGGTGGCAGGGATGCAAAGAGCAGGCACAGAGTGTTCCCTCAGCCGTTCCCAAGGCTGGTCTCCCACCTTATCTAGCAGGCAATGCAGGAGCTGCCCCTTCCTGACTCCATTTTCCTGTCCCTCACATGGCTTTAGTTGTAAAATGATTAAATTGATCTGTTTTCTGTTCAAGTGTGCCTCCCTCATCCCCTAAAATGTTCAGAGTTTTCAATGTTCAAGCTTGAGAACAAACACAAAACTTTTTAATTAAAATCTGTGCACCTAGCACTGCCCTGCTACTAACGTAACCTCTCCCTCAACACCCCTTGTACCCTCAAGAACACTCAGGATGCTTCTAGGGTTTATAACAGAATGGAGAAAACAACTGGAGATTTGACAAAGCAAGGATTTCATTTCTCATTAGAAGTTTTCTTGCCTTGCACGAATATTCTTTGCTACAGGAACCACTGTGTTGAGTCTCTGCTATATTACATTTCAGCCTTAAAAGGTAGACCAAGTTGAAACACCTGAGAAATGTTTTAAACGATAACACTTGATACAGGTATGACCACAGTAAAATGGGCACTCTCATCATTCACCTACTGCTAGGAGTTTAATAGGCACAATCCTTCTGGAATGCGATTTGGCAAACTCTTATTACGTGGCTTGAAATCGTTCACCTCCTTTGACGTGATTCCTTCTATCTTCAGTAGGGAATAATCTAAAATGGGGTCAAAAACTGAATGTTCAAAGGTATACATAGTAGTGTTATACATAAAAGACTGGAAATAAACTTAATAGCCAAGAAAAGGATAAATTATGGTAGATTCATAAAGTTTTATGCAGCCAGTAAAATGACATTTTACAAAGAAATTTTAATAAAAGTAACAACTACAATAACAACAGCTAATCCTTACATAGGCCAGGCTCTATCCTAAATCATTAGGTGCTTTACATAGATTAACCCTCCTAATCCTCATACCAACTCAATGGGGTAGGTGCTGTTATTCCCGCTTTACATATCAGAAAATGGAGACAATTGAGAGTTAATACACTTGTCCAAGGTCATTCTTCTAGTAAGACAGCACTGGGATTGGAGCCCACTCAGTCTGGATCCAAAGTCCATGCTCTTAAACCGTATAGTAGGCTGAATAATAGCCACAAAGATATTAGAGCCTAACCCTGGAACCTAAAAAAGTTACCTTATATAGAAAAGGGGTCTATACAGATGTGATTAAGGATCTTAAGATGAAGAGACATCTTCGATTATCTTGGTGGGCCCCAGATGCCATCACAAGTGTCCTCATAAGAGAGGCAGAGGAAGATCTCTCTCTCTTTCTCTCACACACACACACACACACACACACACACACACACGAAAGGCATGTGAAAAAGAGGCAGATATTGAAGAGATGGAGTATGTACCAAGGAATGCCAGTAGCCACCAAAAGCTGGGAGGGGCAGGAAACTGATTCTCCCCTAGAGTCTCCAGAGGCAACAGAGTCCGGCCTCTACCTTGATTCAGACTTCTGGCCCCCAGAACTGTTAGAGAATACATTTCTCTTGTTTTAAGCCACGCGGTTTGCGGAAATTTATTACAGCAACCACAGGAAACCAATACAAGTTCCTATGCTATATTGCTCTCGATGCAAGAGAAAACATTCATATGTGAAGTGGGAAAAGTAGAAATCGAAATTTATACACAATGATCTTAATTATGCATATAAAATGCCTACAAATAACAAAATGTTTTCTAAGTGATTATCTCTGAATACTAGAATTATGGGTAATTTTCAGCATTATGCTTTTTGATATTTTTCCAAATCTCTACAGTGTGAATTACTTTTACAAAGAAAAATATTTTTTAAAAAATTAGCAACTCGTGCTATTTCTGCAACTGTAACTCAATCACAAAAATTAGAAATCAAGAGGACTGAAACTCTGAGAATTTTCAATCTCAGAGCAACACCTGACAAATCAGCAACCCAGATACATGCCACTCTAAGTGACATGATTCAATCTCAGAGCAACACCTGACAAATCAGCAACCCAGATACATGCCACTCTAAGTGACTCCACTCAACCCGTGGCCTCTCTAAACGCTGTTAGTCTTCAGACTCTGGCAGGAACATGATGTGGTTGAAGAGGTTTCAGGCTTTGAAACCAGAGGATACTCTGAGCTGGTAAATGTTTTCCTGTCCATCTATCCATATGTGGGGGTGAGGGGAGCAACAGAAGATTTTTATGCATTCCCAGAGCTCATCCGGCCCAAAGTTGAGTGGTGTGGGCCACACACCAAGAACCCAAAACATTTACGTAAATGTTTGATTTCTCTGTAGGTGACTTCACAGAATGAAACACTGAATTAAACACTGGCTTAATCTTCTCACCGAAGTCCTGACTCCAAGGCTGTTCTGTTACAAAACCTTCCTGCTATCATCTGTCCAGACAGTCAAAAGTCCAAGGGTCAATTTTACTGTATCAACATCATGTCCTTTGATTAAATAAATATATTCAGAAAAAGAGTATATTAACATTTTTCCCCAATGTATGGGCAGTACTGGATCAAAAGCAAAAGTAGGGCGTGTTCTGTGTTGCATGGAAGAGAAGGAAAGAATCAATCACTGGCTCCCTCCAAAACAGACCGGGTCAGAGCCACAGAGCACGTTATGTGGTTTTACTCGGCCCACCCTGATCAGCACAGCAAGTTTGGGCACTGGGGTCATGAGACCACGGTGTGGAGTTTTGTCCTTTAGTCTCAGATTTTTCTGAGCACGTTTATTCATTCTTCATTTAACCAATCAATATAGACAAGCACCTACTATGTGCCAGGCACTAAGAGGAGGCTGGCTCACATTTTAAAAAGATCCTATTTCTAACATGCAATACTCTCAGATGATATGGTTGTGCAGATGGCCCACGTCTTTACTAATCTTCATCAATGGTTTGAATCACAAGGAATGCCAATAGTGACAGAGTATTGAGACTACCTAAAACAACTTGGCAGAGCTTTGAAAATGGAAAAAAACATGATTTAGCACTATGTATCTTCCTACATACCACTGACATAACACTTGTAATTTCAGGTGATCGGCTACTGAATACTTTAATTTCCTACTTAACCATCTATTCCATACAAATAGTGCATTAACATCTCCTCCAAGTTTGATTTTTCAGAGATTTTTTGTTTGTTTTCTTTTTGCTCACCACTGTATGCCTAAATCTACCAGAATCTAACTTTAAGAGGTACTCATTAAATACCAAGGTATAAATTAATACTTGAGTGAACACAGGTAATCAATTTCTTTACCTGTAAAACTGAAAAAGCCAATTATTTCCCAAAGAAAATTCTAAAGAATCTATGTGATATGCCAAGCAAAGAAGGTTCACATTATTCAGTTTGGGAAATACTAAATTCTGTACCTTCCCATCCTCTTTAAAGATTCATGGTGCACATTATACATAAAGGATCTGGGAAATCCTTCAATTAAAAACCTGTTTGAATATTCCCAAATCTAGTTAATGACAGATGCCCTTTCATGCTTAATGCTTACTGACACATCACACAAAACCAATGTTCTAAGGAAACTCAGGAAAATACTAACCCAAACTCTTCATTTGTTCAAAAAACATTTATGAACTCCTTGTAAGAAAGGTATAATGATAATGAAGAGAGTCAACATTTAACAAGTTAACATTTAATAAGCGCGGTACTTAGTGCTACTAAAACCAAGATAAACATGAAACCTGGTTCACAGTCTAGTCTTTTGGAAGAGACTCATGTGATTAGCACAACCAGTATTAACTGAAGTGACAGGCACAGAAGCACATGTATACATACACAAATACATATATACATATACATGTATATGTATACGTGTGCATACTTGCACACTTGTATTCAAAGATGGAGAGGTGGTAAATGTGAGTGTTCCAGGCAGATGGGGGGGAAAAGAGTCCAGTGTGTGCAGATGAATTGAAGACAGTTGGGTCTCATCCAGTGGTTTTCAAAGTATGGTCCAAGACCCTCTCTGGGGGATGCTGCAAGGTCAAAATTATCTTCAACTGTGTTGAGATATGCACCGGCATTGCAAAGGCTGCAATGGGTAAAACTGCTGGTGCCCTAGCAAGAGTCGAGGCAGCGGCACTTGACTCCATTAGTAGTATTCTCCACTGCCACACTTCTACAGTTCAAAAAAAAGTCAACTTGGATGTGGTTCCATAGTGTAGTGGTTAGCACGTCTGCTTTACATGCAGAAGGTCCTGGGTTCACGCCCCAGTGAAGCCACAGTCCATGCATGGTCTACGGCCATGTCACCCTGAACAAGCCACATGTCTGATCTCAAAGCTAAGCAGGGTCAGGCCTGGTTAGTATTTGGATGGGAGACCACCTAGGAAGACCAGGTGCTGTAGGCAAAAATAATAAATATTTTTTAAAAAATCAACTTCACTAAGAATGTCCTTGATGGAGTAAAAATTAATTTTATTAAATATCGACCCTTGAGTACACATCTTTTTAATATCCCATATGACAGAATGAGAAGCATTCATAAAGCACTTCTGCTATAAGCCAAAGTATGATGGTTGTCAAGAAGAAGAAGCACTTGTGTGACTGAGCTGCGAGCTGAATGAGGCACTCTTTTTCATGGAACACCATTTTTACTTGAAGGAAGACTGACAACAAAACTATGCTTATTCAGATTTGGGTATTTGTAGACATTTTTTCAAAAATGAATAACACGAGCTTGTTATGTCAAGAAAATTGACGGCATTTGTTACTAAAGAAAAAATTTGAGCGTTCAAGCAAAAATTGAAATTTTGAAAAACTTATATTGGCCACTGTGAGCTTTAGAGCAACCCAGTACTTACAGACTTCAGAGGAGCGTGGTCCTAACATTAACAGATGTGGTAATTTCCAAATGACTCATGCATGATGTCACAAAATGCATAAAAGAGCCTTTCAAAGTACAAGAGACACCAATAGATTTTAATGTAACAGAGTGTGAAAAGTTCCTTAATATGATTTCAGATTTTATGCTACAACAAACCTTTAAGAAACTACCACTTGTCAAGCACTGATGTAGATTCAAAGACTACCCATAATTAACTGGAAAGGTTTAAAATGCTCCCCCATTTTCCAACTACATATCTGTGTAAGGCTGTATTTTCTTTATCTAGTTCAACCAATATAACATATTACAATAGAATGAATGCAAAAGTAGTTAGGAGAATCCAGCTGTCTTCCATTA
>NW_011889035.1:2295534-2297083 GCF_000151845.1 Pteropus vampyrus | reverse complement strand
ATTAAAAGATAACCTCCCCCTACACACACACACACACACACACACACACACACACACACACACATTTTCAAAAGCCCACTCTCAAAAGATTTTGACCTTTCTATAAAAAACAAACAAGGCTAAAGAAACACTCTCTAGAAAGGTCAGACAGGAAGAAAAGAGAGTAAGAAATATTTTGATAGAGATAGTCAATTCAGCCAAAAATGAGACTCCTGTCTTTCTTAACCATCCATAGCTAATGAAACACCCAATAAGCATTCACTGATTGACATGCCAGTGGATGTAGTATGTGCTTACAGTCCAGGGTACCATGGGAACAGGTCATGAAGGGCCTGAGTCTGAGGTCATGGGAGCACATATGGGGGACCCAAGGGGTTTCAAAGCATGTGAGAAAGGATGAGCTGTGAGGCTTGACAGGCCAGCAGGGACCAGGCTGCACAGGCCTGTCACCACACAGACTGCACACTCTCCTAAGAGTATGGGACTCTGCTACAGAGAAGCACCATCCAATTTGCATTGTAAAAGGTTACTGTGGCTACAGCGAGGAGATCTGGTGGGGATAAGAGTGAAGTTAAAGATGTCTGTCAAACAGAACCTTTCCAACTTTTTTTTTTTTTTACCACAACTTGCAGAAAACACTTTACTTTGTAACCCAGTATGTACGTACACACACACACGTACACACAGACAGTCACGGAGACAGACAGAGAGAGACTATGAGAGGCAGGATACCATCCTGGGCTGGACCTGGCATTTCTGTGACCTCAGGCCAGTTCCCCCAAATGCCTTGAGCCTGTTTAGTCATCCAGAAAAGAGATAATGATGATACCTACTGCATAGATGTTGTGGTAGATAAATAAGTCAATATATGTAAACCCCTTAGCAATGTTAATATTTTTCTGTAAAACTACTATTATACAGAAACACAGGTTTCACAAAATAAAACAATCTTACTACATGCACTCTAATTATTTTCCATTCTACTTCTTCTTTCTTTCTTTCTTTTTTAATGCTGGTAAAGACTCTCTAAATTAATTTCAGAACCCAGTAACCTGGGTCGTGACCTACAGTTGAAGATGATAGCTTGGACTTGGGAGATGGCATTGAGGAGAAACGTAGGAGACAGAACCGACAGGACTTGGTGAATAATTAGACATAGGAGTGAGAGAAAGGGAGGTACAAAGGTGCTCTTAGGCCTCTGGGATGATGAGATGGAGAATCCAGGGTGGGGAGCAGGTATAAGTCTGTGGGAGAGAAAGAGATCAAACTCCTAAGTCTAGACTTTCTGCCTGGAGGAGGATTTGTGTGGGGGTGACAAAAGGAACTTAAGCACTTAATCAAGCAAGGAACCATGCAGAGAGACTTCATTTCAGACCTGAAGCTACTGATAAAGAATGCTTGTTTCCAGACTATGCTCGGAGAGGCAAACAGCCTTCACTAGCTGAGCACAGCAACAAGTGGCTGATGGAGGACTCGATGATTTGGGGCTCCTGCCAAATCTTTCCTTATCCGACCAAAATAAAGCACTAATCACATTTAATTAGAGTCC
>NW_011889035.1:2249594-2292549 GCF_000151845.1 Pteropus vampyrus | reverse complement strand
CTCCAGGGAGATGGGCTTGAAATGATGCCCACCATGCCTCTCTCCTCTTCTTAGCTCTATGCTCAGAGGGTGGTGGTAATAATGGGATAGACAGAAGCAGCTTCTCCAAAGACATCTCTTCATTAAATCCTCTCCCCTCTCACAGTCTGACCACCACTATTCCACCTAGTTTCTCCGATCTGGATGTGGTAAAACCAGTTCTAGGGTTTTCCCACAGTAGTTTCCACATAAGAGGCCGCCTCGCCTTTGGAATACACAGGATACCCCTGCACTGGCAGCTCTGCAGAAACAGGCAGAGAAAAGTCCCATTTTAACATCCTATTTCATGGCTGCGATTACTACTTTAGAGTCTCTAAAACACCCAGGCTTCACAATAAATTCTTCCCTTCCACTAAAAAAAAAAAAAAAAAAAAAAAGAGGGAGAGGCCAGTCAGGTCAAAGGTCCACCTGTGGCACAGGGTGCCATTCAGGAACCGCACTTAACAGGCCCCAAGAGGGGACAGAGAAGCAGTTCCCCAGAAGGAGGAGGTGCCAGTTCCAAAAGGAAGAGGACCAGGCAGCTTAAATAATAAAAATAAGTAGAAATTCTGTACACACAATTGCTAAGCCACTGTTCTTCAAATGCTAAGTCCAATAATCATTCTTTCTACACCACAGCTGACATTATTTGGGCACTAAAATGTGAAGCAACAACAGTAAAGAACAGCCAGTGCGTAGTAAGGTGCTAACTGTGCAGTAAAGATATTTCGTGCAGAGTTAGAAAAGAGAGAGATCAATGTACCCATTTACATCTGAGTAATACCCTAAAATTAGAGCTCTCCACACCACAGATTCTATGCTAAAAAGAAATAAAAACTGTATTTCTTCATCAATTAAAGTTAGACTAGCTTTCCCAGCCTCCTCGCATCCGTTCCGCCCCTTACTGCTGAGTGACAGGAGCCTCTCCTTAGGTCCCTGTAGTCTTAGCCCTCTACTCTGCCAGAGGGGTCATCCAGACTCAAGCGATGACTACAGTACTTTCTTCTGAAGAGGAAAACAGGAATCAGAAACACAAAACCAGTCCACAAAAACAAACCCAGGAGCTCAATTCCGTGCAAGGACTGGAGGGCTGACGAAAGATAGACACATGTCCGTGTATGGCTGGTAGTCACAGTGAGCCTACCCAAGGATGAGGAAGCAGGGGGCAAGGACACGAAGCACGCAGGGCACTTACCCATCACTACCTTGTTAAGATTGCTACAAGTCACTTGGGTCAGGTTTTTTTTCTCAATTCTTCTTTAATTGAATCAAACACTTCTATAGCTTTCACTACCTTCCGGGCTCTGTTCTAAGTGCTTTACAAATATTGTGTTTTAGCTAATAAAAGTTAACTTTCACTAGCTTCACTGGCTGCACATACTTACAGAGACCTCTAAAAAGAATCTAGGAGACAGGATTTTTTTTCTCAAAGGTCTAACCTAAACTTAGATGGCTGAAATCAACCCTCATTTCTCTAGTTCCAGTATTTTGCTTCTCTCCCTGAGTTCATTTCATTCTCTACTTCCAAAGATTAGAGATAAAAGTTAACATTCATTAACAGTGTGCCAAGCACTTTCTATCTATGATCTTACCTGATTCTCATAGCAATCCTATAAGGCCCACTTTTCAGCCATCTTCACAGAAGGGCAAACGGCTGAGCAAGGAGAGGAAACTCCCTGGGCTAACTTTCCACCCGGCAACTGGCAGCGATGAGTAGCAGGGAAAGATTCCAGCCCCAGCAGGGAGACTGCACACTCCCGGTTTGTACCCACACGAAAGTGACTCTCTGGAGAGCAACTCTTGTATGATGTCACTGGAAGAGCCACCCTTGGCAAGAACACTTCTGGGCTGCTCCTTCGACAAATTTTCGTTATTGAGGTCAAATTCACATAACATAAATTAACCATTGTAAAATATTCAATTCAGTTGCATTTAGGACATTCACAATGCTGTGCAACTACTGCCTCTATCTAGTTCCATAACTATTCATCACCCCAAAAGAAAACTCATACCATTACGTGGCAATCCCCATGCTCCTCTCCCCCAACCCCTTATAACCAACCACCCATATGCTTTCTGACTCTAGATACTTACTTACTCTGGCTATTTCGTATAAATGGAATCATACAATATGTGGCCTTTGTGTTTGGATTCTTTCACCTATAGCATAGTGTTTTCAAGGTTTATCCAGGTAGTATTTTGTTTCTTTTCGTGGCCGAATAATATTCCATTGTATGGATATACCACATTTTGTTTATCCATTCATTTACCGGTGGACATTCAGATTGTTTCCATTTGGGTATTGTAAACAGTGCTACTATGAACATCTGCATTTGAGTCTTTATTTTCAATTCGTTCACATATATACCTCAGGTAGAACTGCTAGGTCCTATGGCAATCCTATGTTTAACTTTTTGAGGAACTCTTTAAAATATTTTAGAGATATGAAACTCTACAAAGAAAATCCAAAAGGCAACTGAAAGCAAAATGCAAAACCAAAGTGAACTCAAAGTTTAAAAAATGTTTTTCTAGTCTCAATCAATTTTGAATAAGTTCAAATCTGGGCAGAAGGAACCCAAACACTACAATTTTTAAAAGGCCAAGAACACTAGGAAGAAAAAATTAAGATACGCAATACTACCAAATAATTAATGAGTTGTGTTTCCACAATACTTTTAACAACAAAATCACACCTAAGCCAGGCGCCACTAAAAAGTACATGGTTTGCTGTGCAACTTTTGAACCAAGGAAAACAGTTGAGAGGACCCTAAATGGGACAACTTTCTGTTATCAGAAAGGATTGGATTCTCTACCCTGGCTCTCATTTTTAGTAAAACTATTTCTCTCTTTGGAAAGACATAGCCTCTAGCATCAAAAAAAGCCAGCACTCTTTAACTTTAAAAAGCAATTTTGCCACATCATATGTCATCAGAGAAATGTAAAGTAAAACAAGATACTACTATATACCTATTAAAATGGCCAAAATCTGGAACACTGAAAACATGAAATGCTGGTGAGGATGTGGAACAACAGGAATTCTCATTAAGTGCTGGTGGGAACATAAAACACTTTGGGCATTGGAAGACAGAAGACGATTTGACAGTTTGTTACAAAACTAAACATATTCTTACCAAACAATCCAACAATCCTTCTCCTCAGTATTCATCCAAAAGATATTAAAATTTATGTCTACACAAATACCTGCACATACATGTTTACAGCAGCCTTATTTATAACTGCCAAAACTTGGAAGCAACTAAGATGTCCTTCAGCAGGTGAATGAATAAAGAAACTGTGGTACATCCAGACAATGGGCTATTATTCTGCACTAAAAAGAAATGAGCTGTCAAGCCATGAAAAGACATGGAGGAACTTTAATGCATATTACTAAGTGAAAGAAGCCAATCTGAGAAGGCTATGATTCCAACTTTTTGGTCTTCTGGAAAAGGCAAAAACTATGGAGACAGTAAAAATATAAGTAGTTGCCAGGGGTTGGAGGTGAGAAGAACAAATACGGAGAACACAGAGGATAATTTGGGCAGTGAAAATATTCTTTATGATACTACAATGATGGATACATGTCATCATATGTTTGTCCAAACCCACAGAATGTAAAATACCAAGAGTGAATCCTAATGTAAACTATGGACTCTTGGTAACAATGATGCATCAGTGTAGGTTCATTAATTGTAACAACTGTATCACTCAGGCGGGCGGGAATGTAGATGATAAGGAAGGCTATGCGTATGTGTGTGTGGTGGGGGGGGTGGTGAGCAGAGGGTATATGGGAAATCTCTACCTTCTGCTCAATATGTCTGTGAACCTAAAACTGCTCTGCAAAAGTAGTCTTAATAAAAAATAAATCTTATGTCCTATTCTTTAAAATAATATTTCTAATTAGCTTTAAACCACAAGTACTACCTGAAGAATGACTTGCTAGAAACTTAGTCTGGAACCAAGGGAGAGAGGGGTAAACATGAGAATCAATCCAGGGTGCACACATACCCTCTCTGCATTTGATCTTTCGACAACTTTCAGGAGGCTGACAATCACCAGTGATGTTAACTGGGAGGACAATGACAAGATGGGAATTGCAGAGGGACTGTACTAAAAGAAGTCTCATCGGCACCTTTAAATAAAGTGAAGAAAACAGTTTTCTGAAGCACACAGTAAGCTAACTACAAATGACAAAACTGATTCTTCTCAGATAAGCAAGACACTGACATGACAGGGATGGCTGGCAAATCAGGTAACAGGCAGGCATGTTGGCAGGATTCACTGGGCAGGTGTTCAATTAGGCAGGAAGTGAGCTGAAAACAACTCAATTAATTCACTGTGCATGCCTGTCCCAGAGAACAATATAACCCTGAAACACCAGCAGCAGGCCAGAGATTAACTCACAGCTCACTTTTTCCAAAAGTGGTGGCTAGTAAAGATGTACATGCAAAAATATAAAATTACATGGAGATTAGCTCTGGTAAATCCTTTAAAGTTCAAACTAAAACTGAAGGCCAGGAAGGAAACAAAATGAGAAGGCAGCCTATTACAAATCAAAAAAGTCATTCCCCTCTCTCGAGTGGCTCTCCCTGGTCAGCCTCAGATACAGGGAGCCCTCCATGCTTGGGCTGGGAACATGGTAAGGACAAACACAGACATGATTTAAAAACCGAGAGCAAAGTGATGGACTCTCTCTTATTTGTAACATCCCTTAGGTGCAAAGCTAGGCAAGCTGAGATTTAACTCCAGGCCACCTGAGTCTGAATACACTAAAACAAAATACATAAAAGCATGAGGAGCCATTTGGTAGAGGCTAGGAAAAGAAAGAGACACTGAGAATATAAAATCAAGGGAAGAAAAACAAAGGTTATCAGGATCAACATCTGGCAGAAGACTATAGGTCCTTAGAAGAAAGTGGGATTTCGCCTTCCTGGCAGCCAGCATCACATCCCTGGGGCCTGAGAAGAAACAGACTGCTTGGCACTCAAAGCAGAGCATTCAAGCTAGAGGGAGGCTAAAGCATCTGGGCCACTCTCTTTTTTAGAGAAAACAGTACTGAGGTTCAGAGAGGTTCAGCAACATATCTAGGACCAACTGTTGACAATGGCAAAGCCAGGTCAATAACCCTTGTCTCCTAGAAGGCCTTCCACTAATAATATAAATGATGATAATGATAGCTCTTATATGCTGAAGACCTTATGAACAGATATTACAATGAGGGCTTTACATATATTATCTCATTTAATCTTCAACAATCTATAAGGTAGTAGTACCATTATTGGCCCATTTCACAGATGGGGTGCAGAGAGGTTAAGCTACTTGCCCAAAGTCATACAGTTTGTTAGAAGCACAGGCAGATCTGCAACTACATGGAGGACATTATGCTAAGTTAAATAAGTCAGATACACACAAAAAACAAATACAGTATGGTCTCACTTATATGTGAAATCTAAAAAAGCCAAACTCATAGAATCGAAGAATGGATAGAATGGTGGTTGCCAAGGGCTGGGGGTGGGTGGCTGGGGAGGAAAAGAGAGATGATGGTCAAAAAGTACAAACTTTCAGTTAAACTTTCAGTTAAATTCCAGGGATATAATGTACAACACAATAAGTCAATAATGCTGTACTGTATACTTGGAATTTGCTAAGAGAGCAGATCTTAAGTGTTCTTATCACACACACACAAAGTAGTAACTATGCGAGGTGATGCATATGTTAATTAACTTGACTGTGGTAATCATTTCACAATGTGTACATATATGATATCATCACGTTGTATTCTTTAACTATGTACAACTTTTATTTGATAATTATACCTCAATAAAGCTGGGGAAAAAAATAAGTAAGAGAGAAAAAATGCAGCACAGGCCGGATGGAAACTGAGGTCTAGCTAAAGTGTGTGCTCATAACCATTATACTTGACTGCTTCCAAATAAGGGATTAAGTCACATTTTCAACTTTCAAATATATAAACCAGAAATTTTCTATCATGGGACAATTTTTAGTGTCTACACCTTTACCTCTCAAGGTAAAAAACAATCAGCACTAATGAATATGAAGAATAAAAAAAGTGTGTTAACTGGGGAGGAAGAAGGCTCAAAACTCTCCAGCCTAGACGACAGAACTGAGTAGCTGAGATTTGAAAAATTAGGTGCAAATGCCAGAACCAAGTCCTTTGGGGATTTTGTCCAGTATCTGGTGTCCATGGTCTTGTATCTTCAACATGTCACTTACTTTCATGTGGTTCTGACTGGACAGCAGTGCTGCTAGGCCCCAGTTGGTGATTTCAGAAATCAATATTTACCAGTTCTTGGAGCTGCCATTAAAAACATTACTGTGCTGGACAAAAAATCACCAGCTTAATCATACACAAGCCTACATTCAGTTTCTGGAAAAAGCTGTGCTTTTTTTTAATCATGGCAAAAAAAAAATTAACATGAAATTGAAACTGTTGCTTTTTGATTAAATAAAAAGCACCTGGCTATTCTAAGAAATGCCATTCATATTCTCAGATTCTACAATGAATCCTCTCTCACTGCATATGGGAGATGCTTTGTTTTCTCTGACCTACAAAGCCACAACATTTCCCTGCACGCAGACACCTGCTCCACTGCAACAACCACTTCCTTTCACTGTATGACCAAACCACAGGTTCAAGCGTCTAGTTCAGTTCAAGATCTACAACCACCACAGAACTGAAGCTCTAGACGGTGACTTCCGCAGTAGATTGGCATGAGTCATTTAATCCCTCCTAATACTAATCATAAAAACAAGAGTAGCAGAAGACACTTTCTGACGGTTTATCAGATGCCAAGCACTGTGCTAGAGGCACTTAATTCCAGTTACCTCTTCCAACCTCATAGTATCCCTGAGGTAGGTTCCCTTATGACCCAGCTAAAAAATGGAATGAAGCTTAGTAAGGTTAAGGAGGTTACCTAAAGCCACACATCTGGATGCTACCCACACAGAATTCAAACCTAGGTACCTCAGACTTCAGAGCCTGACCTATTAACTATCACACACTGGGGGTCTTTCTCTTTCTGCGTTCCTCACGCACAAAGCATGGGAAAGACCACCAACCACTCTCATTTCCTCATGAGGGCATTGAAGGATGTCTTGACTTCTTCCAGTCTGAAGTTCTCCCAGACAGACCCATGGACCAACTACGTACTAAACACTGCGTTAAAGATAGAGGGAACATAAAAAGGAAAACAGATCTCTGCGCGCCAAAGGATTTTACAGTCTAAACTGTATTGATCTAAACCATAATCCCTATCTCTCTAGGACATTTCTGACCATGACCCACAGTCAAAAATGTATTTCCATCATGATCCCCAGGACACACACACATATACTAAGCCTTACTATGTATGATATACTAATATATTTTATTATGTCTTTTTTTTTTTTTTTAATGTGTCAGCCTACTAAATTGATCCTGTGACTATGAACTGCGGATGATAACTTGAAGAGCCCTGCTCTAGAATGCTCCATTTTAGCTCTTATTTAAAAAAAGAAAAAAAGGAAGTTTATCCTTATAGCTAATTTAAGTTTCTTAGGCTATCGGGTTAGTTAAATTTGGATAGCTAGATATATCCTCAGGGCAGAGGCAGCAGTTTATCAGATTAGGTAGGGGCCTGGGACCTGGAATCGGCAGACCTGTGTTCAAATGCTGACTGACTCACCTGCATGTTAGCTGGGTAACTTCTCTAGATCTTGACCTGTAAAATAGGAGAAAATACCACTCACCCCTTGGGCTTGTTACAAAGCGCCTACCTGGTACCTGGTTCTGTTTTCCTTAACCAAGGCATTAGGGGCACTGGATGGGAAAGGGCAGACAACCCTAGTTTGTGGGATAGGCCTGCAGAAGAGAGGACTTTCAGCCTCCTGGCCCCATACAGCTCCCAACACCCCCTGGTGGTTGAGAGCCAATTCTGCACAAAAAAAATATACATGTGGCTGCAGCTGCCATTAAAATCGCCCCACAGCCTTCTTTCCACCATGTTCAATTATTCCCAACTCCTTCAAATTTTTTATGTAGACATCAGTTGTGTTTCACATAAAAGTACGACATGTAGATGCCTAAGCTATAACAGGACACTGGCCACATCCCTGCCTCTGCAGAGCTTGCCATCCAGCTAGGCAGATGGACAGGTAAACAGGTTCCTTTAACTGCCAGATGGTATAACTGAACTCTGGGAGCCCAGGGAGAGAGCAGCTCAAGTTGGAAAGTCTAGTTCATAATCCTATCTGTAATTCTTGTAGTAGAAAAAAACACAACCTGTGAATTTCTAATTTACAATGCATTAAGATTTAGAGACCACCATCATCATCACCATGCTAAGCCTCAAGCCTTGATGAAAAAGCATCCTTGTCTGCACCCACATCAGTATTAGGAATCTTACAACTCCAGGTCTAGCCAGGTCTAGCTAGGTCTGATGAGACTAAGTTCATGAGGTCAGAAGTAAAGCTAATTACTCAAGATCACACTGCAAATGTACACAAAATTGGAATTCCCAAAGATCAAAACTCACTGGTCACTTTCCTAATTCCTCTGGAACTTGCCCTATACTTGTCTAGACTCAAACTTACAAGAGAGGGAGAGTGGGCTAGAAGGCCTCCCATTAAGTGGTCAAAAACTTAAGACTGAATCTACTAGATGCTTAAGTAGGCCTTCCGAGAGATGAGGCCAGAAGGCCTCAAATTTGACTTTAAAAGTCATTTCAAGATAATTATAGTAATTGTACAAGTATGTACTAAAAGTATTGATGTATGTGTTTAAAGAAATCAAAAACCTCTTTTTCTAAAATCCTGTTTGAGTATTTCTTCATATTTTTGAATACTGGGCCTGGGCACTTGAGAGTAGCCATGTGGTTAACACAGACTTCCTAGAGCTCTGGATCAAAGCAAAGGAGATGACTATCTCCTACTCCACCCCAATACCAAAAAAGAGTGGGAAAATCTTGGAAAGAGTCTAGCTAAAATAAGGGTCCCTTAGGGTTCTTTATGCTTCTTCCTATTCCTCTTGCTTTGGGGAAGGTGTTTGCTGGAAAGGTCAGTTACTAAGGCCCTTAGGGATAGGGGGTTTCTCAGGCCTTTGCTTCTATAGCTGAGATCGATGATCTCCCCAAGTCATAGTGTTTGAAAATAAAGACAGATAGTAAACCATTCATTGAGTCCGAGGTGATTTTATGTACATCATCTCTCATTCACATCTTACCACAGCTCTGCGAAATAGTATTATCCCCAATTTACAGGATGCAGACTCAGGGAGGTTAAGTAAAAAGCCAGGAAATAAATGGCTGAGAGGGAAACTAGGATGGGTCCAGGCACTCCTGACCGTGAACCCACTGCATACCAGCCAGCAGAGACGACGTTTAAGAGAGCATTCTTTCACTTTCAGAACACTACTGATTTTAAATAAACACCTCCTCCAACATTTTTTACAAAACTTTCAGAAGCTATGGGGTATGCTATCCAAAAGTCTCCAGTTTGTGACATCCTTTAAGAATCCTCATCTGGAAAATGGGGGTTATGATGGCTCGCGGGGAGTACTAGGTGGGACGATGTCTGTGCAAAGCATCTAAAAACTGACACACCAGCAAATATAAAAGACTGTGGGCAGCAGCATCACTGCCAGCACTCTGTAAGGAGCTAAGGGGGAAGAAACTGCAAAGACAAAGCCAACATCCACCCAAAAGCTTATGTTTACTCCTCAAAAACATAGGGCAAGCACAGAGCACTGAAGATGGAGGACTATTTAGGCCAACAGCCAGCACATACAGAGGTGGTAGTTAAAATAACTCCGTCACTATTATCTTGTGGATCTTATCACCTCACTGCACTTACCTGAGGTCTTAGGCAAGAACACCTACAGAAAAACAGCGAAACAGGAGAAAAATCCAACAAAGGGTGAAAATTGAATTCTGTGGTCCAGTTACCTCAGAATGAGAGCCTGAAAGACAGCTCTAGTTCCACACCGAAGCCCCTTTGAGTTGAGGGCCTGCACCCCCAACACCCCAGCTGGCCTCCTCTGAGAGGAAGGTCACACGTGACCTCAGAACAGACCCAGGAGCTGCTACCACACTCCTCATTCCCAATCAGGGACGTCTTCCATTCCAGAGCTCCTAAGACCACTGTGATGTGGTGCAAAGGGCAGAGTCTCGTCAGAAGGACCTGGGTTCAGATCTCTGGCCCTGTTGCTTACACTCTCGGTCTGTGGGCAAATTACTGCACCGCTTTGACTTTGTTTCTTCACCCGCAAAATGGAGACAATAATATCTATTTCCAAGATTGTGAGGACTAAATAAGAAAATGTACATAAAACACTCAACACACAGAAAATCAGCAACTGGCAGCTATCGCTAACATAAGCAGAAGACAACTACGGCCGGGTAAAAATGACATTTGCTTTCTTAAAAGAAAAAGGTTTCATGAAGTTAGTGAGAATCAACAATTTTCAGAAAATTCAAGAAAGCGGGGTAGAAAAACTACACTCCCCTGCTTCCTGATTTCTGAAACCTCTCCACCACTGGCTCTCCTACGGGAATTGAGCAGTGTCTCCTTACCTCCACACTCTTCACACTTTATAAATACACCACACGACCAATCAGGGAGTGCCTGCTGCCTAACTCCTGGGCAAACAAGTCCAACAGGATTTGATCTGGAAATTAAATGTCCATGCAGCCCAGCCACACTCAGTTCAAAACAGATATCTGTGACCTACTTAGTCTTCGAGTACCATTACCAAAGCCAAAAACAAACGGACAGGGAGACAGGGCCGCTGACTTCAGCAGGGCCCTGCACAGAACCCCTGGCCTTCTTTGTCAGATGAAACGTGCACTGAAACAGTGATGACTCAAAAATTATCTTGGGGTAGCTACGCAGAAACCTTAGCTTTAAAACAGCTGGTCAGTTTTTTAAAAGCAAAGGGTCACAGAAGTTACGCTAAGAATTCATTACCTCTGACTAGCCTCAATGATGCATTTTCATTCATTTAGACTAAAGGCTATACATCTCATGACAGTCACTTTTCAAGCTACCTATCCCTCACCCTCACAATTGTTTCCTGAGTATATGGATCTTCCCCCATGTAACAGTGGGTTCTCTGAGCGCTGAGAACCTGTCTTCTCTATCTTGATATTCCACACAGTGTCTTGCACAGCACACAATGCCTGGTGTATTAAGAAGCAAGCATTGTCAAGCACCATGAGATGGTAAGCTCCTGCCCTCGCCAGCTGAGTCCTTCAGATCTCAGCTCATTCGCATGATTGGCTGCTCAAGATTAGAGAATAGAAAGAGACAGACTGATTATTTGCTGTAAAGACAAGGAACAGAGACAAGACCAGAGATACTTTAAACTATCACATAACTACAAAATGATCCCCTACGTTACAAGTCATTTCACCAGGGAGATGCAAGTCTTAGGGAGGATGAATCAAAAGACCTTGGCAGAGACACATTCCAGTAAACCCCAGAGCTTTCCAACATACAGTACTAGGTAGACAAAGGAACACTACGCTTTACCAACTAAGGGATAGTGGAGGAAGCAAGCTGATGGTAAAAATGGAAGCAAGCAAAGCAAACCTGCTACTCCACACCCAAGTCCATCCTCAAATCTGAGATCAGCCTCGGATGCTCCTTCCCATACTATTGGATACTCAAAACTCCAACACAGAAATTTACTTGACAGCCCTTGAGTTTACTTAGCACTATCCTCCTACATCATGACATGTAATCATCTATAGTTGTGGAAAGCAAGTAGAACAAGCATTTTTACCACCCATTTTACAGGTGAAGAAACAGAGTCAAAGAGGTATAGCACAGGCAAAGTGAGTAATCATGGACTCCAACTACCACAAGCCAGAGAGCCCAGGTCTCTGAGTCTCTGTCCTGGGTTCGGATCCTATCTCTGGAACTACTTACTCTCTGTACCTTAGGAAAACAACTTTGTTTTAAGTCTCAGATTCCCCATTTATAAAATAAGGAATTTAAAAAAGCAAGGGCGGGGGGATCTCATAGTGAATATACTTAATGCACAGAACTATATAAAATGGTTAAAGAAGGTAAATTTTATGTTACGTATATTTTACCACAATAAAAAATTAAGTTAACATTTATATTAAAAAAAAGATCTCACATAGTCATAGTGAGGATTAATAGGATGTTATAATGACAAGTTCTTAAAATACCTAGCATATCAAATCCTAATAGCTATTTATGATTTATAGTAATTTTAAGTTTTTATTATAAAGATGATACATGATCAAGATAGAAAATGCTGAAAAATAAAAAGATAAAAAATTTCCTGTGATACCAAAATCCAGAGATAACCACTGAAAATAAATTCTTTACAGTATTTTTCCCATGCATAAACAGATAGTTCTTAAGTTTGCAAGGTAATGTATATACAATTTTGGAGTAATGATCCATTCTTTTCTGCCTTACCAGGAATTGCAAAAACAATTCTCACAACAAATCCAGATATAAAGGGACTTTGTTCAAGGCAAGGATAAAAAGTGGCATGAAACTTGAGACAGGAACAAGGAGTATGGATTGAACAACTGGAAACACCTGTCTCCAGAACCAGGATGGCAACTTACACCAAATCCCCTACCACCTGTTCCTCTCTTCTCCATCAAAATTTACCCACAAAGTAGGCACTCTGGGAAGGCGGGGTGCTCTGGCCAAGGAGGACAAAGGCCACAGAGGAGCTCTGTGGAAGCTCTGCAAGTGTCAGGCTCCACAGGACAAAGAGCTCATGTTTCCACTGCCCTCCAGGAGTTCCTACTGTGACCAGGGGAGGGGTGCAGGAAGGGACAGGAATCAGCTCATCCAACCTCCAGGTTAAAGCTGAGATAACCGAGGCCCAGGGAGGCAAATGACTTCCCCAAGGCCATGAGACTAATCCCAATAAAGGACAAGAAGACCGAGCTCTGAGGGCTCTGAGCTAACTCACTGCATGCCACCTGCTCTGGAGCCCAGCAAAAAACTGTCAGGGCCCGCATCCAGTCGATCCCGCCCATCAACAAGTATTTATTTACTTAGCACTTGGGGCATGTTAGCACAGAGACAAAGGCCACCCTGGCACAGGAATGGAGGCTGTTTAATGGGAACACTTGGCACCCTGTCTGGCTCCTACTCTTGGGTAAGGTCTCTCTGCCTCTAACAAGACCAGACTCCACAGACATCTGGGGATGCTCCCTGAGTCAAAACTTCCTGTATCATCTGGCAGAGAAGGCTGCACAGTTTTAAAGGCAGCTCCTCTCAGGAAGTGTTTTTGATGTGCTGGGGGAAGCACCCCCAGAAATAACTCTGGAGAAGGAATTACAGTCTCACAAAACACAATTTAATGTTCATTTTCTAGCTAGGAATAGTCTTCACAACTTTCAGTCTATATGGGTGTGTTGTGTTTGGGAAGGGTGGGGGAGTAAGTGAGTGGAGCCCAAAAGCAACTCCTGAAAAGCGCTAGGGAATTCTATTTCCATCTCTGCTTACATATCATTATCTTCTAAAGCGGTGCTCCCCAGAGGGGTGACAGTGCCAGTGGCCTCCCAGATAAACTCCTTCAATGGGCTGCTCCTGGCATTACGCTAGTAGGTGGAGGCTGGGAAAAGGACCTGAAAAGCAGGCCCACCCATGGCCCACTTCTCTGGAGCACTAATCACAAACGTGCCAGGCCCTTTCCTTTTGAGGCCCCAAAAGGAAATTAAATGTCAGCCAGATAAGGTTTCCCTTCAGCTCTGATGCCAAGGAATCTGAAGTTATGATTCCCACAGCAACCATGCAAACCAAACCGGCACAGGCCTCAGACCTTCAGGCCAGGCATGCTGAAGGCAAGCCATGCCTGGAGTTCCTTCTTCTTTTCAATGACTGATACTCAGATTGCAGGCCTAAGTGTTTTTACGGCAAAAGAAAACTGCATAAAACTTGCAGGCCAGTTACAAAATAAAATGGTGAGTAGAGAGGGCTCTGGGCCTGTGCAGTGACCATACAACAGCTTACACGGTCTCTGCACAGGTATTTCTGGGCATCCTTCCTCGCCCTGTATTTTCAAGGCCAAATGCAGCCCACTGCCCAAGGGAGCTGACTTGACGCTTTTCACGGCATAGTGACTTTATCCACAGAAGGACCCAGGAGCTGAGCACACTGAGCTGGTACAATGACGTCAGCACTTTCTAAATCTGGCGGGGTGATAAAAGTCCTTAACCATACGTGTAGTGTTCACCAGGCAGACCCCGGGCTAAAGGAGACACACAACTCCAAGAAGGGCTGCCACACAGGCTGAGAGTCCTGGCAGTTTCAGCCTCCCCAGGCTTGTATCTACTTTCTCTTCTTCATGCCTGTGGTTTCAGTGTGGAGAGGTGAAGGGGTAACAAGGCATCTAGAAGGAGAGAGAACAGACAGGAGAGGGAGGTGGATTGAGGGTTAACAGGGCACTAACATTTAAAAAAGAAACTGCAGAGAAATAGTTGCTGCAAAATACCTAGATGCACACGCACAGCGCTGCAATGGTCAACTGAACTTGGAAAAAATCCTAAACGAGCTGGTCCATGCCAATCCTGCTTTCATTCATGCTCACAGCCACGACAGCGGCTCTCATCTCACTAGAGCGAACTGGCAACTTCACAGACTGGCAAGGACCTACTTGATCCTTGATCCCCACATACTCTCAGACTTCATGTCCTCCTGACATATCCCTCCCTCCCTCTCTCTCACTACACGCACACACAAACTTCAACCATGCTGTCATCATCTCAGCAGGTACACATGCCAACCTCAAGGCCTCTGCATTTGCTGTTTTCTCTGCCTAGAATGTTCTCCCTCCACACATCAGCTCCCTTCCCACTCCCTCTTCCAGATGGAAGCTGAAACACTAGTTCTCAGCAAGGCCTGCCCTGATCACCTACCAACACCTCCGCCCCCCACCTCACCTCTGCCCCTGGCACTCTTCCTGCTTTTCAGCAAACATCACCATATCACATACTGTGCTGAGTTGAACAGGGTCCCTTGAAAGTCCACATCCACCTGGAACCTAAGAATGTGACCTCATTTGGAAAAAGGGTCTTTGCAGATGTAATTAGTTAAGATGAGGACACACTGGAGTTGAGTGGGCCCCTAACACAAGGACTGGTGTCCTTATAAGAAAACTAGAGACACACAGGGAAGAAGGCCGAGGGATGAGAGAGGCAGAGCGCAGAGCCAGGCCGTCATAAGCTAAGAACACCAAGGTTTGCCTGCAGCCACCAGAAGGTATGAAAGCAGCATGGAACTGATTCTCCCTCAGAACCTGCAGAACCGTGAGAGAATAAATTTCTGTTGTTTAAACCATGTGGTTTGTGCTCTTTTGTTATAGCAACTCTAGGAAACTAATACACATACCATGAATTGTAATCACTTACTGTTGCCCCTCACTAGAAAACAAACACCAGAAGAAACAAGATTTTAACTTCTTTTGTTCAGTACAAAATGCCCAACCATACGATTGCGTCTGGCACCAAGTAGGCACTCAAAAAATATATACTGAATGAATCTTGAGTGAAGACAAGCTGAGGAAGGAGGTGGGGGTGCTATATCTACCCTCCAGAGGGCAAACTGAGAGACTGATATCCTAACTTTGCTCAGAGACAGAAGAGCTAGGTCCAGAACTGAACTGGGGACTTTGTTCATTTGATAAATAAGACTGAGCTCCTTCAGGTGCTGAGTGCCATGCTAGCCCAGAGGATGGCCGCTGCTCAGTGATCACCGACCATACATCATGGGGTGGAGGGATAGGAAAGCCTCCAGCCTCAGCTCTCCCTCAACGAGGGCCATGACCATGAACAAGGGAGCTCATCCCTGGGCCTCAGGGTCCTCATCTGCAAAGTGAAGGCTGAATTAGAAGCCAAGTCTACCTGCTCTCTAAGGGGCAGGTAAGGCTTGTTAAAATGTGCTGCTTTTGAGAAGCCTTCTCAGACTTCTGGAGCCAAGGTGAAGTCTCCGTTCTGCTGACCTACATTTAAGGCATTTGGTACTTTCCACACAGTACTTTGAAATCTCTCACACCACAGGCCACTATAATCTCGTTTGCATAGCTAATTTTCACACACATTATCTGGACTCATGTCACAGGCCTCTGTAAGCCATGCAGTCTGCCCAGGTCCCGCCTGCATCCTCGTTGGGTGGCTCTGCTCCACTCAGGCCTTGAGAGGACAAGCTCACACACCAAGCTCAGCTCCCAAGAGTAGGGTTTCCTTGTCTCCATCTGGACTTCAGTGGCCTGGCCTGCTTTAGAGGTCTTGGGTATAGCCTTCCCCACACTCAACCTGCAGGGCCCAGATATCTGGTTTGGGTCAACCAACAGCAAGCAAATTAGGGGCTTCAAACAAACTTGTTGTCATACATGAACAAACATTCAGGTGATCAGGCACATGAAACCAGCACAGACATCACCCCAGGGCCAGCACTGTTAGATGCATAACCCATTAGAAGGTACAAGCGTGTACTTTGGAGCCAGGAGGGCCTGAGTCTGAATCCCAACCCTGCCTGATGCACATTGGGCTGCACTTGATTTTACCTCTTTGCACTTCAATGGCCTTATCTCACAAGGGCCCCGGGATGCAGACCTTTGCAAAGGGCCTACACCCTGTAGTTCTCTTTTCCCCACAACTGGAAATAGGCAGCACATGGCAGGGCAGTGTGGAGAAAAGGGAAAGAACCTCAACCCCCAAAGTGAGGACCCCATCTCCACTCTGTGACGGTTGGCCATGTGGCCAGGGAGGCACTTTACCTTACAGGGCCTTGCTCAGCCTCCACAAAAACAAAAGGGAGAGGTTGTTCTAGGCAGCCTCGACACTTACCACGTCTAAAAAGAGGGAACAGGCTCTGCATTTGGGGCCTTGGCATTTCACAGCAGGAAAACTAGTGTGAAAAGAGAACATCAAACCCACTTTCCCCACAAAAGGCTCCCTGCCAAACCTCCTGCCTTCACCCCTTCTTTACTCTCATAGCCCCAACTGAGCCGAATCTGCCTCTAGTCAGCTCTTCATCTCCTGGTCTCCTCTCATTAATATTACTAGACTATGTGCATTTTTGTATTTAGCAAATGTAATGTGCATTCGTGCACTTAACATTTATTACGGGGAACACAAATAATAGTAGTAGTTACTTACAATTAGAATCCTTACTACGTAATATGCTGAGCCCTTTACAAACATTACTCTGAATCCTTACAACAGCCCTGTGAGGTAGGTACTAATATTATTCCTGGTTAACAGATGAGAAAACTAAGGCTAAGGGAAATAAAATAATTGCTTAAGTTTCAATCCATAAGGGGCTGAGTGGGAGCTGGAACCCCACTTGGCCTGACCCTAGAGTTCTTTAGCACCCCAGGCTGCCTCTCCATTACTCTTCACTCTGCCCTCCCACCTACCCTGAACATCCAATAAGCCAGAGCTTTCCAAAACCCACTGGGCAGCTCAGCCTACAGGGACAGCCTGGGTGAGCGTATTCATGAGGGCCTGCACATGCCTCCCCTACCAGGTCAGGCCCCTGGAACATCTTCTCAGAAACCATGGCTTCTCCCCAAAGCACCCAGGCTAAGGGAAAAACCATCACAATATTCCCACATCAAGCCAGGAGAAAGGGGGAACAGATCTCCACACCACTGGAAAGGCCATTGCACACAGAATCTGGCTTCACCACATTCATGGAGTCTATTCCAGAAGCAAGAACATCTGATTTTCTGGCAGGCAATCTTTAAATGTCCTCCCGATTCAGCTTCTCAGTCTTGAATCCCTGCCCTGGCAGTACAAAAGGGACTGGTCTCAATATGCTGCTTATACATGCTTGCTTCCTTGTGGGAAGAGGCTGGAAGAAATACTCTGGCAGGGCACACCAAAACTAAAGTGCTCTACTACAGTACCTAGGCTCTGGGAGAAGCAGAAAGAATGTGAAACCAGGAATGTTTGCTACTAGTTGCCACTTTGCCACCCTAGCAACAGGACACTCACACCTTGGTCCCAGAGGGCTCAGCTCCCTCATCCCTCATGATTACTATGGACCCACCCACTACGATCCAGAGGCCAAATGAAGAATCTCAGGCTCACCAGTAATTGATGAAATGCCTACTAAACACTATCTATTTCTTTCTCCTAGAAGAATGTCAACCCACAGGGAAATGGGCAGCCTCATACAGTCCTGGTAGTTTAAACCAGTATAGCCCTTGAAAGCACAACATGGGTACTGCTGTAACAGCTTCAATGTATAGAACTTTGACACACTAATTCCACTCCTGAGAAACACATGCATATGTACGTAACAATATGTATGAATGAAGATATAACAGCAAAGCCAATGAGTTGGTTCATATATCTATCAATGGGGGCTGACTCATAAATTATGATCTATCTATACTATAAAATATTTTGCAAATTAAAGAGCTACATGCATTAAAAGATCTATAAGAAATTTGAAAAGAAAAAGAAAAAACAGTGAAATAATATATATGATGCCACCAGACTAATGCTTACGAACAAAACAAAACTGTATGTATTTGTGTCTGTCTATTCAGGATGATGAACAATTTCAGGATATGCATCAAACTGTTAAAACTGGTTACCTCTGAGGACCCAGCAGGGAAGCAGTGTGTGGAGCAGCGGTGCTGGGACTTTACATGTTCTGCTATGTACTACAATGTACGATTTGAATGGGAGGGTGGGGTGCAAGAACATAACATATTCATGTATTACCTATATCATTTAAGAAAAAAGCAATTAAACTGATTTAAAAACACCACAACCACCACGAACATAAGGTTCCTGTGCTGGTATAAAACTGACACACCCGTTTTGAACAAGTTTTGATGTCACACTCCCAGGTCTTCCCAAGAGTGATAAAGTTCAAGTCCAATTTCTAAGCCACTGATGACAGAAGGGATTGGGATCAAGAGAGAAGGGAAACATGGAATGTGAGGAAAGCTTCTGGAAAAGCTCTATGGAAGTTGCAAATCTGACCCACCCTGAACCTGCCCAGCTCTAAAACTTATTATTCCGGGACTTTCCTCCCTCTCATCCCCATGGGATGAGAAAAAAGGCAAATACCAGGATTAAGAGAGAATTCTTTTTCCCACAGCAGAGGGAAAGCCACCTACTGTTACCAGCAGAGCTGCTCCCAGGCAATGCCAACAAAAAGGCCTGGCCAAACTCCACCTTCCCAACAAAGGCGCGTGTGCCAGACCCCTCACATTTGCGGGAGAGCCAAGACCGGCAGGCCCGAAGCCCACTCATTTGAGTCCCGCCACTTCGGCAAACAGCCCAGGCATCTTTTCACACTCACTACTGAAATCCAAACTGAACCAGTATACAAATCAGATGGTTCTGCCAACAAAACAGCAACACTGTGGAAAAAGGAGAGATAAATCAATGGTATCCTGGCTAAATATACAGACTCTAACATGTGATAAATCTTTTTTGCTTCCCAGTAATAATTAAAATACACACCCCAAATATACACAGAAAGCTAAACATAAGGCAAAAAGAAAAAAAAATGGAGCTTTGCTTAGGACATAATGTTCAAGAAGCAGGCATGACAACTAACATCACCAAGCGAAAATGCTCTCCTCCCATTAAAACAGGTACCCTATTAGTGCCAGACAAACTCACTGGGCACTTTAACAAAATGCAGTTAGGGGGCTACCAAGAGGTGCCCTTAGGACAAGAATAAGAAGTCACCTCTTGAAGGGGTACCATCCAGCAGAAAGTGGTAGAGCTGAGTCTTCTGCAGTGACTCACTGCGGAGATGGCTTGTGACTTCGAATGCCGGGAAATAGGCAGTCCAATAAAGGTAACTCTTGTAATGAAGGTAACCTTCCTCGCAATGAGGACACAGCCCAAATAAAGCCGGAACCTGATCAAATGGCCTGAGCCAACCAAGAATAATATATCATCTGAAGGGCACAAGTCTTATGCAATCTGGAAAACAAAAGCCCAAGCAAGTTGATTACGGAGTCTGGCACTGCTTAGGAGAGAGGACATGAGACCGGCATATTACTGACATGGCAACAAACAGTACGTGACTAGGACACGCAGACACTAGCCACCGGGACTAGTCATCTTCCTTTGCTCTGAATCCAGTTCACCCAAGTATGGCCTGACTCTCCAGCAGGGTTGTAACCTTCAAGGGAGCGGGGGGTCCCTCCTCCTCGAAGAGCGAGCCACCACTGTGAACTCACTCACTACCCTTCCCCTTTCCGAGCCAGCCCCTGCATGCCTGGTAACCACAAGTTACTCCACACACACACTTGAGGCAGGTCAACTCTTTGGGAACAGCCAGAACTAAGGCCCACCTCCCCTGGTGGGTCCACTGGGTCCACCATGGAACAGAAGGCTGTAGACTGTACCCAAGGGAAGCTTCCTTCTCTGAGGGCTTTGTCCCTTCAACACCTTCCACTTTGAATGCTCAAACCAGCATTTCCCTAACTGGGGTCTGAGGAACCTGAACTCCATCCTCCGAGATGCTCCTGGAAAGGTAGAAATGATAAGGCAAGCGGGTGAGCAATGTGAGGGGAAGGCACTTTCAGGTTTTACTCAAGTACCTTCTTTAGCCGTCAGAAAATACCAAAGGAGACAATTTTGGTCTCTGCAGAGACTGCTTTCAGTCTACATAGCTGGCATCTACAATATGGGGGAAGGAGCGGGGGCGGGGGGGGGGCACAAGCACTATCCATTCTGACACATCACCTTTTCTCCGTTGCCACTCCTCTATCTTAATGTGTTAAGTTCAAGCCCTTGTCATTTGTCATGTCAGTTACTCTAATGAACTCGTTTCTCTACTCTTAATTTCATACTCCCCACTGCCCATGGAGCTAGCTAGCTACCTTTCTAAAATACAGACCTGACCTTCTCTCCCTCAATGGAAATCCCCAGCCTGGAAAACAGAGTCCAACCCTGCCAGGGCTTGCAAGGCTTCTGCCTGCACAGGTGTAGTGTCGCACAGATCTCGAATGACACTCAGACTAACCACTTGCTGGCTATGTGGGTGCATGTGTTTCTGTGCCCATTTCCTTCTCTGTGAACTAGGAATAACACAATCAACCTCCAGAGCTGCTGTGAAGATTAAATCCAAGTTGCAGAGAGCCTAGCTCTCCAAGAGCAATCTCCACTCCACCTATTCCCAACCTGGCTTGAGTCTGTGCTCGTCACCACCTCGCTGCACTACTGCTACATAAGGAATGAAAAAGACTTGACTCAAGACAAAAGGCGGCACAGTCAAGATCTAAAAGGGTCATAAACATAAAACTTAGGCTTCCAAAATGTGAAAGACACCAAAATTAACTCATTATCAAAATAATGCAAGAGGAGGGACAGAAGGGGAGGAAATGCTTTTACAATTTATAACTCTACGATTTTTTGGACTTCATTTGTTCTAAGGATTTAGGAAGATTACATTTCAAAAGCTCACAAAGGACACACTTCTACTTTTTAAAACTATTTCTTAATTAATATCTTCAGAGAACTAAGTACTTTTATAGACTGACTGAATTTTAATAAAATTCTCAGAGAAATTCTGGCATCAGTCACAACAAACACCCTCTTGGAATTTAAATTCCTTTCAGCAGACAACTTACTATGGAAACTCACTTATGACGCCACCACCACCAGTCAAAATCTGCCTGGAGCATGAAAACTTCAAAGCCCCACAAGAGAGCCTTATAGGACTAGAGAGAAATTGGCCCCATATTTAGCCAAATCCTATATCTAACAGATTTCTCCCACACCAAACTTTACAGCTTTCACTGTCAGATTCAACTCTTCCATTTCCTTCCCAGCCCATATCTGCCCTGCCTTCTCACCTTACACTATAATTTTCCAATGCCTCTTTCCAGCTTACAAGCTCCCCGCACCCAATTCAGTATCTTTTCCCTGTCCATAAAATGGATTTTTTTAAGAGAGAGCAGGGCACAAAATGGGCAAAGGGAAACCAGCTACACCCATCTTCACCTCCTATCAGAGACTTGTCTTTTCTGGCTTCAGGTTTTGTTCAATTCCCTCCTTTTAGATGATGGCAAGGCCTGGAATATTCGCTCCGTATGTTGGGGGCTGGAGTGGGAAGGCAAAAGCGGGAAGAATTATTCATAAGCACAAAAGTGTACTTTAAAAGCCTTTTTCCCTTGCGGGCTATTCCTACGGGAAGACTTAATCGATGCCATTATCCCAAGTGCCTGTGGTCTAAGTAAGAGAAAGGGGTAGACGTCAACTTCCACTGAGCACCCACTGCAATTCACAGGTCTCTCATTTAATATAATACAGATGATATCTTGGTTTTACATATGCAGAAACCAAGCTCAGGGGGTTAGATGACGGGCTCAGGATGTACAGGCAGGCCCACCAGACACCAGGACCCATGAACTTATAAGCTTCCAGTGTCCCCAACTGCTTATATTAAAACATAATCCTGGGTTGAAGGGCACTTTACAGTTTACATGTTGCTTTCCATATACATTACCTCATTTAGCATCACAACCATGTAGAATAGCTAAGAATTCCTTTTTCACTATTATAAAAGGCTGTTTCGTTTCAGAGATCATCAGTAACTAATGCAAACCAGCTGTGCCCTTTCTGAACTGTTATCTCACCTCACAGTGCCTAATAAATGGTAGGGGCTCAAATGGTAACTATTATCAGCATCGTGACTTTTATTAATAGTCCTAAAGTAAAATTTAAACACATACATACACACATATACTATATATAGTATACACCACAAATAAATATACATATATATATAACATATTTTAAAGATTCGATCTAATTAATCAAGGCTTTACTTGTTGGAGAGGATATAATTTTACCACCCCAAACTCAAAGATAACCACTAACTACAGCTTCCAAGAAACTGACAAAAAAGGATTAGTGAAAATGATATAGTCGAACCCATTATGGATTTTGAAAGGTACTAATCGAAGAAAACAGAAGGACCAGAGCATTCGGTTGTGATAAAATACAAAAAAAAAAAGTCCTCCTCTCCTTCCAGCATCATGGCTTGATCATAAATTTGCTATTTGACCTGGCCATGTCATTTCAACCCTTAGTATCCAAATCGAGATGGCCATCCGGTGACCTGGAAGTGAGAGACTGCCCAGGAGGTCTGGGGAAAAGGGGTGCGGTGGACATGTTATTACCCTGAGCTATTTTCAACATGCTGCATCTATTGCACTGTTTGCCTATTAATTACACTCACTTGAAAAGAAACCTGGGAAGTTCAGAAATGTCACATATCAGCTAACCACTTCTCAAGCCAGAATGGAAAAGACGACAGAAGTGTGGTGGTACAAGGATCCCAGCATCAGGCAGACAGAAAGAAATCTATAATCCTATGGCAACGAGAGATCCTGGGGATGTTCTTCAAGTAAGGCTGCACCAAGAACAAACAGTCCAACCGAGCATCCACTCTAGGCTTGAAGGTTAAAACAAAAGAAAAAATTAAGATCCACATGTGAGATATGTAATTATTTTAAGCACAGTTTAAAACTTTATCGTAAAGATAGCTGGACAGCCATGTATACTAATTGCCTGCATGAGGACAATATTCATACTGTAACTCTAGTACCAATTATTAGTTTTTTTGTTTCATCTTGTTTTTTACAATCATTCTTGCTTCTTATCTTTTTTAAGTTCATCCTATTTTCTTCATAATAAGCTAAGGTTGATTTTGTGGCTGATCTAGTCTCACAAGGAAAAAGACCTCTGTCTCCCTCAGAAACCTACTCTTGCCTCCATCAGATTGTCTAGCTCTGTTTATACCCCATTTCAGATAAGGAAACTGAGGTCCAGAGAGGGCAAAGGATTTACCTAAGGTCATACTCCTTGCTAATATATCTAGAACCAGGGCTTAAGAGGCCCACAGCGTGGGTTTCCAGCTCTATCACTTGACATGGCATACTTGTGTCTTGATAGAGTTTATTTGCGGGAGGGAGGGACAAGGATGAGTCATCACCATTGTCAAGGAGCACCACACAGGTTGTTCTAATAAAGCATCCAGCATTTCCAGAACCACTTGTTTCTGAAATAACCAACCCCAGCCAGAGAATAAAAGGCCATGTTTTATACTCCCTTCAGGATACCCAAGATCCTGAAAGTAGATGTGCTGCTGGGCTTTAGGGACCGGCCAGCCCAACCCAGGTAGTCGGACCTTGATGGTACTGGAGAGGGAATGGAGTGGGTGGGTGTGGGAGGTGGTCGGAGTTGTGTTTTCATTCCGCTGCTGGCGACCGTTATGATTTCATGCAGCCCATTCCTACTCACCTGGGAACCCGTAATATCTCATCCACTCAAGGGTCCCTCCTCAACTTCCCCAGGACAAAAGCACTGCAGCCTGGGAGGTGAGTGTGGCAGATGCGGAGAGGTACTTGACCCAAGCGACAGAGGAAGCAACGCTTAGCTCCCTCCCCCACCCATTATAGGAACTCCCCACCGGGTGCGTCCCAGACTCTGAGCCTGACCCCTCTCTCAGGGTCTGCCCCTAATGAGGCGAGGAGGCGGCAAAAGCCATTCCCCAGCGCTCCACCCTGCAGTCGGCTAGCCTCTGGTCTCCCGGCCCCCAGGCTTGTCCCCAGTGGGGCCTCCCTCCTTCCCTCTTCACCCAGAGCCCTCAGCTCCTGCCCGAGACCCTGAGCGGATCCCTTTTTCCCCGCCCGCAAAAGACCTGCGTCTCTCGCCTTCCCAAATCAGGCCCTCCCAGCCCCCGGCCCGGGACCCCCTCGCACGGCGTCCCTCCGACCCCCAAGTCTGCTCGGCACCCACACTTCCCGCCCGGCCCACGCAGGCTCCCGGTCCGCCCCAACTTTTCCCAGCCGCGGCCCGGGCCCCGCAGCGGCGGGGATTAGCGTCCGGAGCCGCGACGGGCGCGCGGGCTCGCGTTCCCTCTGCCCCTGCCCGCGCAGCCCGCACGAGTTGCGCTCGGGACCCGCGCAGCGCTCGGGCCTCGGCGGTCAGCCCAGCGCGGAGGCGGAGCCGGCGTGGCGGGAACTGCGCTGTCCCAGCGCCCGCACTCCCGCCGACCCCGGCGCTGCGCCGCTCCCTGCCCACCTGCCCGCGGGCGCCTCACCTCCTCCCGCGCCGCCGCCGCCGCCGCCGCCACTGCCGGGAATACGTGGCAGTGGCCGCCGCCGCTCGCGCTCCTCGCCTCGCCTCTCCTCTCGGCGCCCGCGCGGGCGGCTCCGGCGCGCCGGACCGCAGCTCCAGGCGCCCTCTGCCGCCGGGAAGCCGAATCCTCTCGCCCTAACCCTAACTCGCCCGCCGCCCCCGCCCGCCACCCGGGCTCCCGCCAGCCCCGCCCCTGGCCCGGCCCCAACTCTCGCTAAGCAGCAAGGGGCGCAGGGCCCGCGCGCTGCCTCCGGGGAGCCTGCCCAGACCACCTCGCCGCTCGGCGCGCTTCCTCCGGCTTCCGCGCAGCTGGGGCAGAAGTCATCCTTCGGGTTGATACGTTTCCTGTCTCTCTAAATGTCTTGCCCTCGGAAGAGTAAACCTGGTGGGGGTGGTGGTTAGGGGAGCAAACACGTCGCTCGTGTTCACTATTCTCTCTCCTAGGACTAGGGTAGCGCCCTGCCTAGAATACTGAAGTGCGCAATAAATACTTATTGAGAGAGCGAAAGAATGAATGAATGAGTAGAGATTTTTGCCTCTCTCCACCCAAATAGGCTTTTAAGCTTCAAGATATCGTGACCCGGATTTGTTTTTTGTAAATTACACACAGAGACGCGCGCGCAGCTTTGCATGAGTAAATGAGATTCACAATTTCCCACTTCAGACCAACACCAAAGCCGCAAGAGGCCCCTAGCTAAATGTTTTGGGGGACTTTTTTAGTCAAATACACTTAGGTTTTACATTCAGAACTAAAACAGTGGGAAATATCGGGAAAGAGGATATTCTTGGGCACAGCTACCTGATCTGTAAATTAAGACTAATAAAATCTACTTCATAGGGTTATTGTGAGGATTAATTGAAATCATGCCTTGTATGTAAGGCACTTTACACACACATAAACGCATCCATGTATACTGTAGTATCTAAATGGTAGCTGTTGTTAGTATGTTGCTAATCTAGGAGGTAATAAAAACTAAGCAAAATGTAAAATAAAGGCTACCTACCATTTTACCTAAAGACAACTATAATACCTTTGTAGATGCGGTATTGTCACCTGCCCAACAGGGCCAGACCTGGGAGCAAGGCCTCTCCAGTCCTTCCCCTACCACCCCCAAGAATTAACTGCTCTTTGTTTTCATAAGAACTGTAGAACTGGCTCTCACGCAAGTTTTCCACCTGGGTTTCAGTGGCCAGTCTCTCGACGTGTTTATTTTTTTTGCGTAGGCAGTGAACAGTTTGGGACCACTGCTGGCTACTGCCTCTTAACATTTCTTCTTGTCTCTGCCTCAAGGCCATCTTTTCACTTCAGAGTCTCCTCCCTGCTCCACAGGTAAAGTGGCATCAGGTGGCACTGGGCTAGAATCCCAGCCAGCCCACCTTGGGCTTTCTGCATCTCAGTTCTCTCAGTCGTAAACTGTGGAGAACAACGCTTATCTGTGGCGTTGAGAGAGAATTGGTAGTCCAGTCTGTGAGTGATGTCCTTAGAACATATATGTGTTTAATAAAAGGCAACTATTGATTAGTTTATTTAAGAAGCATTTAGGGCACATCTCCTGAGCATTTAGGTGCTGAGAGAATAAAGGAAACACCCAGATGAGTTAAGATTCCTATCCTCAAAGCAGTTTGAGGTCTAGTGGATGAGACAGGTGTGTACATACCAGGGCAGAGGGATTGGGGGTGCATAGATGCTGCTAAATATGAAATTAGCAATCTTCAAGTTCCAAACTGGGACAGTAGAGCAGTGTGAATTGCTTTACTTTATTATAATTGTAAATGCCATTTTCCTCTAAATATTATGTACATAACTTTCTAAGGCCACTGCTAAAAATGAATAATCTTGAGGCAAGCAGAGCCATTTGATGTAGGATTCAGTCCCTTAATAAGGTGACTTCAAATGCTTCCTTATTATTATTATTATTATTATTATTATTACTAGTAATAATATGTATATTGTGCCTTTGCAAAAGCACTATCATTTATAAGTTAAAGTTGCATAATCTTGTAATCCATGTCTGAGAAGGAAAGGTCACATATTGTTATACTAATGGCCTCAGATGAATCATATCTCAGTTTCCATGCCTTTAGTATAGCTCCCTCCCATATTGACCCTGGGCTTGGCTATGTGAAATGTTTTGGCCACTGGGACATCAGCAAATATGGCAAAAGGAGGGACGGTTGATGAGCACTTGTGCAGTGCTCCTTGCTCTCTTGGAGCTCAGTAAATAAAGAAACTTGGTCTAACCTCCTTGAAGATAAAAGACCCTAGACAGAGAGAGCCTTGCCATCCTAGCTGCAGCAGCCCCCAGCCAACCCACCAGCTGAATGCAACCACATGAGTGAACCCAGGCAAGACCAGCCAAAAAAAGACTCAGCCAACCCAAGATTTGTGAGAAATAAAGTGGTTTTTGTTTTAAGACACTAAGTTTTGGGTGGTTTGTTATACAGAAAAAGATAACTGTTACATGCATCACATACAGACATTTCGACTATTACAAGGTCTTGGTAAAATTCGCCCAAGAGTCAACACTCTCATTAGTGTTTTCTGTCAGAAAGTGTTCAACTGAAGTCACTATGTCTCAGCTTAGCAGAGTATCACATATTATGGAATACCTTCTATCAAAGTTCTTCATTAAATTGGTTGCTGAGCCTAGTATTGTTTAAAATCCTTAGCAACAAACATGACAATGAGCTGGCAATACTGGTTTGTAAGCTTCTTAAAATATAAGTTGTTGAAACACAACAGTTGTTATAGAGATTGGATATGTTTATCACTGCCATTTTTTCATGAACTTTTCATGATGGACACATTGTCCAGTTGGACAAGGTTTCATCATAAATATGAAACATCAGATAAGGAAGGGAAGTTAGAGATCAACAAACCATCGCATCACTTTATAGATGAGGGAACTGGAGTTAAGAGAGATTAGAAGACCCTGACAAATTCCTAGGGTCCTGAAGCCTGCTCAGAGCAGAACTGGATTGACCAATTCAAAGTTCTTTACATTGTTCATTGGATTGTTCTGTTTTGTGTATGTGTGTGACATTTGTTGCTGCTAAAAATATCTTCCCATGCTCAAAATATATTTACAACTTTCCTTTACATTTAACATAAAATCCGAAGACAATCTGGCCCCATGAGGCCTGATGCAGTTTGTTCCTCCAGAGCCATTGGCTCTGCTCTACTCCTCATTCAGCACACAGCCCACTCCAGTTTTTTTCTGTTCCCGTGTAACTCCACTCAAGATTCCAAGCCTTGAAAGAACGTCAGCTTGACCTAGCTTGGTTACATGCCCAACCCCAGCCTGAGAAGAATAGAACTCCTTGAATGCAAGCCCCCAAAGATAATCATTAGGGCAATGTAATCAGAAGAGAAAATGCATCTAAGGTGACCAAACCAATGAATGTCCACTACATTATCCCTCAGGCCTTAGCTTTCTCAAAGAAGCTTTTCTAAAGCACTTCATCTGTTATGACATTGTTTTTCCCTGTTCTTATCATATTTTATAATTACATGTTTATTTGTTTGTTTCTCTCATTTTCTCCCTGCACGAGAGTGGGCTAGTGTTTGTTTGCCCACTACTATATCCTTGTCTTTTGGCATAGAAACTCATGCATAATCGACTCTCAGTAAATATTTACTGAGTGAATGAAAAAAAATGAATGAATGACAAAGGCTTCATGACTCTTCTGACTCATCCATATGACATTAGCTTTGTAGAAACGGGCTAGAAAAGACACAAAGAATATAAATATAGGTTTGCGGAAGAGACACTATGCTGAATCTCTGTGTGACGCTGTGCAAAGGACCAGGACGCGCACTCAGGATAAAAACTGCCTCATACGTCAGACATGTACCATGTGCTGTGCTGCGCTGTGCAGGTCTTGAGGGGTAAATTATAAAAGTATTTAATCAGTGAAGCAAAGGGGGAGGTTGAGAATGGTGAAGGCCGCGTGCCTCAGAGCACTTGCTGAAGTAGAATCCCTCAAAACTGAAACCAGGTTCATGGTTTGGCTGTAGCTGCAAGGCGTAGAGATCAACGGCATCTGTTCATAAACCTCTCCCTCGGCGTGTCTGTGCCCTGCTGTGTAGTCTCTACAGCAGAGGTCTCGGGATCATCTCCCAATAGTCGCAGGCGCATGGAGAGGTCTTCGCCAGTCAGGGCCAAAATGAGAGCTTATTAGAGCAATGTAAAGCAAATATCTTCCATTTTTGTATCAGTGAATATTATATTCATGATAGCTTGGGGGTTTTGTATTGGTCATTTTTTGGCAAAATAAAAAGTTAGCAACTTCTGTTTCTCCTCTAAGTGTTTTTACAATGTTACTGGTCCATGCAATCTGAAAGCCTCGGGAATTACCACTTTACAATCTCATAGACCTGGGCAATCCTTACCGGGGCTCCTCAGACTCACTAGACCAACCCCAGTCAACTGTTGTTGTTGATGTTTTATTAGCCACATTGACCCAGACTGTTTCCTTTATTGCCTCATGCCCACTTGGCAGTCATTTTTGCTTCAGTGACTAGAATGTGGGGCTAAAGAGGCTTTACTCAGGACTGCATCTGTGGCCGTGGGTCAGGAGGCAGCTGGCCATGGCTCTAGAGACATCCTCTTGGAAATGAAGCCCTGGGCTTGAGGTCTGGTCAGTGACCAAGTATGTGTGTGTACATATGTGTGCACACATGTGTGTGTATGTGAGTATGTGTGTGTGTGTGTGTGTGTGTGTGTGTGTGTGTGTGTGTGTGTGTTCTCGTGGCAGGGAGAATTCTTATTTGGTCACCAACATTGTTCCATTATAAGGTAGCTACTTAACCCTATAAGGAGATACTGTTTTTACCCCCTGTTTCACAATGGAGAAACTGAGACCTAGAACATTTAAGTCATTCATCCGAGGCCTAGCTGAATACAGAGGTCAAATAATTGACTCCTCTGGCAATGCTTCCCTCAAAAAGTGCTCAATTGGTGTTAGTCGAAGTCAAATGTGATATGAGTTCCAGAAGCTGACATTATGGCAAAATTCTTCTAGAGCTAGAAAAGGGGTGAAATTTACCTTCCCTAAGCAGAGAGTAGAAAATATCCAACTTCCTGTATTTGAGAAGTAGTATAACATTAAGTCCCATCCATTTACATTTCCACCAGAAGCTAGCCTACTCGTTTCAAACACTTAGCTGGAATTTGAATTCCTCAGAGAAAACTGCTGCATAAGTATCAAGTATTATAATAATAATGTCTTTTTCTCTCTGGTAGTAATACATTTTTTTTAAACAAAGACTTTGAACAAAATTATACCTACTCAGAGCTACAATAAAGGTAGACTTGCTCATTTTTGTAAAGCTGTAAAATTCTGTGTAAGGAAATGATTTAAGATTTCTGCTTCCATTTCCACAATGGCACTGGAGTGCTAAGGAGAAGTTCAACTGAGATCTTCACGTTCACTGGCTATGGTTTTGTGAAATTTAAGTCTTCAGCTAAAAAGATGGAAAGTAAGCCCTACTCCACCCACTGCCAGGACCCAAAGCAACTCTCAAGTCAAGAACTCTAGTAGATACTTTCTACTTAATTTCTTCACATCTTTCTCCCTGCTGGCAAATGTTAAGTTTCTATTTTAGGAGAAATAAGAGTTTCATTAACTTGCTTATCTTCATACTCATCTAACTCCTTTTGGAGTTTCAGCTTTTTTTGCTTGGGAAAATATGACCACACTAAACACCACAATTCCCAAGTCCCATTAAGGGCTGACTGGTCGGCATGGATGGAACAGAGCAGGGAGCTTCATCTTTATTCCTTAGGTTGCAAATCATCCTCTACAGGTTTTAAATTCCAAACCGAAAAAGCCACACTTCTTAATTACTTTATCTCTCAGACCCATAACCCTTAAGATCTTCATCAGTGACTTATATATCAGCTGTTTCTTCTAGTCTGGCACATTTTTAACGTCAAAGGGTGTTTCCTATCAACTGTGTCCTTGTTCCGAAGTGAGCTTCATCATTATCAGAAAGCACTGATACGGTTTCTAGCCTCTACTTAACTCTTCAATCACTCCACACATATTTACTGAACACCTAGTATGTGCGGGCAGTGTATTGCGTTTTGTGGATACAGGGGCAAGCAAAAAAGACACAATTCTTTCTCTCCTAGAGAAAGTCGCAGAGCAGTGGAGAAAAAAATAAACATATATTATGAATCATGTTAAGTGTTTCGAAGAAAAAAAAAACAAGGCACTATTAGAAAGTTTTATAAAGGGACCTAGTTTTACACTGAGAAGTCTGTGAAGACTTTTGTGGAAGTGACCTTAGAAGCAGAGACCCAAGAAAAGAAATTTTGTTGACCTGGTGAAGGGCCCTTTGCGTGTGTGGTCCTCCTCACCCCAGGCTTCGGTATTTCCTGGATGATGAGCAGGATGGGAGTGCAACTTCTCCATGCCTCGTTACTCTCAGAGACGGGTCCTGGGATCCCTGTTCCTCCACAGCCACAGACATAGGACGGGGGGGCCCCATGTTCTTTCCTTACCAGTCAACTCGCACTCTGCTCTCTTAACTCCTGACACCGCTTGGCTGCAGCACTTAGGTTAGCTCTCCAGGTGAGTATTTTTCCTGGTTCCTGCCTGTGTGCAGTTTCTATACCAAGCCTCAAGCTCTTGGAAAACAAATGGCTCTGTCTTATTCTCCTTTTGGAAGGCTCTCAGTGCCTAGAAGAGAGCTTAACTGGTAGTTACTGTTCAGTGAACACCTGTTCAGTGGAACGGAATTTCATCTCTGCATTTAGTAGCGTGTCAAACATCTGATGTGAAATACGAGCCAGATTAGACAAAGTAAGAATGCTGTAGAAGTTCCGGGATTAAAAGAAAAGGCCATGAAGAGCATAGGTGTGGAAGTGTTTCCTCAAGCTTCAGGGCATCCGGCTTACACGACTTTAACTGGCTCTGAATGACTGTGGTTCTTCAGGTTCTAAGACTCCTCAGCTTGTATGGATGCAACACTGATTTAACAACAGTTTACTTTTCTGGAAGGGGAGAGCGCCGAGGGCTGTTTTCAACATACACATATTTGGAGAGCCATATCTTGATTTCAGAAATATTAAAATGTTTTCAGGAAGTATGTCTTATAATAAAAAAAAGTCAGTATTCATCACTACTTTTCATGGGACCTAAAGTAAACATTCTTTTATCTTTTGCCTGTGTCACATCCACACCATTTTTTCCTTTTTCGTTCTTGGTTTTTTTGTTTTTTTTTGTTTTTGTAATAGCACCTCAAATTCCTCTGAGAAATATTCTCCCTCATTAGATACAATCTACTGAGGTATTTCATGAAGGTTGCTGCTTTCCTCTAGTGAGGGGATGGGCACCTGACCCAAGCTAGGCCACTTAGACATTTGAATAAAAGCCTGGCCATGGATGGAGCTTACTCGTTCCAGATGTGACTGTTCAGAAGCTTCTGCTACAAAGGCCTTCTAAAACTGATTCTAGAGTTAGTTCCTGTGATTTACAGCTGAAGAATGCTAAATGATACAGTGCCCTTAGCTGTTGGTACATCTAGAACTGGAGTTTATTATTATTTTTTAATTAGTTTCAAGTATACAGTACATTGGTTAGACATTTATATAGTTTATAAAATGGTCCCCCTAATTGCTCCTTCTCTCCTCTGGTTTTCCACCTAGTCGATATATTAATACTAACTACATTCCCTTTGCTGTGTTCTCCATCCCTGTGACCATTTATCAACTACTAATTTGTACTTCTTTAACCCTTCATCCCATTCTTCCAGCCCCTCAACTCTCCATGCCCTCTATCCATCACCAAATTGTCCACTATATGTGTGAGTCTGTTTTTGATTAGTTTGCTCTTTTTTAGAACTGGAGTTCTTAAGCTGAGGTCCATGGACTTGTAAATGAATGAGTATCAGGGGTCCACAAATATGATATCATTTTTATATCTGTAGATAAATGCTTTTTGTTGTTTTTACAATTTTCTTGATTTTGTGTGTGTGTGTGTGTGTGTGTGCGTGTGCAAGATGGTCTACAGACAGCTTTTGTTAGATTCTCAAAGGGATTCATGGCTGAAAATAGGTTAGAAACCATCGATCCCAGAGCAAGCATTCTTAATCAAGGTCTGTGGATGAACTTAGATAAGGAAAAATTATATCTTTGCTTTCACTAACTTCCATTCATGTTCCTTTCCATTATTAATGTAATCAACAAAGCGCACTATTATTAGCAATATCTATGCCTTTGCCACCAATAGAAATCAGATATTTTTGTATCACATTATAGTATTGCAGATATCTCAAAATACAATTTACACCTCTCACTACCTTAAAATTATAGTGTTATTAGACCCACAGCTAGGTCTTGTTATTCAATGTATTAATAAAAAAGTGTATATATTACTTCATCACCAAGTAATTTAATATTTTACAACTGCTTCTCAATATAATTAGTTTCCTTTGTAATCTTGTATGCTCTATTTTATTCAAATCATTATTCTGAGAAGAGGTCCAAGAGCTTCATCAGGCTTCCAAAGGGATGACAATACAAAAAGGTTAATGGCCCCTCAAGGGAAAACTTGGTAGGACTGTCTCCTGGCCTTACCTTTGTTGGTTCTACAAAGCTAAATTCTATCCTGTAGTTCCCCGCCCTTCAACAGCTTGACATATTGACTCCCAGCATCACAGTGGCCTCTGGATTCTTCCAAAGCTGCAGGCATTGCCTGTGGTCCAGAGAAACACACAAGCTTTTGTAAATCACAGGAAAGAAACAAAAGCAAAATAACAAATAAATTTTAAAAATAAAGTGAGAGGCTGAGATCCAGAATAGGTAAATCCATGGAGACAGAAAGCAGATTAGCGGTTGCTAGGGGCTGGGGGCAGGGAAATGAGGAGTGACTGCCTAATGGATTCAGGGTTTCCTTTTGGGGTGATAAAAGTGTTTAGGAACTAGACAGAGGTAATAGCTGAACAGCCCTGTGAATGTACTAAATGCTACTGAATTATACATTGTGAAAGGATTAATTTTATGTTATATGAATTCTATCTCAATGAAACATGACAGAAAATAATAAGTAGGAGGAAACTTCATTATAAATTCACCTGGGAATTCAAGGCCCTACTTAGGGGAATAAAGGAAAAAGATCCTGAGGTTTTATGATATTTTGATTCCCTCTCTCCCCAACACTACTCCCTCCCTTCAAGTCGCTCATGTACATTTCTATTTTAGACACTTATGAAATTGCTAATGTGTACTTTAGCCTATACATTAAATTCTGGTTTGCACTTATGCATATTAAAACACAGCACTAAATACTATTCTGACAAGCTATATTTTAAATCTCAAACTAGGTTTTATTGTGCCTAGATGCGTTTTAATACACCTACTAAATTTTAGCTTGAGTGAAAAATGGTTGGCAGTGATGATTGATAGGGGAGGGTAGAGTCTCTCATGTTCTGCCTCACACATTCTGCTTCGGCCTGGGGGTCGAGAGATTGGCAGCCTCTACTGCCTGAGAGCTCTGGAGAGCTTTCCGGAAAATATTTCAAACATAATCTGATTGCCTCAAGCAGAGTCTGAGAGATCACAGAAAGGCTTTCTTTTCCAGTAACTTGCCCGGCACCCAGAACCTCAGTGTCTCCATTAGAGCTTTCGGCCCTTGCCAGCCTCCGTCAGAGCAGACTGGGATTAACCTTCCACAAGCGCCTCTCACAACCTTCATAATTTCCTCTCTGCCATGGTTTTGAAATTCCTTTCCTGCTCATCAACCCTTGCGGCTCCACACAGCCTGCAGGATAATGCCCAAGCAGTTCATCCTGGGAAAGGAGAACCATAATTGACCATTTTTGAGACCAGGAGAATGCCCAGTACTGGGTTAGGGCTTCATATGAAGTATCCAGCTGAATTTTATGAACAGCACTACAATGTCTTATCATGGCCATTTTAGGGGATGAGAAAACTAGGCCCAAGGTCATACAAAATCACACAACTAGTCAAGCCTTTACCATATTTCCCTGCCGCCTTCCTCCCCAGCCTTTCCTCTGCCATTTCTACACTCTGTTTCAGCCAGGCTCCTCCACTCACCATCCCCTGACTTGCCACAAGAGGCCTCTGCCTAAAATGCCTCTGTTCTCCACGTTCTAAATTTCACCTAATTCCTCCAGGTTTGGCTGAAGTTCTCCCTTCTCCAAGAAGCCTTCTCAGACCCAGTGCTTTCCCTCCTCTGAATTCTCATTTATTATACCACCGTTCATCAAACCTATGTAGATATCACCTGGCATGGGGTCTGTGTCTTGTCTCTCCTGCCTCCCCCATTAAGCAAAACCTCCCTGAGGGCAGAGACTGTATCTTATTCCTCTTTGTATTTACTGCACTATCTGGTAGGACTGAGAGATGGTTGGAACTAGATAGAGATGATGGTTGCATAATACCGTGAATGTACTAAATGCCACTGAATTACAAGGTTCGTCCATGTTGTAGAGAGATGAAAACTGCTTGATTCTCTCAATCAGCAAGAGATTGGTTTTTTTCAGGACAAAGCATTGAGCCTATTTCCCAGCTTTTGTACTTCTCTTCCTCCGCTCCCCATAGGGCAGTCCAATGGGGCTCCGACTCATTCTATCGACCCTGCCCTGTATGGGTGAGCCTGGCCTTGCTCAGGGCTTCTTCCCTACTAGACCATCTCTCCCAGATGCAGCCTGCTTCCTTTGTAGCTGGAAAATAAAACAGACTCTTTTTTTCCTTTACATGTCTAATGACATCATGCTTCTCAGTCAGGGAATTAAGAAAAGTCTTGGCAAATGACTTACACCAGAGATGCTTAAGACCTGAAGCATCCTCAAATATGCTCCTTTGTGCTTGTAATGGTTTCTTTCCTTTCCTACTGTGTTTGAAATTCCTATCATTTCTGTTCTCTGTTTTAGATTATGTGGAATCTTCCCTGCTACACCATCTCTCCTAGATGCATGGGTTGGAAAGATTAATTAGGGGTGGGTAATGTCCACATATTTTCTGGAAAGATGGGTCCAACCGGGGAAGGGCAAGGAAGGCTAGAATGAGTAGCCTTCACTCAGTTTCTGCAGAGGACTAACTGCCACTTTGGGGACACTTAGGCAGGTACAGAAAGGCAGAAGAGCAGAGCACGTAGGTCAGGAGAAGAGTAGGAGAGCAAGGAAATGTCTGCAAGGGGAGAGGACTGAACACAAGTGGGCAGGAGGACACTGAAAGCACTTGACACAGGTCAGCCTGACCACCTTCCTGAGATGGAACAAGCCCAAGCTGGCCCAGCACCACATCATGGAAATCTACCCCTTACAATGACAAGCTAAAGATGAGAGTTTAGACAAGTGGGTGGAGCCACAGAGAGAGAAAGGAATAGCCAGACAAGAGCTATAAGCAGTCAGAAGTTGGAATGAGTGACATCATGGGTTCTCACCATCGGACAAAAACGCAATACCGTCTTTGTGGGAAGGGAAGAGAATGGAACTGTGGCCTTCAAAAGCAAGAAGCCTCTGCAGCAGAGGGACTGCGGGACTGAGCAGTTTCCCCAAAGAAAGATCCAGTTATAGGGTAGAGAACGAGAATCAGGAACAGGGCAGAAGCACATCCTGTTGCATGAGAAAAACAAGGTCTTCAAAGACAGATGCACGGATGTTGTTTTTTGTTTGTTTGGTTGGTTGGTTTGGGGGGTTGCAGCAAAGTATATGTAACATAAAATTTACCATTTTAGCCAACTTACGGTTACAATCCAGTAACGTTAAGTACATTCATGGTGCTGTGCAACCATCACGACTACCTAGTTCCAGAACATTTTCACCACCCCGAACATAAACCTCCTACCCATTGAGCAGTCGCTCTCCATTCCCCACTCCCCACCAGTCCCTGGCAACCACTATTCTGCTCTCTGTTTCTATGGACTTACCTATTCTGGATATTTCATGTAAAGGGAATCATACAACATGTAACTTTTTGTGTCTGGCTTCTTTTACTGTTCTCAAGGTTCCTCTACGTTGTAGTATGTGATGATTAAATTTATGTGTCAGCTTGACTGGGTCAGTGGTACCCAGTTATTTGGTTAAACATTATTTCTGGGTGTGTCTGTGAGAGTGTTTCTGGATGAGATTAATATTTGAATTGATAGACTGAATAAAGCTGATTGCCCTCCCCAGTAAGGGTGGGCCTCATCTAATCCATCGAAGGGCTACATAGAACAAAAAGACTGAGTAAGGGAAAAATTGCTCTCTGTTTCTCTATGCCTGCCTATTTCAAGCTAGGACATCAATCTTTTCCTGCCTCTGCATCAGACTTGGACTGGAATTTATGCTATTGACTCTCCCGGTTCTTGGGCCTTTGGACCTAGACTGGAACTACACTATTGGCTCTCCCAAGTCTCCGGCTCGCAGACTACAGGTCTTGGGGCATTTGGGCCTCCATAATTATGTAAGCTAATTCCTCGTTATATATAATATTTAAATATTTAGATATTAATACATGTTATATATTAATATATCTATCTCCTATTGGTTCTGTTTCTGTGGAGAATCCTAATACAGAACATGTATCAGTACTTTGTTCCTTTTAATGGCTGAATAATATTCCATTGTATGACTATACCAATCAAATTTTATTTATCCATTCACCAGTTGATGGGCACTTGCATTATTTTCACCATGCACCAGGTTTTGAATCCTGGCTAAGTCAAGTCACTTTAACCTCTCTGGTCATCTGTTTCATCATATGTGAAGACCTTATGAGGATTAAACAAGATAAAGCATGTAAGAGCTGGGCATAGAGAGGGCAATCAACAAGTTAGTTCCTTTAACTGGCATTGGGACCCAGATCACTCCCAACAGCAGAGCTAACTTGCAATAGATCTGGGCTCTTTAAATTCTCCCCTTAAATCAGAGTCAGGGCAGGGTAGACATCTGCAGGTAAAGGACACGACGCCTTAGTTCGAAAGGAAGGAAATTGGACCCCACCTTGCCTTTCTGCCTCTCTCGAGCACTCACACACTTGGGGAATTGAGGTTCTAAATTGGGGCCCCACAACATAAATATGCCTATATTTCACAGTGTCTTAGGCCAATAAATATTGTGAGAAAATATCTCATATTTAAACTGTTAGAAATACCACACATTTTGCAAATGTTTGAAAAATAAGACATACACTGCCATTGTGCCTCATCTTAGAAATAAATATTCGTCAGATTTATTTACAACTTTTGTTCACATTATTCCGTAGCATGCATTCACATTACATAAAACTTGTAAAAAAATAACACCTATCATTCCCTAAATCACAGTAATTTCAGAGGTTTACACTTGCATTCATTTTTTTATGTTCTATGACTATGAATGCCATTCTCATAGATGTCCTAAAAGGCAACCTGAAAAGTGAGTTTAAATGCACTGAGTCTTTCTTATAAAGGCACGCAGACAGAATAGCTTACTCCACATGCAGGGGTAGCCAATGCAATGCCTAACCAAAGAGCACTAGCCTAGGGATCACAAAGCCCTCGGTACATTCTCTAGTGGGGCCATGGACATGTATCTTAACTGTACTAAGCCTCAGTTTCCTCATCTGCGAAATCCACTCACTCAGCAGCACTATCTGAGGATGACAATGGGTCAAGCACTGAGATTACAGTAATGAGTGAGACCTATACTCTTTACCCTCAGACACCCACAGTCAAGCAGGAAAATAGCTAACACAGTGCCCTACAATGTGCCAGAGATTGTTCTTGCATTTCACATGTATCAGCTCATCAGATCCTTCCAACAACCCTGTGAGATGAATAGTATTATCAGAGATACTGTTAATATCTTCATTATACAGATGAGGAAACTAAAGCCCAGAGTGGTTCAGTAACTTATGTGGTCATCCAAGAGCAAACCCAGGCAATCTGCCCTGTTAATCACCACATGATTGTGCCTCAATATGTATTTGCATAATAGACCTCAGTGCAAATGACACAGGAGTACAGAGCAGGGCAGTTGATTTTATCTGAACCAAGTTAAGGAAGGCGTCAGACATGACTACGTATGTTGGCAAAGAAAAATGAGTAGGATTTCACCCAGCAGGGATGAAAGAGAGAAACGGGAGCTGAGGACTAGCAAGAGCACAAGTCTGGAGATGTGGGAGTGTGTATCACAGTCAGGAAATGTGAAGAAACCCTTAATGAAAAGAGCCAGGCCATACAGGTGAGAATAAAAAGTAAGGACACAGATTTGCTCCGAAGGCCTTTCTACTCCTTAATCCTATGACTTATCTACACACTGTATCTGCAATTCTTCATTTAAGGACTATACAATGATTGTCTACATTAACAAACATGCTGGTGTTGTTAATGGAGGAGATAACTCTCTATCTCATTGCCTAAATCTTCTTAAACCAGTTCATATAATGTGTTATATATTTCAATGTGTATATTTTGAATTGCTGCTATTTACTGAGCAAACTTGTTGAGTGTACAGAATCTCAGTGTACAGAATCCTCTTCATTCTTACTCTACCACCATATTGGAGGGAGGGTCTCATGTCTTACCTGTAGTCTCTGCTCTCTCTGCCCATGTTCCCTCTTCTGTGTGGCATTAATTTAATCACTCTGACTTCCTATACTCTCTCCCACTTCCATAGCTGGCCATGGCTTTCAGCACAAAGTCTGTCCTCTTTAGCAAAGTTATCAGCACCTTCCTCCATCATTTGTGGTCTAACCTTCGACCACATCTCCTGCCACTCCTCAACCCTTCATCCTCTCCAATCTACCCCAAGTTCCAGCACACACCAAACCACTCCCCAATCAAAAAGCACAAACATGGTTGGTACCTTTTGACATCCCCAGACCACTAGTCACTCCTTCCTCTCACAGTTCTCTGCTCTTCGCTGTGTGATCATCCACTTATATTTAAAATAGTTAAGTATATTTTCTCAAGGTTCACTACCTGCATTTCACATGATCCCTCAGCCAACAAATGTACACTCATCTAGCGACTATGTGAAAATCAGACCTGTTAGTTTACAAATGTTGACACTATTATGTGGTCACTATCACTTAAAAATGTATGGAATTTTTTTAGCATTTGTTACTTGATATTCTTAATTTCTTAATATTCTTATTAATTACTTAATACTCTTAAGATACATTTATCAATCATTTGCCAAATACATACTGGTCACTTCCTCTGTTTCTTGCACACATTAGGAACTGGGGATAGAGTCATGAGCAAGACTGATGAGCAAACCACCATACGGAGATTACAAAACGTTCTAGCAGGGAAAGAGACAAACACGAGAAAAGAAATAAAAAGGAGCATAACAGGTTCTAATAAGTCCTCATTAGCAAGAACTCATCAGCAGGAAAAGATATCACACCTGGAGGGAGATACTTAGATTGGGTGGTCAAGGGCAGCCTCTCCAAAGAGGTGACATTTGCACCAACATCTGACAGATGCACTCGAGCCATCCATGAAAAGAGCTGGAGCAAGAGCATCCTGGGCCAAGGGGATAGCAAATGCAGAGGTTCAGAGGTGGGAAAGGGCTCTGTGAGTATGTGGAACAGAAAGGAGCAGAGTGTGACTGCTGTGTAAATTAGAGAATGGGAGAGCTGGGGCTGTCGTAATGATTAAATGAAAGAAAGTGTTTCGTGTGTATAGTGGATGCTCAATATATGAACGATTTAAGCAGGACAAGAGTGGAAGCAGGGAGATGAGTTAGGAGGTCATTATAATAATCTGGAAAGGACTTAACATAAAACGTTTAAAAGCCCATCTCTTGTTTTGACCTTAATACAATTCATAAGATGAATTGTATGCATTTTGGAGTCTGCTACACATTTTGTCAGATGTTTGTGTCTTCTGAGGTCCATGTTAATGACGGACAAATTTATGTTACTCTTTCAAGAAGACCACTGAGGTGTTTTCCAGCACCATGGCCAATTCTCTGATTCTCCAGGCGCCAACTGGATGTCCTACAGTTCAAGTCAATTCTGACATTAACTGCCCGGAGTTAGCATTAAATCCCACAAGTTAAAGGGCTCCTTTCCACAAGACCACCCTCACTTCAGATGCCGATCACAAATCTCAAGGCACCTGTATTTCTGACGGACCAACTATAAATTGAGAGTCCCCACAACCCCCTCCTCAGGTTTAATAATTTGCTAGAATGACTCACAGAACTCAAGAAGACATGTTTCTTACTGTAATTGGTTTATTACAAAGGCTAGGACTCAGGAAAAGCCGCATGGAACAGATGCATAGAACATGAAAGTAGGGTGGGGGCAGCGTGGAGCTCCCCATGCTCTTTCTGGGCACACCACCCTCCCGGTACCATATATGTTCACCAAACCAGGAACTCTCCAAACCCTGTTGTTTGGGGATTTTTATGGAGGTTTTATCGTGTAAGCATGATTGATTATTAACTGACTCTCTAGCCCTTCTCTCCTCCCTAGAGGTTAGTGGAGGGGGTAGGGGAGCTTAAAGTTCCAGGCTTCTAACCAAGATTTGGTCTTTCTGGCAACATACTCCATCCTGAAGCTATCTGGGGGCCTACCAAGAGTACCTCATTAGAACAAAAAACATTACTAACATTCCTATCGCTCAGGATATTATGCCAAGGGATTTAGGAGCTCTGCATCAGGAACCAGTACGAAGACTAAATATATATTTCTGTTTATGCCACACCTTCCTTTGGACTAATTTAAGTATTTTATCTGAGAATAACATTCTCATTCATTGCATCTAAAATAAAATATGTTAATAGTTTATTAATAACAGCTAAGATTTGCTAGAATGGCACATGTCATGCCAGGGAGATGTGGTTATTTTGTTATAACTCCTGGACTTCCTTGGGTGTTATCTTCATAAGACCATTAGCTCCCAAAGAACAGGCCTGATGATTTTTTGTCTTTGTATTGGCAGATGCTTAGCACAGTCCCTTGCACATAATAAGTGCTCAATAGATATTTTCCAAATGTATGAATGGACTGAATGTTTGTGTCTATAGAAATTCTACCCCCCAGTGTGATGGCATTAGAAGGCGGGGCCTTTGGGAGGTGGTTAGGTTATGAGGTTGGAACCCTCTGTGGCACTTGTTGAAGCAGCCAGAGCTGACTGAGTCACCATGGAAGCACCTTAGCCATACATGATCCCTTCCCTCAAGGAGCTTGTAATCCATTTGGAAAGAAAACAGAGACATTCCACTTACATAATAATTCTTTTCACAGCCCTGGTGGGAGAGAGGTACTGGAATGTGGTTAAAGCTCTTAGACCTTGGAATTAACCTGGGCTCTAAGCACACTTGTGCCATGTGACCTCTTGATGAGTTATTTCACCTCTGTACGCGTGCCTGTTATTTTCTGTGAAGGGTGGTAAGAGAAGTAGGTAATCTACATAAAGTTCTTAGAGCAATTCCTGGAACACAGAAAACGCTATCAGTTTGAACCCCAAAGAGAATATAATTTCATGCTGAGTAGCACTGGAGTCAAAGCGAAAGTGTTTGTTTGGGTTAATAAGAAACAAGATTAATAATGAGACGATGGAAAGCCTTTGTGATTTGGCATCCTGTGAACCTTGGAGGCTTAACCTTGACCCAGCAGAGAGACCTCTCATCTTCAAAAGAGCAACTCAAGTTGGCAGCCTCTTCCGCAATACCAGGGCCTCAGCTGGGCCCTCCGTGGGTCCCTGCCGCAGTGTATCAGCTCAGGAATGACCCGGGGCATGGCTGTAACTGAACCATCTCCACAAAGCCAGCTCCTCTGCTTTCTGCTGGAGGGAGGTTTCGGTGGCAACTGCTGCCAATTTCAGCTGGGCGCTGGCCACGTGTTGGCAGTGAGGCTCTGGGAAAA
>NW_011889035.1:2238278-2249544 GCF_000151845.1 Pteropus vampyrus | reverse complement strand
GTTGGAACCCTCTGTGGCACTTGTTGAAGCAGCCAGAGCTGACTGAGTCACCATGGAAGCACCTTAGCCATACATGATCCCTTCCCTCAAGGAGCTTGTAATCCATTTGGAAAGAAAACAGAGACATTCCACTTACATAATAATTCTTTTCACAGCCCTGGTGGGAGAGAGGTACTGGAATGTGGTTAAAGCTCTTAGACCTTGGAATTAACCTGGGCTCTAAGCACACTTGTGCCATGTGACCTCTTGATGAGTTATTTCACCTCTGTACGCGTGCCTGTTATTTTCTGTGAAGGGTGGTAAGAGAAGTAGGTAATCTACATAAAGTTCTTAGAGCAATTCCTGGAACACAGAAAACGCTATCAGTTTGAACCCCAAAGAGAATATAATTTCATGCTGAGTAGCACTGGAGTCAAAGCGAAAGTGTTTGTTTGGGTTAATAAGAAACAAGATTAATAATGAGACGATGGAAAGCCTTTGTGATTTGGCATCCTGTGAACCTTGGAGGCTTAACCTTGACCCAGCAGAGAGACCTCTCATCTTCAAAAGAGCAACTCAAGTTGGCAGCCTCTTCCGCAATACCAGGGCCTCAGCTGGGCCCTCCGTGGGTCCCTGCCGCAGTGTATCAGCTCAGGAATGACCCGGGGCATGGCTGTAACTGAACCATCTCCACAAAGCCAGCTCCTCTGCTTTCTGCTGGAGGGAGGTTTCGGTGGCAACTGCTGCCAATTTCAGCTGGGCGCTGGCCACGTGTTGGCAGTGAGGCTCTGGGAAAATGTGACCCTCTTGTTTCATTATATTCTGCACAGGCCCATGTCCAGAGCTGGCTTTCGGCCTCTGCCATGGAGCTGGCATAGAACAATAAAGCAGTGGCTGCTGCACGGGGAGACTGATTCATTAACCTTAGTTCCACACGGGCAGGCGTTTTGGTGGCAAGCAGGCTACCTGTCCACCTGGCCTCTCACCTCTACTCCAGCTGGAACATGGTGCTTTCCCAGCACTTTCTCCTTTGCTGCCTGGACAATACCATAGATTGAAAACAAGACTGAGAAACAAACATTCTTCCCCCTCACTCCTTGCAACTACCACTATCAAAGATATGTCACACTTCAGAAAACCCCATTTGAAGAAGCCCAGCAAAAAATAAAGGTGATGTGCCAAGCCTTTGACACATCAAATTCTTCAACTGCACTTAAAATAGTATCTGACACATTTCTGGAGCATGACATTTTTACATAAAACTGAGTATGACTATGGAACTATATGCCCATCTTTTAATTCTTCTTTTGCTGCCTCCTATCTAGTTTGATGACACAGTCTGTTGCTCTTTCTCTCAATTATCTTGCACTTCTTTTTGTTTATACAAAATCTTCATTTTCATTGCAATTTGTTTTATATTTTATCATTGTTATAGGGAGGCAGAAGATCATGGTGATGGGGTTTGACTGCCTGTGTTGGAATCCCACCCACTTACTAATGGGTGACCTGGAGCAAGTTCCATTACCTCTCTTGTGCCTCAGTTGCCTTATTTATAAAAATGGGGTTTTTATGAAGCACAGATGAGGTCGCCCATGTAAAATACTTAGAGAAGCACCTGAAATATGAGAAGCCCTCAGTGAATGTTTCCCAATTATATATTCTTATTCCAAAGCTTCTGGTCAGTTACTCAGATCATTACCTCTTTTCTTCCTTTAGCTCCACTGATTATAAACATAGGCATTTAGTTTATTCATTCATCAAACTTTTTAATGGAATAGGTAAGCATTTTAATTTATGATGATGATAAAAATAATATTAATGAGCAACAGTTAATAGTGTTTCCTCTGTGTTGGGCTCTATGCTCAGCTATTTACATACATCATCTCATTTAATCCTCATAATTAATGAAGATTAATTAATTTTCAAAGGCTGGACGTGGGGTAGTGCTGGTATAAGACTAAAGTTTTCACCAGTCTAAAATAAGGACATTGGGAAGCATTTTTTAAAATGATATGTTTATTTAAAGAAATTAATCCTTCTTACCTTTGGGCATTAAAATATTCTTTCTGTTGTTGTGATGGTAGATGATATTTTCTTTTTTGGAACATTCCTACTTGGAGAAAATAAAAGATTGGCAACTCTGTATCGGTCACTAGACTTTGCTTTTTTTGTTCCATTAACTCTAATAGTCTAAAATCTGTTCCTTGCCACAACTCTGATGGGTAAATATTGTTATTCTCATTTTTCAAATGAGAAGCCAGGGCTCAAAGAGGTTACAGGACTTGCCCAAGGTCACATAGCTAGCAAAAGGCAGAGCCCAGCATCCTAGCCCCTAAATCCTTTATAGTAACAGTTATTGAGTACTTCCTGCCTGCAGGCCACACATCTCATTTCACTCCCACAGCTGCCCTGTGAGGCAGTGTGATTCTTCATTTTATAGAATCATGAGACTCGAAGAGGTTAGGTATTTGCCAAAGTTCTAGGGTCTGAAAATATGAGAGTAGGATTGGAGCACAGAGGTCTGATTTTAATTCCTGTTCTCTTTGCACCTACCATGTGCCAGACAGCCTAACGAAAGCTGGGCCCGTCACAAATAGCTAAGAGATGCATTCCAGCCTTAAGGGGCTCACATCTCAGCAAAGAGATGTTCAAACACTATATCATAATGCCCTGAAAAGCACTATACTGCAGTGTGCCTAAGGCACGTTAAGAGCTCTAAGATGGGAGAAGTTAATTCTGAGGGCTTTGCCAACATTTCTGACAACACTAATATCTTGCTATATCATATTTTAAAGAACCTCACGTGAATCTTAGGTGACTTAGGTCACACTTCATGTGACTATCTTTTATGAACACTTGGTAGGACAACTTTTCTATTAATAGCGTATTTCTTGTATTGCTATATGATGCTCTGATTAGTCATTTGGTAAGGGTTTTTCAGGATCCTATAGGCTAACATGTTTTACTTAAAAGATTGAGAATATTTTTATAATAAAAAAGGCATTAAACACTTTAAATCCTGCAACTTCTATTGCATCCTAAAGTCACAAACCATTACTCCTTGTGCCTTTAACTGTGCCCCTTTGGAACTTTGTCAAAAGACTGAAAGGAACTTGATTCAGCTCCCCTCCCCCAGCCCCAGCTTCATATTCAGATTTTTGTTTAATGGCTTGTAAATAATAAAATAGGAAGAAATATAAAGGCAAGAGCAAATGAAGGTTAAATTACAGCGGGACAAAAAAAAAAAAAGTATAAAGGCCAAATTTCAGATTAAACCCCCAAAGAGGCAGCAGGTGAAATATCTTCAGGCCAAATCTTTCTCTCCAAATTGCTCTGTGAAGGCTGAGTCACACATGCTGAGCACAAGGAACTCCCAATGACGTCAGCGCACATTTGGAGAACAGTCTATTAAAGCTGCAGTCAGGCAGACGGCCAGGACAACAAAGTCGTGTCCTTGGACTTGGCCTTTGAGGGTTAATGTATCACCGTGTTTTCAAAAACGTGGTAGCCAGCTGGCTTCCAACATAGGGGTCTGGAATTGCCAAGTCCAAACCTTTGGGGAAGGATAAGTTTCCCGGCCTAACGGGGCACATATACCTCCACAATTTACAGTCCTTGAATCTTGTTTGTTCAAAGAAAATGATTCTCCATTTCCCAGGGGTCTATTTACTCTTTAATAAATATTTACTGAAAGACTTGCTATGAGCAAGGTCCAGATACATGGAAAAGCAAACACAGATATACATGCTCCAACCAAGCCTGCATGAAGTTAGAGTCTGGCTAAAAGCCAGACATTAATCAATCAAATCGATTACACTAGTGAATACATAATACTGAATAGAAATCAATAGACTCAGGAGGGAAATCAGGTTCTTTAAGAGTAAATAATAAGGGAAACTGACCTAGATTGAGGAGGGAGGAGGCTGAGGAAGAGGTTTCCAGGCAAAGGCTGGAATGCATGAGGGACAGAGACGGGAGAGCAGAGGCAGCTTGGTGAGAGGGGAGCTGAGTGCTGGGCAGGACCACACCAGGCAGGGCCTTCGAGGTCTCTTTAAGGAGTTGATACTTATCCTAAGTATAATATGTGCCTTCATGTGTTCTAATATCGGGTTCACATCTGATGTGATCATATGTGCCTTTTGGAAAGATAACCTAACAGCTGTGTAGAAAAAGAGTGAGGGAGGTTGTCAGATAGTATGGAGCAAGACCAATTAGGAGGCTGCTGTGGTGGTCCAGCCAAGACCCGATGGTACTTCTTTTCTTGAAGTGAAACATCACCTTTTCCTTCTGTTCTCACTACTTCTGAACAAGCTCCACATTCGGAAAATGAAGACTCTTTTCCAGATATAGTCCAAGCAGCCTGTAGAGTGCACTTCATCACCAAACTTCCTCATTCCAGACTCCATCTTGGTGGTTCTCTACTGGAACTTCCTTTCACAGCCTTGTCAACTAAACCATCCCATTTTCTATTCAGGTTCTGCTACCAAGTCATGTCTCCCCATCCTATATTTGTGCCACTGGATTTTTTTTTTTTTTTTTTACCCAAATGCAACACCTTACATTTGTCCTTGTTAAATTTCAAATTCGTAGATTTCATCCATCTCTATAGCTTACAAAAGATGTTTTCCAATCCTGATTCTCAATTTATTGTCTCTTCGGAGATATCTGTATTGTATTGTGGCATGGTCTCTTGTACAGAAACCAGAGAAAGAAAGCTAATCATAGAATGTCATGTCATGTGGCTGGTACATTATAAGAATCCTGATTGCACAATATAACATCTTATCTGCTTACACAGAGTCGGACTACACCTAATCGAACATTTTTGCAAGCATATATTCTTTAACTCACTCATTTAAAGTAGTTACATGTATCAATATGGATAAATCTAAAAATATAATGTTGAACGAAACAAAAACAACTTGCAGAATAATATTTACAGTATTATATTATTTATATAAAGTTTTAAAATATGTAGGACAATACCATAAATTGTATATAAATTCATACGTTTATGGTTTTAAAATATGCAGACAAACACCACATTTAAGAGAGTTATTGACTTTGAAAGGGAGGAAAGGGAATGGCATTAGGAAGGGGTGCTCAGGAGCTTTCAACTGTATCTATAAATGTTATATTTATTTTTTTAAAATATATGAAGCAAATAGAGAAAAAAATGCTAAGATTAACAAGAACGGGTACTTGGGAGTTTATTTTATTATTCTCTATACTTTAATAGGTGCTTAAAATATTTCGGAAATGTTTTTAAGTTCGCAATCTATTGGAGGGAAGTAAGTGATACAAGAGAGACATTGATAAAAGATTACAGGAGGCTGAGAGAGGAAAACATTCTAACAGGAGAATTTATGTTGTTAGTTTCATCATCAACAGAAATGTGGACAGTGTACGTGTCTGTTTCTTTGAACTTAATGAACATTTATTAAGCCCCATCATATTAGTTGTTCAAGGCACAGGTATGACTGTGACAGAGTCTGTACCATCAAATCATACAGTCTAGAAAGGGGAACAGACTTCATAGACATAATAAAGTGATAACCAGCCAACACCATGTTAAGATTAAGTAAAAGGTTTTGAGATGCCTATGTCTGTCTGGATAAGTGGGAAGAAGCTTCGTAGAGGAGAAAATCTCTATGAAATAGAAATAAATAGGAAAAGAGAGAAAGAGAAGAGCAAAACAGGTGACAGGTTAAATTACATCAGGACAAAATGTATGAAGGAGAGTTGTGAAAGTTCACAGTGACTAAAGATGAGCCTTGAGAGAAACCAATTTATGAGTGGCTCTGCATGTGTGCTAAATGCCTGCCTCTTCCCAATAAATGTTTCTGAGAGGAATAAAGGGAGGAAAGAGAGACTAGTTTGAGAGACACGTCTGAAGTTGAGTCAAGAGAATCAAATAATCAATTAGTTGTAGGAGGTGACAGAAAGAAGAGGATGAACACTTTTTAAAATTCCAATTAGCTAAATTAATTGTATAAAGATAAACTTTACGTAAAATAAAAATGCATTTATTTTAAGTATTCACTTTGATAGGTTTTGACACATGTATACAGCCATGTAACCACAACCAAGATAGAATGTTGCCATCATCCTAAAAGTTCTTTTACGCTCCCTGCAGTCAGTAAACAGCTCCTCCACATCTCCCAACCTAGATAATCACCGAAAGGCTTTTTATGAATTAGTTTTTCCTTTTCTAGAATTTCATATAAATACAACCATACAGTATGCACTTTTTTTGTCTGGCTTCTTTCACTCAGCACAATATTTTTGAAATACATCCAGGTTGTTTTCTATATCAGTAGTTGGTGTCTTCATTTTGTTGAGTAGTATTTTATTGTGTGAATGTACCACATTTTATTTATTCAGTCACCTGTTGATGAATGTTTGAGTTGGGGCTATTATAAATAAAGCTGCTGTGAACATTTATGTACAAGTCTTTGTGTGGAATATGGTTTTATTTCTTATGGGGGAAATAGCTAGCAGTGGAATTGCTAGAACACATGGTAAATGTAGACTTAACTTTACGAGAAACTGCCAAACAGTTCTTCAAAGTGATTGTATCATTTTATGTTCCCACCAGCAATATATGTTGTTCCATATCCTTGCCAACACTTGCACTGTCAGTCTTTTTAATTTCAGACATTCTTGTGGGTATAATGGTATTTTACTGTGGTTTTAATTTTTGTTTATTTGATAACTAATGGTGTTGAGCATCTTGTCACGTGCTAGTCCATTTGTACGTGGACTATTCCCCCATATTCTTTTTAAATGTATCTGTTCTGTCTTTTGGTTGTAAAGTTCTTTACATATCTTGAGAGACTGGAAAGGTAGAGAAGGCATTAACTGAGATAGGGACCAGTTTTTGTTTGTTTGGTTGGTTGGTTGGTTGGGTTTTTTGCTTAAATACAGATTTATTGCAAACCCACACGCAGACAGGGTGGCCTTGCTCTCTTCGGGCCTCGCTGACGAGCTCAGTGGCTGGTTCGCTACTGCTGCCATGTCAGCTCGTGGCTCTGTGGCCGGCCCTGCAGCTTCTGGTGGTAGTCGAAGGTGAGCCTGTCCAACACGACGTGCTCCTCATCGTCTATGGTGGCCATCGAGAGGAAGGCAGGAACGATGAGTTCAGATTTGAGCCCCCTATATTTGAACCACATATGAGACATTTTAGTTGAGATGCAGGAAGAAAACTGAAAATAGTGTTCTGGAGCCCAAGAGAGCATGATTTGAAAACATGTTGAGTTTCAAGAAGTAGAGGCCCATCCAACAGTGTCAAATGTCATAAAAAGGTTGAGTAAAATAAAGACTAAAAAAAAAAATGGATGGTTAGATTTAAGCCACGGTTTTTAAAGCATGGGTGACAACCTGTTAGAAATCAATTTCACGAAGTGTTACCAGCATTTTTTAAAAAATGAAATAGAATGGAAAAATGCTTTGCAGGTACTAAGGTTAAGGGTGGTTTCATGAATTTTTTTTGTTATATATGTGCATTATGTACTAGATCATAGTGTAAAATATATATTTTACTTTGGATTGTGTTAAAAAAAAAATCTTGCTAGAATAAAGGAAGCCACAGATGTCCTTCTCGGTGTTATTCTAGTATAGGTTGAAGATATGGATTCATTTGGATCTGGGTTCAAGCCCTGGTCTCTTCCTCTTTGTTAGATATATAATCTTGAATAAATTACAATTCTAATTCTCACTGTCCTCCATATAGATTAGGAATAATAGCAATATTTACCCAAAAGCACTGTTGATAGGATTGCTTTTTGCACACTGGAGCCCAGGGCGTCTTCCTCAGGACAAACACAACCAGTGGCGTTTGGGCTGGCTTTCAGCCCCTGGCTCCTCTGCTGGGCTGCCTGATGTTAAATCAGCCTGCACAAGCGTTTCCCCATGAGGACTGAGTGGGGTTATACTTATAAACCACTGTGCACAATGCCTGGAACAGAGCGAGCTCTCCGTAACCATTGCTGTCATTGTTATAGGTTGTTATTCTTGTTAGGGTAGCAGTGTATCCTATTAGATTAAGAAAGTGAAGATAATGCATAGGGGATACTCTTAAAAAATTTGGTTGATAAAAACAGCCCAAATGTTTATTAACTAATGAACTAAATGTGGTACATCCAAACAGCAGAATATTATTCAGTCATAAAAAAGAATGAAGTACTGATACATACTAAAAAGTGGGTGAATCTAGTTAAATGAAAGAAACTGATCACTAAAGAACACAGACTGAATATGTAATATTTAGGATAGGCAAATCCATAGAGACAACTAGCAGATTACTGGTTGCTGCAGGCTGGAAGGAATTGGGGACAGGGAGTGACTTGCTTAATGAATATGAGGTTTCCTTCCAGGATGATAAAAATGTTCTGGAACTAGACGGTGGTGATGGTTTCACAACGTTGTGAATGTACTAAATGCCATTAAAGCGTATGCTTTAAAATGGTTAAAATGGTAAATTTTATGTGTATTTTACCATAATTTTTTTTAAAGGCCTTGTTCATTTCATCTTAAGGGTGCTTCATAGCCTTTCACCATCTTCCTCAAGCTGTTTCAAAAAAAAGGCAGTTTGGTTGACAGCGTCTTGAGAAAAATTAGCTCCAGAAGGTGGTAGTGCTGAGAAAACGTTTTCCTGAGGATTTTCCTGGGACGATGGGGAGAGGGGAGCCAGGAGAAGGGAAAGTGAGGAGAAGGAGAATGAGTTCTCCTGTGCGGGGAAACTTCTGTTGGTCTCCTTCTTTGGCATAAGTTTCTATGCAGCTCTGAAGATGATTTAAGGAACTGTGTTACCTGCTGAGCAGATCTTGGTACTGACTCAGGTCAGTCTCTCTGTCAGAAGGACCCCAAAGTAGTGAGGTGGCACAAGTGAACCCTTCCTGCCCTCATTGGTTGTGGAGCATATATTGTCGCTATTCCTAAGGGAGAGAGGAATAATTGGACAGATAATTAATAACGATTCCCCATGACTGACTGTCTGGCAGGTTCTTGGCTAGAGCCCCAGGAGCTTGGAAGCTAAATAACTCTTTATTATAAACTGATTTCTCAGTGAATGGGACTATTGGAATTAATAATTAGAGTCGATTTACTATTATGTACACTATTGAGTGAGGCAACAATGTGTATAATTTGGAGCACGAGATGATTATTTTTAAAATGGTTTGCATTGTGTTACAGGTATTTGACTGCCTATATTTACTTTTTCGATTGTGTCTGACGTGGGATAATTTGAAAATCACTTTGCATTCCCAGAGGTGGGCCATGCAGGAATCCTTCTCCTGGCTTCTTTATTCCTCCAAACATGCTTGACATTCTCAATTCTAAGAAATTTTGGTCTTAGACAAAATATCAGATTTTTAAAGTTCTATAAGTAAAATCATTGAGAACAAGAGAGATTAGAATGATAACCGCAGAATTAATAAATCCCAGTCTAGACTGGCATAATATATTTGGCAATATCTACTAGTTAATAATAGTTTAATTTCCTTGTTAGTCATTCATACAGTAAACAATTTTTGAGGGCCATGCAGCAGAAGGCCATCTCATGTGCAAGAGATGCAGAAATAAATATGATCATTGCTCTCAAGGAACCACCAGTATAGTAGAGGGAAGAGATACAGAAACAAATATTTGCTCTCAAATTTAATAAATATAGAAAAAGCAATAGACTCAGCCTGGGCTTGAGGACTTCAAAGAAGATATACGTGAGAGATATCTAAAAATATTACCTTCTCTAACCTTTAGATATAACCTAGTTTTCCTGTGTGTAGATCCAACCCAATCAGGGATTATAATTTGCCTGATTATAATTTACCTGAGTCTATGTTTAAACTATTATTGATATTTTATTTTTTCATTTATTATTATTAGTTTTATTACATTATTATTGATGCTCTTTTTGACACATTCCATCATCTTTCCATCAACCTAAAAGAATTTAAAAAGTTTAACTGCTTATGTTTTCCTAATGTCTCAGGCCCAAAGTTTATAAATAAGAGGTTTTAGCCATCTGCAAGAACTCTGATGGTCACACCCAGACTCTAGTTGTGGGCGCATACAGATACATCTGCAGGACTTTAGACATCATGGGGGTGTATGACATTTGTTCTTCACTGTTTAACGGCCTTCCTTGTCACTGGCCTATCTCTGGGTAGTACAGTCCAAGTACCCAAGGTCCAGGGCAGTATTATGACATTGATAGGGCATATTTTCACCTCCCCCAAGCTGCTAGGTAGACATCATTGTGGTTCATTATTCACAGTTTATTTGTTTTCTCTGGCTGGGAAAAAATCTCATAAACACTGTTCCAGTGGAAGAATAAAAAGGGAAATGGTGATTGAATTCTACAGTTGGAACAGACCTTAAAGGTCATCTCAACTCATCCTACTTGTTCAGTCATTTATTCATGCATCAATTTTTAGTGAGTACCTACTGTGTGTGGTGCTGGGAATAAAACATACTATACAAGTTGGCTAATCTATAGAATTTGCAGTCTAGCAGGGAAGAAAGATAGGAAATAAAGAAACAAGGCAATGACAGATCAGAAATCAGTGTAGGAGGTGGGGGGTGGGAGTTGTCAGCTGCTATAGCTGGGGTAACGACACCAATTAGCATCAAGAGGTTAAGGCCAGATGTCACCAGATTAGGATTGGAAACTTTGGCTAGAGAGGTAGAGAGGCTATAAAAACGGGAGTTTAGCAATCCCGCAATGGTTCTAGAAGACTCAAAAAGGAGGCTGAGCCTGGAAAGAAGTATGATCTAACTTTCATTGGTCATAGGATTTTAGAGATTACCTGGCTGTGAGGGGTTGAATCGTGTCCCCCAAAATTCATATGTTGAAGCCCTAACCCCCAGTACCTCGGAATGTGACTGTACTTAGGGCCTTTAAAGATGTGATTAAGTTAAAATGAGGTCATTAAGATGGGCTGTAATCCAACCTGACTGGTGTCCTTTTAAAAAGAGGAGAGTAGGTCATGCAAAAAGACACCAGGAATGTGCACACTGAGGAAAGAACCTGTGAGGACACAGTGAGAAGATGGCCATCTGCAAGTCAGGGAGAGAGGTCTCAGGAGAACCCAAATCTGCCAACACCTTGATCTTCGATTTCTACCCTACAGAACTGTAAAAAAATAAGTCTGTTGTTTAAGCCACTCAGTCTGTTATTTTGTTATGGCAGCCCAGGCAAATTAGAACACTAGCCCAGGATCACTCACGTCAGATACTTAAAAATAAAAAGAATATTGGGTCCTGTGCCCCACTCCAGACTAAA
>NW_011889035.1:2226370-2236793 GCF_000151845.1 Pteropus vampyrus | reverse complement strand
GAGAGGGAGCAGGAGGAGGAAGAAGAGAGCATTTTTCTAGGCATCCAGAGCATGCTTTCAAAGATAATGGAAGAATGCGTTAATGGATGTGTCTGTAAGGGAGAAAATGCTTGATGAGGGGGTATTTTCATAGGCCCTGCACTGTATGAGACTTGAGAATGCATTTATCTAAATGCCTGACCCTTAAGATCAGGAAAGCTGGTGGCTAATATAATCATACAGTCCATTAAAAATCAGATCTGTTCACCAGGAGCTGCCTAGCTGGATGTGTTATTAGCACTGCCATCATAGGAGCTTGTTCAAAGAATTTCAGAGTTAGAAGGGGCTCTAGAAATCACTGCATGTAATTTTCCACCCAGACATGATAACAGTACTGTGTCATAAGATTGGCATGAGAACTAATGGGTTAATATTTGCAAAGCACTTATTAGTGTCTGACACAAATAAGGCATTTATGAGTGTCAGTTATAAATAAGCATCCTTTGTTGAGTGCTTTTTAATTGGGGGTACCAACCAAGGTGCTGTATATTTGGAGCCGATAATACTAGCTTCACTTTACAGCTGAAGAAACTAAGGTTTAGGAAATTAAGTAACTTGCCCAAGGTCATTGAGCTATAGACTGACTAGGGCAGATTTGATGTTTCCAAGGCCATCTTTTCACCTATTCCAGTCAGTATTCACGAAAACTCACAGCCCAGGGAAATCCACTTCAGGGTAAGGGGAAGACAGAGGAGGCGAAAAGGCAAGAGCATCACACTGGATAGAACCAGGGAGTTCAATGAACAGAAGCTCAAATTAAAGCCTGAATCAAAAGAAGAGAGCAAGTTCATTGACCTAGTTTAAACCAACACAAAAGGCTACCTGGAGGGTGTGCCTTGCAGATGACCTGTAACTTGTTCCAGAAAAAAAACCCTCCAAAGCCTCCACTCATTCAAACAGGAAAGTGGTCCTGTCCATCCAGCTTCCATGTCTCAAATATCCCTAACCCCAGCTATAGGACTTGCATAAGGATTTTTTTGAGCTGAAGACGGTTAAGAAGGAACAAATGCAGAAACGGCTGTTTGCCCGTTCCTATCTGCCTAAAAGCAGATAAAAAATTCCTTCTGTAAAGGTGTCCATCTTCACTCTCCTTACCAGCCCTTTTCACCGAAGACAGAAAGTCAGCATCAAGCAGGATCTGCACAAATTTTACTAAAATAACCCTTATCTTCCTTTAGTTTCCCCTATATATTTACCCTTCCTCAATTTACTGCCTACCCCAGAAGCCCAAAACCCTTTTCCTCTGCCCCGTTCCTCCTGTCTAAATCTATTACTTTTGTTAAAATGGTATGTAAGCCCCCAGGTATAACTGTTCTCTTTGGGTCTTCATTTCTTTTCTATGAAAGACTTTGTGCATATAAAAATTAAAATATTAACATCAAATAAAATGTGTAAGCCTTTCTCCTGTTAATCTACCTTTTGTAAATTTAATTCTCAGGCCTTAGTTAAATTTAATTCTCAGGCCTTAGAAGATAGAGGAATAGTTTTTTTACCTCCTCTATAGTTCAAAGCATTCTATTCTGCAATCTGGGAAAACTTAAAAGTAGATATCCTAGAAAAAGCAACACATTGACTTATAGACAATACTCTCAGCCTGTAAATATATCTACCTTATTTATTGGTGAAATACCAAAACCTAGCCTGGCACTTAAATGAGTATATATACTCATTCGTAAGTAAATAACCGATACCGAAATATTGTCTGAGAACAGATTTTCTAGAGTCTGACACATAGTGAGTGCTCAGTAAATGTGGAATTTAAATGATGTTACAGGAAGGGCACCTCATGAAAGCAAAGAAGATCAGGTTGGCCAATTTCACAATTTTGTTGAACCAGTTTTGTTATAATTGTTCTTGGCTGTTTATATAAGACTTGACTTTTCTGGTTTCCAATTGTTTAGGAAAAGAAAATAGAGTGATCAGGAGGTAGTGGTACACTTTATTAACGTTATTTAAAAGTAATGATAATGTGTGTGCACACACACATTGTGTATGTGTGTGTATGTGTCTCCAAAGATTTTTGGAACTAATTAGTAAGGGACAGTTTTAATAGATTGCATTTAATTGATTCAGCAGGCCTGATAAATTGTAAGGCTCAATAAACACCTGATAAATTAGCTGAACACAACTGAATGTATATGTGGAACTGAACTTTAAAAGAGAGTTTTCAAGCAAAAGTAAACTTTATCCTAAGACATAGTTCAGGCTGGTTTTCTGCACCTCTTGGGTTGGTTCATTATTTTGGTGCAATTGAAGAATTTATTTTATCCTGAACATACAATAGGAGCTTGGTAAGTACTTGCATTGTTCTAGGTGGTACTTTTATCCTCCTGTTTTAATCTATTTTCTTCCTTCTCTGTATCTCCTCTGTTCCTTTTTCCTTTTATTCTTTTAAAAATATAACATTGCCTCAGTGGTTTTTCTCTGTTTATATCCACAAGATCTACAGTAATGACAAAAAGCATTCATTCACTCACAGACTTTTCTCAAAGGAACTGCGTTGGGTTGTGGTTCAGTTCTCATTAACACTACAAAATTCTTCATTTTCCTGTCACCAAAGAAATGTTTCCCTAGATTGTACTGGGGTCCTGGGTTTTTCTAGACCCGTATAAGTGATTTCAGATCAATTGTAAATCAGGCCATCTGAAACTACAGTATTTCCTTTTCATCTTGATATAGTAACACTTTGGCCACATCAAATTTTGCTGGATGGGTAAAAATAATGAACAAATAAACGATTGAGGAAAAGAACAAATGAAATAAAAGAAAGTAGTGTTTTTCTGGCTTTGCCACAAATGAACTATGCCTTACCAATAAAATTTAAATGCAGCAGAAACTACTTCAAAACCTTTTGATATTTTAGATATTTTTCCCACCTTAACATGAGTCCATTGGACATAAATTAATCTTTGCTTGACTACTCAGAGTCATATTTTTCTATGTTGCAATACAGAAATGTACTTGGGGATTATTGAAGCACTTTATCCTCTATATCAGAGACTCTGGATTGGCAGGCATTGAATTTGGATGTCTGCTAGACTTGGTAGACTGTATCTCCTCCTTCTATGAGCAATTATAGCTGCCACTACCAGCACCCAAATGGAACAGGTTGCTTTTAATCTCCAGCTGGCTAAGAAACCAGTCATCCAAGCCAGTTAAAATTGTGTCCAAAATAACAGGAAATCGATTCTGAGTGAAGAGGCCTGAAGCTCAGTTATAAGAAAAGTGTGTGAGTTTAAGTTTGCCGATTTGAGGCCATCTGTTTTCCTTGCTCAGTATTTGATTTTTCTTCAGAGTTTTTGTTGTTTTTGTTTTGAAAAACAAAATATTTTATTTTTTGCTTTATTCTAGGTCATCTATTTCATTTCAGCTAGTTGAGTCTGCTCCCTAAGTGACCCCAATTACTCCTCTATCCCAAGGGCAAGTCTCAAGCCTCTTTGTGTATTTCATGGGAGTATGTTTTGGTATTTCAAGAAGTAGGTGATTAGAAGATTAGATTACAAGAATTTCTGGACAGGGATTTCGAAATCCTGCCTTCTAACACAAAATCACCTAATTCAGTGTCTGCAACATGGTAGATATTAAAAATATATCAATTCACTTTCCTTGAAATGATGCCCATCTTTAGAACTTACATGACATTGTGGCCTATAATTTGGTGTTTATTTCTCTCCTTCCTTGGTTAAAAATTAAGTGGTTTAAACCACACACACACACACACACACACACACACACATACACACACACACGTAATTCTCTCATTGAAGTCCCACTTAATTTGAATTCATGAAACAGGGACATGACTGAAATTTATTTCTGAAAGTTTACTTATTAAGGTAAACAAAATTGCAATAAGAATATTGAAGATTAAAAACTAAAAAAATGTGCTTAAAGAAAGCACTTTCGAAGCATTGACTTACTGCACATGTAGTCACTATGCTAATTACACATCATTGTCAGCCCTAGTCACAAAACTGGCCCTCCCAGAACACCCACTTGGCAAAATTCCTACCTGGTTTGAGTTACTGTTTGTATTTAGGAGTATTAAAATTGCATTTCTTTTAAAACATTCTATAAAACAGACATTTGTTTCTTCCCAGTTAGTTTCAATAAGAAAGGTTTGTCAGAGGGACCCAGAGAAAGGAACGGAAAAAGAGGAATGCCCGAATATGCACTTTATTCATTTTTCCCTTTCATTCTACAAAAGGAGAGAGATTCTTATCTTTTGATTTGCCTGATAAGTTTTGACAGCATGGACTCCTAGTTGCTCTTACAAAGATGCTGAGTCCCAGGACAGTCCTTCACTAGAGCCATTAGTCATTTCCTTCTACTCCTTCTGAGCATAGCATCCTCCACAGATAATTATCCTTATAGGGATAAGACAGGCTATAGTTTAAGAATTTCTTATGTAGTTCAATCGACATAATGGGTATACTGCAGGGGAGATACATTTTAAAGTATTATTACCAGGAGGATATTTCCTAAATCCCTATGTCCTAAGGATAGAGACAGCAATTTAGAAAGAGTAGAGCAGAAAGTCTCTATATGTGCATTTCATAAAATGGATTGTACTTCATGAATTTCATTGTGGCAGGATATTCACTCTGCTGTCCTGCCATTACCAAACAAGGTGCTTGTTATAAAAAAGAAATATGCATGACTGCTGAGGACGTTGCTTTATTAATGACTGTGTTCTGCACTCTGTAATAGAATGTTGTCACCTGCATGAAAGATATGCACAAACTTTCTTACTTAAATTATCTTGCTGAAGACATTCAGAATGTGCTAACTCCACAAATCCTCAAATAAAAAGCCAGTTTCACAAGGCCCCATGTTCTTAAATTTAATGTAGGAATAAGATACCAGAACTCTGACATCTACGGATGATACTTCTCCAGTGAGTTGCAAGGTATTTCTTTTTATGACTTGCTCCATGCAGTTAGTTCTAATAAGTAAAAGATATGTAAAAAGCCAAGTGACTTATATTTTTAGTCTGTAAATATATGATCAGCTTATGAGGTATTGTTAGTAGTAAAAATGGATGGAGTTAATCAGTCCAAGGATAATGTGCAGGACCTCTACAGAAGAGGCAAGGATTTCCTCTTCTGGGGGCAGGAGAAGGGGTTGTATTCATGAAAAGAATATATATATCTTCTTTCTAACACTAACTACTCCTCCCCCTGAGCTTATGATTCTACTTCGTCTAGGTTCTCTCAGGATTTTATTCTTTTTAATATTTTTATTCTCTTCTTCTTCCATTGGCTCCTCCTTCTTGGTGTATAATTATGCTCAAATCTGCCTCCTCTTGAAAACCTTTCACTTATTCTTAATGCTGGTCAACCTGCTCCACTGGCCTACATTTTTAAACCTGCTGCTCATTTCTTAATGCCCAGAGATCTGCTTTCGCCTCTACCTCTTATTGGAAATTACGCTATGCCAAAACACAATGACCTTCTAATCCTGAATCTAAAGGCAGCTCAGGTGTGTCCTTAATCTCTTGGCCTCTCTGGAGCACTGACACTGCAGAGATTTCCTCCTTGAGACTTTACTTCCTCCTCTGGCTTTGGTGACACTCCATGATCATGGTTCTCTGATCTCTATCTCTGAATGATCCTTCTGTCCCTTTCCTTCCCAAGTCCCCATAGATGTGGGCATAAGCCAGGATTAAATCTTCTTCTCTTTGATAGGCTTTCAGAATCCACCTATTCTCACACCCTCCACAAATCCTTCTATTTGCACAGCCATCAAATCTTTCTCCCTGAGCTTCTACCCTAGAGTCAGTTTAGTGTCTCTAGTGCTTATTAGAAATTTCCATTTGCATATCCTTCCAGGACCTCAAATTTAACATGTCTAAAACTGGATTTGTCAGCTTTTCTGCAGAACAGCTATTGTTTCTAACTTCTCTCTTTCTCATAAAGATACCTAGCAGCCTAGACAAGATACCTTTTTATCGCATTCTTCAATTTTTCCCCTTTTGCCCATCCAATCACCAAGTCCTGTCATTTTCTACCTCCATATTCCAAGTTCTCTGCTCATCCCCACTATTAGCAACTGTGGCAGTCTGTATTGTGCCAATTTAGTTAAGTGGAACTTAATCCATTCCCTATATTCCAGATAAGACTTGATCAAGAGAAGAACGTGGTGGCCAAGAGAAAAAGACCCTTAGATTTCCAGCTACAGGGAGTGCAGTTGATGCTGCACTCTGAAATTCATCTCCATGTTAAGTGCCCAGACCACACTCTCTATGGGTTACTCTCAGCCAATGACTGAGTATGGCAGGGATACTAAGGTAGGCTCATACCTAGGAGATGGGACTTCCCTCTAATCAACATTCCTCTTTGGCTTGAGGACTCCCTGAGGGCCTTGCTGAGTTCTCTTAGGACTGCACTGATCCGCCCAATCTTCCTTTCTTCCCTCTCTCATTTACCCAGAATCAGAGATGCATCCAGGTCTGATGGCTCTTTCAGCCTCCCTCCTACTCTGGTCCTCTCTCCATTGTTTTTTTCACAGATGCTTCCCTTAAAAAGTCTCTTGCAAAGTCAATCCCATTTGACTTCTACTTCCCAGAGGACCTAGAGTAACACAAAGAATTTGTGCAAGTTTTGGAAGGTGGAGTGATTTGCAACCATTAGTCTCTGAAGGTCATTGTGATTAGAAGTGGTGACAAACAGATGCAGAGGTGTGGGTGGGTTCTTTCTTATCTCAACGGTCTTTGCTCTCCCCTATTTGATGTTTAGCTCTCCTTCCCCACTGTTTGTCTTGATGACTAATGGTAGTCCAGGCCCAGTACAGGATGCCTGGCTACAGACCTACAGAAACAGTAACTACACAGAGGTGACAACTTTCCATAAATTTTTCTACCACCTCTCCTTTGTATTTCTACCCTAGAAGCTTCACATACCTTCACATACCAATTATAGTACCTTCACATACCTATCTTCCAGATTCCCCTAAATCTCCAGCTTTTCCACCCATGCCAGTACTTCAGAAGGACTGGTTAGTGACATTTCCTTGACCTTCCAACTCCCCCTTACTTCCATAGCTTCTCTCACAATAGGGTTCTGATTGAACCCTGACTGATTCACCAGCCCCACCAGTGCCTTCACCATCAACACTTGAACCACTGCAGTAATGGCCTAATACTCTCTCCCACCGATGCATCTCAAGCATTGCTGCAAGACTCATCTTTATTATTATATTCAAAAGATAAAGTGTAGCTCTCCATTGTCTACAAAATAAAATCTGAAATATGGTGTTGGGTGAGAGGACTGACAAACAAAATGGATGCAGTCAGGCTCCCTCCCAGCAAGGTGGGCAGTTTCCACACAGCCTCAGATACAGTGTCCCAGGTGATCTTAGATACAGCATCCTATACAACCTGTAGATTTTGATCAATTATAGTACCTCGCCTTAAACTACTATTATTTACTTTATTATAAGAACAGTCCCACCTGTGCAGGCTGGGGAGCTGGAGCTGTGCCTGTGCCTTGCTGTGTCCTGCTATGCCTGAATAAAGCTATGTCACATATGCCAATGGCTCCTCACATATTCTTCCAGCTGCCAGAACTGCACACTCCAAGCTTTGGTACCCTGAATCTGCAGAACATATGGTCAGGATCTTCCACAAGCTAACTTTTCAGGTTTATGTTCCTCATGCCCCCTACGTGAATCTTTCTCTTCTACCAAATCTATCTACTCACTTCCCTTTGATAATCCTTGTTCTACCCACTAAGTCTATTCATTGACACTATGTCCCATCTTTCTGTTTTCCCTGATTCACTTCTGATCCACTCATTCAAATTCAAAACATCCTACAGAGAAACCAGTTGAAACCCCACCTCCTCTGCAAATGCTTTTCTATCTCAGCTAGAAATGATAGCTATTTTCACTGAGAAACTTCCTAAAGTAATTAGGGCCATCTCTTGACATTTCTCTTCTATCGTATGTGTCAGAATGCTAATTCTGAAAACTCTTTCTCCATTTGACAAAAGATAAAACTATAGTACAGAATTCCATTTTTAATAGACCTTAGTCACTAGTGAAAGGGAAACAAGTATCAGATACTATTAAAATGCACTTTAAACCAAATAAAATATATTATTTATATGAAATTTTATAACCCACTATCTTATAAAACGAATTGGACTCCCTTTTCCTTTGTTCAGTGCTGAGGATTCAGCTTACACAGACAGTGAGATCAGCCAAACCATGTTAGTTGGGCTGGTGGAGCTGGGGATGAAGAGACAATTTGCCTGGTCAGGAGATTGCTTACATATGGAGAAAATAAGTAAATATATTCAGGATTATGGGAGAGGGGAAGATACAAATAAACCCATGGTGATTGGTTGAAATTGGAAGTATCAATGCAAACTTATATATTTATAAATATAGAAATAGATGTCTGTGTGTGTGCGTATGTGTGTGCGCGTATGTGTGTGCATGCACATAGGTATTTCAGATTGGGTTCTCTGGAAGCTAACACTAATATAACATTTGGCGTGTCGAATACTTATTATAGATCCAAACATGTGGAAGAAAACAAATTGTGCAGAAGGAGACACAGAACTGCAATGCAGGCCCGAGAAAGTCTTGGCTAGCTCCACGGTGAAGCATACATGACCTGTCAGAGTTGTTCCTCATTGCACCAAAAAGACCAATCTTTGTATTGTTCTCAGTCATAGATGTGGATGGGCTGGCTGCCCCAGGAAAGGTGTAATAGTGGGTAAGGCAGTTCTCAGCAACAGGTCCTTCCTTGAAGGAGGATCTGAGTGGTATATTTTCACGGTCCATCACAATGTGTGTGTGTGTGCATGTGTGTGTGTACATGTTTCTGAGAAAGCTGAGAAGCAATGAAACCCTAGTGGACTGAGCACATATACTACCCAGATTTTTGTTGCTAAATACCATTGTCTGCTCAGAGACAGAGAAATACCAAGGCTGCTCAGAAAATGACTAATTCTGGCCAATGCAGGAAAAGTTAAAGATTCACTTGGAACATTTTGTGTCCTAATGTAAGAAATTCATCCAGGAATGCTGAGACTCTGCCAAAAGAACATAGATACTATCTTAAAGAGGCTTAATCTGGCCAAATCTGCAAAATTTCAGCATCAACATAAATAATGATAGTAAGAAGCTATAATCCACTGAATAAAATAGGGATCCATGAGTCCTTACTAATATAAATAAATTGGGAAAAACAGAAGGATCTACCTTACAGCAGAATGACAGTTAATAATTGTAAAGTGTTGATGGAATTAAATAATCCCTATTAGGCCATCATATTGTAATAATGATTCAGGCAAGAATCATCAATGGATGCTAAAATTAGCAGGTAAAATTTCAGGTGGAGCTGGATATTTAAAAAGTCTCAAAATATTTCCCCATAAAATGCTTATTTTTATTTATTCCATAAGGTATAAAATACTTATGATTTATCTTTACAGTGAAGAAAACTGGTTAGACCCTATCTTATCATGTGATAAAAGAAGAAGGCATCTCTTATCATCTCTAGTAATGGGACAAATCATCACACACCTCCTGATGAGAAGAATGCAGCATAATTTCTGTGACGTTCCTGCCAGCAAGCAGATAAACTGAATCTAAACATGAGGAAGCATGAGACAACCCAGAATGAAGGACATCCTATAAAGTAACTGGCCTGTACTTAATAAAAATCATATTGTAGCCATGAAATACAAAAAAAGACAGAGAAAGTCAATGGTGTACTAGAGCCAGCTGGTATTGGCTCACCCACTCTGACAAATCAGTTGTATGCATCTCTTCCTATATCTGAAGTTCACTTGAAATTTGCCAGAATGGGAATATTTACACCATAAAAATTGGCAATTGCTACAAATCAGGGCCTGTTTGCCTCTCAGCGAGCCAGTTTATCAGCACACCACTAGAAATGTTCCCAGTTAAAGGAGACTAAAGTGACATGACAACTAAATGACAACTAAATGCAACACGTGGTCCTAGATCCTGGAACTATAAAGGGCATTATAAGGGCTATTGGAGAAATTTGATGTGCTTTGAGAACTATATGATAGTATTTTATCAGTGTTCATTTCCTGATTTTGATGTTCGTACTGTGGTTATATACGTCCTTTTTAGGATATATACATTGTCCTTTTTAGGATCTATACATTGAAGTATTAGAGAGTAGTGAGACATCATATCTGCAACTTGCTCTCGATAGCTCAAAAACCTGCATGTGTAAATATATATGGGAAGATTTTTAATCAAATGTTTTTAAGTCAGTCTGTGGCTCCCCTCCCCTCCTTTTCCATTAGGTCTGCTGAGAGTTCAGCACCTTTCACATTCAACAGAGTCAGAGAGAAATACTAAAGAAAGAAACAGCGGTTATATAGTAGCCCCTCTTTAT
>NW_011889035.1:2215621-2224630 GCF_000151845.1 Pteropus vampyrus | reverse complement strand
TTTTGGACTTGGATCCACGCTCTCTGATTCTATCAATACTTTTCCTAGCTATGGGCCTGGATGTGGACAACTAGGTGGGCTTGGGCTTGACCATCAAGGGTAGTGTTTCCCGCAAAAACAAATAAAGCTCACACTAACAAATTGTGTGTGAACTAAAATTAAACTCATAAACATGTATGTTCAATTAAATTTTTTTCAATCTTTAAAACAAGATAGAAAAAGAAAACACATCTTTTCTCTGCATTTTGGTAACTCCAGGGTGATAGTGTAACTGAGATAGTTTTGCAAATAAATGGGCCTTCGTGTAAATGTTACTTAGGAAACAGGAAGAATCATTTTGTGCTCTCACCTTTCCCCTTTCTTAGACGTTCCCTCCTCCCCCACCAAAATATTGTGCTCACATTGACCAATAATTAAAATTTTTAATTGGGGTATAATTTATATACGGTAAAACTAATTTCAAATTTTAATTATTTTAAATAAATACAATAACAAGGGGGATAAATCCAGGCATATTGAAATTTGTCATCTAAAATGCCATCGTTTTGTAGTCCTAATATTTATCTTGCCTAAAAATTTATACACATTAACTGGTAACTTTTTGCAAATACATTGTACACTAAATTATTGCTTTATGTAAACAAGAAAGCAAAATCTGTGGAGTATAATCCTTTCAGTGCACCCTAGGGACTTAATTTTAAATGTTTAATCAGATGTTTTACATATATTCTAAATGTATCTAACTTTTTAAAAATTCCTGTATTAAAATTATTCCTGTCACCTTTTTGTAACCGGTTATGTTTAGTAACCATTTAAAGCAACTTTTAATTACATACTGTCAATCAAAATCTTGGCACTGTGGGTTGTGTTTTCGTCCCAGGAAAGACACTGGTCTTTAATTACCATTGTACTGTTTCTCATTCCACTTCCAACCTATAACCTCATCTGAAGTGACAAGAAGTTCATCTTAACATTTTACGTTTTGCACTTGCGGTCTAAATTGCACAGGACACAATGGTAATCACACTCTATTGTTTCAATCCTAAACACAACAGTGGTGGGAGATGGGGCTCCTAATGGAGAGAATTAATCATGGGCTTTTTTGATATTCATGAAAGGGGGAGATAATCTTGCTTCAGAGTAACATCCTTTTCAGGAAGCCCAGCTTCTGGCTGTGAAGCCTATTCCCATGTGATTTCTTTCTAACAAACCAGAAAAGCTGCTTTAATCTTTAAACATGAAGCATTGTGCTTACAGTATCAAAGGTAGGCAAGTTCTCCTACTGAGGTTCAAAAGCGGATAATAATGAGAACCTGGTTGTTAATGTCAGACTGATGTCAGCTCAGAAATCACTTTTCATTTGATTGAGCCATTTTGTCCTCAGGACCACTTTGTTCTGTTCAGCTGAATTTCCTCTAGCCCCTAATAGTGAGCAGGAAACCTAGTGTTTCCCAGAGGGTTTCTCGTCAGATGGTAGAGCCCCTGCAAAATAGACACGTTATTTCATATCCAAATTCGCATAGCCCAGGGATAGCTGAGGAGTTTCTCTCTCTATGGAGCTCCAGGCTCACTCCTCCAGCCGCCCCACAGGCGTTGACATTTCCCAGCCCCAATGTGGGGAGTAAGTCCACTTTCACCAGGCAAAGCCCTCAGCATGCCAGACTTTCTTTTGCCTGAAAGGACCAGCAAGCCGCTGGGTTTCAAAAAGATTTTTATAATTCAGTTGTGCAATTTGAGGAGCCATCATGTAAAAAGTCTTCTACTAAAAAAAGAATTAAGTGAAACAGAGAAAATAACTGTCGAAATGAAGTTCCTTTAGATAAAGGGAAAGCTGAGATAAAGGAAAGCCAAATTAAATACATGCCTTCACAGAGTGTTATTAGCATCTAGCATTTTCTCACACACACACACACACACACACACACACACACACACAACAGCGGATTTGAGAGATTGTACAGGCTGAAGTGTAGGGTGTAACTTAAGTTTAGGGAAATCCCAAGGCTTCTACCATCAGTCTCACACTCGCCTTAATTTTTTTTTTAGCAATTAACACTATTGGACCCAAACAGTCTTGGACTGCCTCTGGAGCCCAGTTCTGGACCACGGCTGCATTCTCCAGACTTCCTAACGAGGCAAATCCTGGCACAGCTGAGGATTCTCCTCCGTGTCCCCTTATATCGCTTCTCCTCACTGTGTGTACTACTTTCCTAGGGCTGCTATACAAAATTACCACAAATTGGTGGCGTAAAACAACAGAAACACACTCTCTCATAGTTCTGGAGGCCAGAAGTCCAAAATCAAGGTGCTGGCAGGACCATGCTTCTTCCAGGACTCTCAGGGAGGATCCATTCCTTGCCTCTCCAGCTTCTGATGGCTCTTGGCATCTTTGGCTTGTGGTTGCATCACTGTAATCTCTGGCTATGTGGCCACCTTGTCTTCTTCTCTGTGTCAAATCTCCCTCCGCCTCCCTCTTATAAGGATACAAATGATTGCATTTAGTCCACACTCAGAGAATCCAGAATAAAGTCCCCATCTCAAGATCCTTAATTTAACCCCATCTGCAAAGTTCTTTTTTGGGGGTGGGGGGTGCATATAAGGTAATATATTTATGCTATATAAGGTAATAGACAAAGATATCTTTGTGGGGGTTTGGGGGAGCATTACTCAGCCTACCACACTGTTAAGGTAACTGCATCCAGATTTTGCTTATAGTTTTTTCTTTGATTCAGGCTGTTTTTGTCTAGATGATGGCATTGTGACTGACTTGCTTCCTTTCCATCCTTATCCTTCCACCTTTGTATGCTACTCTCTTAATCAATAAGCCTTAAGACATAAGTTTCAGTTAAACTAAGGATAACTTCTTGGCAGTAGGTGGGCTTAAGCCTCAGACTCATCAAAATGGAACAGCCCCACTGAGCACAGGACCAGACGGGATGACGCCATGGCTGATTCTAGAACTGGACATAACGATAAATTACCCCAGCCCCATCCAGTCAGTAATACCCATGACGCCAGCTCTCCTAGATTCCATGACTAAGGATTTTTCTCCTATATAATCTATCCCCTCGAGACACCCAGGGAGCCAGGTTTGTAAGAGCAACAGCTTGCCTGTATCTCTGGGACTTGCAACTCTCTAAAATAAACCCTTACTTTCTTTGCTGCGAAACCCGTAGGTATCTCATTGATTTAGATGCGCACAGGCAGATGGACCCCTTTGTTCTGGTAACACTACTGATTGCTAAAACATGACTTTTCTGTCACTTGAAGGCACGGCTTGGCTAAGAGAAAAGAGCTGGGTAGTTCATTCCAGCTTGAGACCCTTATGGCCATCTCAGGCTGCAAGGACCCTCCCTGATTTAAACTACCAAGACAGAATATTCAGTTTCCAGTAAGGTTGAGAGCCTCCGGAGAATAAAGTGAATTATACAAGGTTTTTCAAACTACCTTAAAATTCCCCTTAGGAAGATTCATAAAGAGCTATTTAAATTCAGCCTGTGTTTGCTTCGAACACACAAACCATGTAAACTAAAAAAGTCTTGAGAATTGTCTACCTTAAAGGTTCTCAGGAAACTGTACCATATCATTTAACCATCTTCCAGATCATCTACTGTTATGAGCAAATAGTTCATTGTATAGGGCTTCAACAGCCTTTCAAGGTTGGTGGCATTTGAATGTTTAGATTTGGCCCATAAGTCTTGAATGGTTTCTAGCATGACCTTAACCTAAAATCCATTCTGATCTAAATCACCAAACTTGCTGGTATGTGCCAACCAAATATACTGGATAATTATGCAGTATTGGACTTTGCTTCGTTTGGGTACACACTTTTAGCTTATCTAATCAAGAGCAGCAATGCAGCAATGCTACATAGAAAAGTAGAAACACCAGACCTGAGCTCCAGCGCTGGATCTAATGGACAATACCCAAGTAATGAGAAAAGCAATATGTGAAAAATAAAAGCAAGGGACCAAGAAAACTTGCCAGTAAGCTGGTGAGACACTGAAGGTTTTCCTTATAAACTTCAAAGCCTGCTTGTTCGACTGCAACCCAGCCCCATCCTGAGCTGTTTAGGAGTAAAGTCAACTCTGTATTAACTCTGAATACATTCATATTGCAAAATGTCCAATAATGATGACATCCCCGAGCTGCTAATTGATTGTGAAATGCTTTAAGATCTTTGTGACAGAAGGAAGGTACAATTAGTTATTATTAGATCATGCAATTCATTAACTTTAAAGGGCAAATAAAACCTTAACAGCGACCGTTTCTACATATCTCCTGTGAGAAAATAGACTTGTCAGGCCACTGTTCTCTGCTATTAGCAATGTCACCTCCTCACCAGAACAGGATTTGCATATTTTGTCATAATATGAAGTTTTCCTATAAATATTGTTGGGAGCAGAGATATAAGTGTGCTAATTTAGATGGGATACTTTATTTAAAATGTAATTTGGGCATCATATCTGATAACCAGTCCTCAAATGGAAATGCTTTTTTAAGGGTCTTAAATATCATATAATTAAAAGCAAAAAGGGAGGTCATGAGTTGGCCACTGTTAGAAACCCATTAAAGGAATGCCACATCTGTATAGAAAAAAAGTTCAAAGCTATGAGGTTACTTTAAACAGAAATATTTAAATGGCACTTACATAATATTTTTTCTTATATGAATTAATGGTACTATCTCATTTTCTGTTCCCTAAAACATCTTCTCAATGAAAGGCATGATATTTTCCTTTGAGAACCACCTGCCATTAGCTATGGGCTATCTACTGCTCTAAACAGGCTCACTAAAAATTAGGGAACTGTAAATTGAAAAGGGTCTCCCCCCAAAAACCTAGAAATCAAAGTATTTGATCTATGATTAGTTGTCCCAACGATTAGATAGAAAGTTCACTGAAAGTGTTTATGTTGCATCTACTGAGGAATTATCTTGGTTCTTTGATTGCCAGTCACAGATGTCAAACTCCACCATTCTAAGCTAGGAGACATATTGGCTTCTATAGCCATGGAAGGAGTGAGAATGGAGTTGGTGTTAGGAATACCTATATATGCCTAGATATAGTCATACATTTTTTTTTTTATCTGTTTACATTTAGGCCATTAATCCACCTGGGATTGATTTTTGTGTACGGTATGAGGTAGCGATCTAATTTTATACTTTTTCATATGAATGGCTGGTTGTTTACAACCATTCTTGGAAGAGCTCACCCCTTCTCCATTGATTCATAGTCCACTCTGTTGGTATAACCATTCTTCAGTGTGTGTAGAGGTAATCCTGGGCTCTTTGCTCTGTCTCATTTTGGCACTAATACCACAGTTTTTAATTGATGTAACTTTATAATAAGTTTTAATAGCTACATAGCAAGTTTCTTCTAAATTCTTTGAAATTCCCTTGACCTTTCTGGGCCAAGTGCTTTTTTAAGAAAAAGATTTTACTGATTGAATCAAAGCTTATAATTTCAAAGAATAACATATTTGATAGAATAAGTTTAACTAAAAACCCTTTAGTAACTTTTGTCACTGAGCAGAAAGCAGGTTTGGAAGGAGTCTAAATTTTCATAAGAGACCTTCAAATAGGGAAAGGAGGCAGGAGGTCTGACTGGTGTGGCCAAGGCCAGTGAAGAGCCAAGGAGAGCTGGGATACTTGGGGGAAGTGGAGGTAGCAAGATGAGGAAGCAAGCCCCATTTGGCATATTTCACAACTTGCTGCCAGGAACCCCTGAGTTACAGGGTCTCCAAGTCTCAGTTTCCCCATATGTATGATAAATATAACAATACCACCTTTTCAGGGTTGTTTTCTAGAAGACAGCAATAATGCACCCAACATCATTCATAGCACACATTAAGGAGGTGCTTAATAAATAGCAATTAGAGTTTTTATAGTTAAGGAGGTGCTTAATAAATAGCAATTAGAGTTTTTATAGTTCTAATTACCATCAGTTTATCTAGGGTTCATTCAGCAATACTGACAATCCTTAATTTCCTGGAATCAGTTTTAAGCATCAGTTTAGGATGCATTTCGCTGTTGTGGGAGATGTCTCCAAAGATGGCTACAAACAATTCCTCCCCGCCCTAACTGTGCATATGGATTCTTTCACCAAGAGGTGGAATCGGTTTCAATCTTCCCTTGAATCTGGGCTGGCTTTGTCACTTGCTTTGACCAACAGAATGTGATGGAAGTGACACTATGCCAGCTCTGGACCTATCCTTTAAGAGTGTAAGAGGTCTGGCACTCTGAGCTCATTCAGTAAGGAAGTCCGAGCTATTCTTCTGGAAGTGCAGAGGCCCTGGAGAATGAGACTCATGTAGGGAAACAGACTACATGGAGGAGAACAGAGGTACCCAAGCTGACATCAACACCCAGATCCCAGCCATGTAAAAGAGACCTTCATGGACCTTCCAGCACAGGCCATCTGCCAGTTGAATGCAGCTGCATGAGCAACTCCAGACAGCACCATGTGAGGCTGAATTGCGGCTGAGTAAACCCACAGAACTGAAGAAAATAATAACTCACTGTTGTTTTAAGACATTAATTTTGGGGGTGCTTTGTTATCTGGCAATAGATCATAGAAATAATCATAGATGTAACATCTTAAATATGATGTTTGTATTCCCTCAAGACTAGTAAGAAAGCCTATTTAATCCATAAACATGATATATCTGCAATAAGAAATAATAGAAAATTCGACATACTAGCCAGAATGCCTAGAAAATCCAAGAGGACCCTGGGTATTGGGATGCAAATGAAGACAAGAACTCCTCATCAGAATCTGATAAAAATCAGAAAATTACTCAGATTCCCTGAATTCCTATTCTTCCCCTGGAGCAATGTGTTCTTTAAAAAAGAAAGAAGAGAGAAAGAATCATTTTTAAAAATTAAAAAGAAAAAAAGAAACTTCAGTTCCAATCACTTTTCAAACTTATAACAGCTTCAGTCAAGTTTGTCAAAAAGTAATTACTTTCACAGGACTCAGAACTTCTCAGAGGCCAGAGGAAAAAAAATCTCTTTCTGACAAGGATGAGGATGGAACTAGATTCTTTTCCCAAGGTTCCCTCCCTGGCTACTTTGCTGTGTCAGGGGTACCAAGGACAGGCTTCACTTAATCAGCAGGTGGCCCAGCATGCAGGAAGCACTGAGATTCCCTCTGTGGCCTACTTTTGATTCTCTACCATCACTGATCTTTTAGCCCCAGAGTCGTGGACGATTGGAAACAGAAATCCTGGTTTCTTGGGGCTGATATACAGGTAAAAGCCTGAAAAAATCTAGTGTGACTTCTCGTTTACATGGGAGTCACATGGAGGTAGAACAAACTGGAAAACAATTTGACTCCAGATTTACTAAGTAATTTATGGCAATACAGAGATAAACTCTTATCGGAAAAGAAAAGCAGGGAGGTAAATTACTCTGGCTTTCTAAGTGACCTGCAGTTGTTTTGCTTATCTTCCCTCTCTATCTATTTTTTTTTTTAAGCCGTTCTTTTGCCTCATTATTTCTGTATATAAATGAGGAGACTTTTATTAGTGAATGGCCCTGAAACATGACACCATTTCCAAGCTTTGGCATCCCTGTGTGTGGTGTCCCCACCCATACCAGCACATCCAACCCTTTTCTTTGTACCCCAAATCCAATTGCAGGCTGTCGTAAAACATTAGTGAATCTTAATTACAGGGTCTAATTACAGTGATAGAAATTATTATGCAGAGAATAATTCAGTGCATGCACCAGCATACTCGCTGCTTTCCATTGCACTTCAATTTGCATTCTTAGACTCCCTTATATTCCATGTTCTGTGGTGAAAAGTTGAGAAGGTGGCGGAATCCCCTTGTAACCTCTGAAATTAAGATATATAAAATATGGGCAGTTTTGACATAGTGAAGAGAGTATAATCTTTGCCAGACTCTAAACTCATTGATTATGGGGAGATTTGCTATGTCCAGAGCTCTGTCTTCCCACAAAGAGGAAACTATGGGAGAGAATACCAGGATTGAGAGGTCGAGATAGGCCTCCAGGACTACATTTGGTCAGCACATATTATGTGCCGGGCTAGATATTTGAGACATATATCTTTATGCCATAATTCTCACAAGAGCCCTCTGAGGTCTCCAGTTCTGGATGGTTACTGCATCTCCACCTGGAACACTCTCCTCCCTCACCAGCCCTAGCTCCCTTCACCTGGTCTCCTCTTTTTATCCCTTAGGACTCATTCAGTCATGACCACCTCCTCTAAGAGTGAGACTTCCCACAACAGCCTGCGTTTAACACTACTTTAGCCCCTATTATATGCTTCGTGGTAATTACTCATTTACTTTTCAGTCTCTAGTAGACTCCTGGAGGGAGAAATTTTGTCTTATTCATCTTTGTGTCTCTCAGACTTAGCACAATGCCTGGCATATGGTCTGTGCTTAGGAAATGTCTGAGTAAATAGCCCATAGGTATACAGTTAGTGAAAGCCAGAACGTCTGCACTAGTCAGGTCCATTTGATTCCAAAGCCTTATCACAACAGCTTCTATTCCCTGACTTTTAATTTTTTTCATGACTTTTTATTAAGGAGTCATAGTATGCAGAACATTGTTTCAGAAAGAGAGAGAGAGGAAAACTCATTATCCAAGTTTAAATTGATGTTAGATGTCATGGGGAATCTTCTGGCATTCTTGGAGAATTGGCTTTTAGTTATTCGTTGCCGGTGAGAACAAGGGTTAGCCCTTTGGCACTGTACGGAATGAGTCAGCTGTTTGTGTAGACACCTCCTTTGCAATTCTGCTTCCTTTCCAACACTTTGCCCCTGGGAGGCACTAGGACTGGAAGATGGCAGTGCTTCCTGCTGCCTCTCTTCCGAGTACAAATATTTCACAACACATTGAAAAATACCCTGCTCAAAAATTTAATCTTGTTCCCTGTTAGAAGCTGACTTGTGTCTCCCCTCTCCAGAATTCATGTTGAAGCCCTAACCCCCAGTACCTCAGCATGTGACTACATTTGCAAATAGTCTTTAAAGAGATAAT
>NW_011889035.1:2213283-2215571 GCF_000151845.1 Pteropus vampyrus | reverse complement strand
GATTCCAAAGCCTTATCACAACAGCTTCTATTCCCTGACTTTTAATTTTTTTCATGACTTTTTATTAAGGAGTCATAGTATGCAGAACATTGTTTCAGAAAGAGAGAGAGAGGAAAACTCATTATCCAAGTTTAAATTGATGTTAGATGTCATGGGGAATCTTCTGGCATTCTTGGAGAATTGGCTTTTAGTTATTCGTTGCCGGTGAGAACAAGGGTTAGCCCTTTGGCACTGTACGGAATGAGTCAGCTGTTTGTGTAGACACCTCCTTTGCAATTCTGCTTCCTTTCCAACACTTTGCCCCTGGGAGGCACTAGGACTGGAAGATGGCAGTGCTTCCTGCTGCCTCTCTTCCGAGTACAAATATTTCACAACACATTGAAAAATACCCTGCTCAAAAATTTAATCTTGTTCCCTGTTAGAAGCTGACTTGTGTCTCCCCTCTCCAGAATTCATGTTGAAGCCCTAACCCCCAGTACCTCAGCATGTGACTACATTTGCAAATAGTCTTTAAAGAGATAATTAAGTTAAACCGAGGTCGTTAGGTTGGGCCTTAATCCAATTATGACTGGTGTCATTATAAAAAGAGATCAGGACACAAATACACACAGAGGAAAAACTATGTGAAGACACAGGGAAAAGATAGCCATCTACCAGACAACGAGAAAGGCTTCCGAAGGAACCAACCCTGCTGACACTTGGTTCTCAGACTTCTGCCATTCAAAATTGTGAGAAATAAATTTCTGTTGTTTAAGACACTCAGTTTATGGTACTTTGTTATAGCAGTCCTAGTAAGCACGTATTCCCCAAAGTAAAACCTGAACAAACTACTTTAATTTTCAAGCTCTTGCAAGGTGTTTTAAGTAGCCAAGTGGTGGCTTTTAAGCAGTAGATGGTCATAATGGGTCCAATTTTTTTCTACGCCAATAAGGCATGGGAAAAGGAATTTAGAGAGGCTGATAAAACTCTGCATTATAATATTCTATCTCCACTGGCAAAAGCATCTCAGTGGGCCATGTTGCAATTAGAAATATGTTTCATTTTCTCAATATGAATTGATTGTATAGTGTGTTTGTGTATTGTTACTGTGCAAGTGTGTCAAGTGTCCTAGTAGTTATACATAGGATTGCTTGGAAGGCTGAAGAGGCTTATAAACACCTCATCTCAGCTAAGAGGTCTTGAACGGGGACAGCTAAAGCTCATACTGAACAATTCTGCTGAATCTGAGATTAGACTGTACGACTCGGACTTTGCGAAATGACCTGATGGAATTTCTGTCTTCCTACCTTGTCCCAGGGATGTGGGGACAGATCATAGAGCCAGAAAAACTTCTAAGAGTAAGGAGCAGAATATCCATAAAGAGCGATTTTTTTTTTTTTTTTTTTTTTTTGCACTTTGGAGCTTTGAAGAAACATATGGTCTCCAAGAGGATGCACTGCACCTGAGGATGGAGATCCGGCTAGGAACTGGGGTGTTCTCCTGAGGGGTCTCCTGTGAAGGAGTGGACTTTACTCTTGTTTTCTACTGACTTAGAGGACAGTCATTTGGAGATTTTTCTTTAAGACCCTTTCCCCACCTTGCCCATGCCTCATTTATTATAATTCCCTTTAGTTATACTAGTTATTTGGTAAAGTCTGATATACCCACTCATTGATTTTTGGGTGATGGTGTTGTGTATAGAAAAGGATTTGGGCAGTAGAGAGGGTGTGTAAACTGTCCACTCATCCCCCTCTGCTGATGCCCACACAAAGAGGCAGCATCCTATTGGGAGGACTATGCCCTGGCGGGGGAATGGAGCGGGGAAGGAGGCAGAGAGACAAACAAGAGGTGACTCACATCAGAGCTGGGAAGCAGCAAGGAAACGTAAGCAACACAGAAATGATTTCGTGACTCAGGATCATGGCGGGAGGGAGGCGGCCTTCAGGGCAGTCACAAGGGCTGGATTTGAGGCTCAGTTTATCATTTCTAACCACATGGCTTGGCTCTGGGGTTACATACAAGTGTGAGTTATGGATGTAAATAAAAAGGAATCAGCTTAACAATTTGAAAGATGGCTAAAACTTCCTCATAAAGTGATCATTAACCTCAATCCGTTTAGTATGATTGTTGCTTTTCATCCTGAATGGAAAGAACTAGATTTAAGGTGAATTGTTTCTCCTGCATGACTGGAGATTCTCAGGGACAACTCTTTGTGAGGCACATGTCTCTCCAGGACTTGTGCAGAGGCCCTTGGGCAGTCACAGGTGGTCAACAGGGTGCACTTAGAGCCCTCCCCTGAGACCTATCTG
>NW_011889035.1:2210937-2213233 GCF_000151845.1 Pteropus vampyrus | reverse complement strand
GCTGATAAAACTCTGCATTATAATATTCTATCTCCACTGGCAAAAGCATCTCAGTGGGCCATGTTGCAATTAGAAATATGTTTCATTTTCTCAATATGAATTGATTGTATAGTGTGTTTGTGTATTGTTACTGTGCAAGTGTGTCAAGTGTCCTAGTAGTTATACATAGGATTGCTTGGAAGGCTGAAGAGGCTTATAAACACCTCATCTCAGCTAAGAGGTCTTGAACGGGGACAGCTAAAGCTCATACTGAACAATTCTGCTGAATCTGAGATTAGACTGTACGACTCGGACTTTGCGAAATGACCTGATGGAATTTCTGTCTTCCTACCTTGTCCCAGGGATGTGGGGACAGATCATAGAGCCAGAAAAACTTCTAAGAGTAAGGAGCAGAATATCCATAAAGAGCGATTTTTTTTTTTTTTTTTTTTTTTTGCACTTTGGAGCTTTGAAGAAACATATGGTCTCCAAGAGGATGCACTGCACCTGAGGATGGAGATCCGGCTAGGAACTGGGGTGTTCTCCTGAGGGGTCTCCTGTGAAGGAGTGGACTTTACTCTTGTTTTCTACTGACTTAGAGGACAGTCATTTGGAGATTTTTCTTTAAGACCCTTTCCCCACCTTGCCCATGCCTCATTTATTATAATTCCCTTTAGTTATACTAGTTATTTGGTAAAGTCTGATATACCCACTCATTGATTTTTGGGTGATGGTGTTGTGTATAGAAAAGGATTTGGGCAGTAGAGAGGGTGTGTAAACTGTCCACTCATCCCCCTCTGCTGATGCCCACACAAAGAGGCAGCATCCTATTGGGAGGACTATGCCCTGGCGGGGGAATGGAGCGGGGAAGGAGGCAGAGAGACAAACAAGAGGTGACTCACATCAGAGCTGGGAAGCAGCAAGGAAACGTAAGCAACACAGAAATGATTTCGTGACTCAGGATCATGGCGGGAGGGAGGCGGCCTTCAGGGCAGTCACAAGGGCTGGATTTGAGGCTCAGTTTATCATTTCTAACCACATGGCTTGGCTCTGGGGTTACATACAAGTGTGAGTCATGGATGTAAATAAAAAGGAATCAGCTTAACAATTTGAAAGATGGCTAAAACTTCCTCATAAAGTGATCATTAACCTCAATCCGTTTAGTATGATTGTTGCTTTTCATCCTGAATGGAAAGAACTAGATTTAAGGTGAATTGTTTCTCCTGCATGACTGGAGATTCTCAGGGACAACTCTTTGTGAGGCACATGTCTCTCCAGGACTTGTGCAGAGGCCCTTGGGCAGTCACAGGTGGTCAACAGGGTGCACTTAGAGCCCTCCCCTGAGACCTATCTGGACTCACTAACGTAAGACACAGGAGAGCATCTGCTCCACACATATCTTGGCAGTCTCCGAAGCCCTGGCCCTGGTGGTTAGGGAATTTGTGAAGATTTATTCTGGCTCACACTGCTCCCCAATTCTTTCTTTCCTCTTTCTCATGCAGTAAAACCTGAGGAATCTTATGTAATTCTGACCCTTGATAAACCATATCTTCTCCGTACTCCACTATCAGGAAAAAAACATATCACAGGTAAACAAGATTGAGAATTTATTATTTTAATCATTTTTTTAGGCCACAAAGGAGGGCAAAAATAATGCCTTACTTTACAAAGTCTTTACATAACAGAGTGCTTTGATATCTATTAGCTTATGGTCTTTACCACAATCCTCCAAGATAGGAAGTTAAGATATTATCTATATGCTATAATTGAGGAAACTAGGTTTCAGAGAAATTGACTCGTTTATACAGGCCATGTGGTTAGAAATGATAAACTGATAAACTGAGCCTCAAATCCAGCCCTTGGTGTAGATGAGAGAGGCTCTGTTCATCCCTCTGGCAACCAAATCAAAGTTGTGACGGAAACAAGGAGCAGCAGCAAGGAAAAATCGCCTGGGATCTAGAGGAACAAGCCATACAACTAGGAAGAAATTCAAGAAAGCACCCTGCAATGGCGGAAGGTAGAACAGGGCGAGTACGCAAGGCGTCCCAGTCTCGAGCAGCTGAGTGACATGGGGGGTAGAGCAGCGACAGTGGCAGATGCCTCTTAAAGGGGCCACATCCCTGAGCAGATATTCACAGTGACGGATCTGCTCACTCTGAGCACCAGTGTCGATTCGGCTGTGCACAGGGGACACCGGGGACTTATAGGGAAACAGGGAGTGAGGGCTTAGGTAAGACTCACTCTGTACAGAAGTGCTAGCGGTATCCATTGTTCCCTGTTGAGCCCTCCCTACTCCCAGTGCGCCAGACACAGCACC
>NW_011889035.1:2204371-2208802 GCF_000151845.1 Pteropus vampyrus | reverse complement strand
AAAGGATAAGAAAACAAGACCCCTACATATGAAAAGGAAGGGGATGAAAAAAGGTATTGCTTCGATGGACTTAGAAGGTATTTAAATCAGACAGAGAAAGATAAACCCTTAAATGCAGGATCTAAGGAATGAAAAGAACAAACTTATCTAAAACGGACTCATAAATATAGTGGACAACTTGGTGACAGATAGAGCGGAGGGATGTTTGGGAAGCTGGGAGAATTAGTAGCTGATAGATGGTCATGGGGATGAGGAGCATGGCATAGGAAATGCAGTTAACGTCAATATGTTGGCTAGATGGAGGGTCAGAAGAGGGAAGGAGCAATTGGGGGATCAAACTATGTAGATGTCTAATCAATGTACTGTATACTTGAAACTAACTAAAATAAATAAATTTGTGGGGTGTGATTTATTATCTCATTCAATTGTCCACACATTTCATTATAAGCAAAACTTCCAATCCACCTCCAAACATCTACATCCAAGGTGAGCAACATTTCAGAGAGTGTGCTAGGGTAGGACTCTATTCAGAAGCTTCTCTTCTGAAGGCACACGGAAAAGGAACAGTTTTGTTAATAGTGACTCCTGGTTTTGTAAATCTGTTCTGGGCATAGAACATTGAAGCTGAGCTTGAGGTGGTGGCACACTTTAAGAATCTAGACCAGTGCTGCCCAATAGAATGTCCTATGATGATGGAAATATCCTATATATACACTGACCAATACAGTAGCCACTAACACATGTCGCTACTGAGCACTTGAAATGTGGCTAGTGCGACTAAAGAACTAAATTTTATCTAATATGTATTGCTTTAAATTTAAACTTAAATAACCATACATGGTTAGGGCTGCCATACTGGATAGCACAAGATTCTAGCCTACTAACCTGGCAGACTCGAATTCAAATTTCGAATCTGCATGACCTAACTTCTCTGAATACCAGTACCCTCAAACTGGCATTACAAGATCTACTTAACAGAGATAAAGGATGTAAAGCATCCAGGAGAAGGCCTGGCACATAATAGATGCTTTATTTATCTACTTATTTACTTAGTTATGGTTATAATCTCTTGGCTAATGTCTCTCTAATCCCTGCCAGATTATAAACTCCCCAAGGGCAAGAACTCTATCTCATTACATATGTATCCCTAGCAATTAGCACAGTGTGTGTCGTATGTGCTCAATAAATATTTCTTGGGAGGAATTGAATAAAGGATCGGAAGCTGGGCTGAAGCAAAGCCAACAAAGGGTGATTGATGCCCACCATTCCTCCTGTCCCAAAATGCGTTTTTCCTGAATTGCACTTGGAGGTAACACCATCTGCCAGTGTTGAAAGATGTTACAAGAAACAGTACTATAAAATTTGTGTTAGTGTTGCTGTAAACCTGTAGCTGAGGATGTTGTTTACTACGTTAGACAGTAAGATTTTATGGGGATATTCAGAATAAATGTCTGTCTTAGAGTGGAATATAACTACTCGAGTGGTTATAGTATGTTCAATTTCCTGACACTCAGCTATAATAATGATGAGGTTTTCACGTTCAAATTGGCTACCACAGAGTGTCTGCAAAGTCTGGAAATGTGGGATAAACTTATTTTTAAACAGTCTGTTAGTTACTTTTTCAGACCATATGCTGACTAATATGGATCTGTGTCCAAAGTAAATGCACTACAGGATATCAGATTGTAAATCTGAAAAAATATATAATAAATCCACAATTTTCTCTGTGTTTTGAAACTTTATTTTTTGCCACTCTATTGTATACTGTATGTTTTTTCAGATTGACAATTGGACCTACTACTTACATTTGAAAATGTAATTAACATAATGCACAAAAATAATCTTACTCTTCATTTCTAGACTTTGAAATTTTAGAGCAAATCTGTGGCCCAGTTTTGGTCATGATTGTTTTTTTATAAAGGACAGAACCCACCCAAGCTAACAAACCAAGAAGAGGGTGTCTGGAAGGAAATATCATCACACTGACACTGAGAACTGTCTCTCTCCCAGGAGAGAGAATCTGATTTGCTCTGTCCAGCCAATACTTTGCCCACTACTTACCGACTTCTGGTCTAATCACCTGTGGCTGAAGAACTGGGCCTACCATAATTGACCACACAGGAAGGGGAAAGTGAAGAAGTGGCTGAGACTAATTTGACCTTAAGTAACATCTCCTACATTTTTTATATTTTAGGAGTCCCTGTAAGCTGTATAAAATATTTTTAGGAAAAGATGAGAGAGAGAGGTGGCATGAAGGACTAAGGTTATTGAGGACAAAGATGAAATTATCATTTACTTAACAAACATTTATTGATGTCTACAATACAAAACTGTCTAAGAAACAGTTCTAGTAAACCCAGTGAAAATGTAGTCTCAAAGGTTGCTGACACCTGCTCCTCAGTTTCTATTTTCAGGCCAGCATGATAAAAGCCAGTGTTCAGAGCGATGACTCAGGCACCCCAAGAACTTCTATTACATAGAAAGATGAACTTTAGTTTTCATAGAACTGCCTGAGGGCTGGAAAATGAACTTGTTTATTTGGAAATATTTTCAACTAGAGCTGGACAAAAAAATGCTTCAGAGTTAATTTTAAGTTAATCTTTTAATAAACAAAACACTCCATTTCCCATTTAAGTCTTTACTATAAAAGATTCATGTCAATGAGAGTAGATGAGTAAAAAAGAACTTTTAGAAAAAGAATAGTATGGAGGAGTAGTAGCCTTTGGTGGTAGATGATAGGTATAAACTGATTAATTGCTGCCTGCATGAGCTGTGGGTACCTACAAAACTACGCAAAAGATATGCCAAAATAGGAAAACACAAAGCTAAGCCAAATGTTTTTAGGCATTCACCCAGAGAACTTTGGGAAAATCTTAGAGGGGACCACTGCATAGTAATTATGATAGCTAACACGCCAGGTACTACTAGGCATTTAGTATACATTATCATATTTAAATATTTAAATAGTAGTACACACCAGGTACTACTAGGCATTTAGTATACATTATCATATTTAAATATGTGCATATTTAAATATAATCATATTTAAATATTTAAATAGTAGTACACACCAGGTACTACTAGGCATTTAGTATACATTATCATATTTAAATATGTGCATATTTAAATATACACACATACATATATGTCTTGTCTTGTATATAACTCTAAGAAGTAGGGGTTATAATCACCCCCATTTTACATATAAGAAACTGAATCTCAGAGTGAATAGTCTTTTTGATTACCCAACCCGATCTGTTTTTAGTAACTTTTTGTGGGCTATGAAGTCAACATCTAAAGAGCAGAATATAAAGTTGGAAGTAATTAGGTAATCACTCAGTACTTGTCCAGAGCTCTAACCCAGATAATTCTGGTCCTGAGATAGATTTTGGAGGGCCTGAATTAGTCATTCATCTAAGTGGGTTTTAATTCTACAATTTAAATCAGCAAAAACCTCCACCCCAAATCATGCAGAGTGGTGACCACCACTTATGAAAACCTTAAGGTGTCTCTAACTGTTGAGTCTAGTTATAGAACTCAGCCAAGAGTCTTTTTAATGCAAGCACACGTGTGGTGGGGTAGCATAATCGCATTGAGTCAAGATCAAATCTGACAAAAAGGAAGTCATCTATTAAAGGAAATCACTCAAAGATTACAGCGGAATTGCTTGTTAAGAGATCATAAACCGTGATGCAAATGTTGATGTTTTTAACATTTTTATTATTGTCAATTTAAATGGGTGGCTTAGCAGACTATTTATTTATCTGTGCTGGGGCCCCTCAATTTCCCTCTAATTAGTTGATCTTATAAAATTAGTGGAAACAGGCTATGCTGTAAAAACTAGGGCCGAGCAGCTCTGCACCGGCTTCTGAACAAAACCAACCATTAACAAATGCTGTGTTATATCATTCATCAGGGACAGTGTCTTGTGGCACAGCACAAGGAATGAAGTCACCTTTGGCAAGATATAAGATTAGGTAGTTTTGGAACAACAGAAAAGGAAAAAGCACTTAACATTTTCAGTTTTGCAATCACCAATGAGGGGGACACTCCGTCCCGCGTGCTCTGTTTTACCTTCTGGTTGAGCTTTTCCTCCTGGGCCTAGGGGCCTTTTCTCCGGTCTCTTAAATAAAAGGACACATTTCTTTCATTCCTCTGTGCCTTAATTCCCGAGCATATTTACTCTTCTCTCTTTCTTCTCCTAATCAAACTATATTAGCCTAATTTAGCATTATCTTGCTTTACTCTGACTAGAGCCACAGGGAGAGAGGGGATCCTGGAGCAGAAAGCAAATGACAAATGATGCCTGAGGGAGAGCAGGAGGGCAGGGCCATTGAGCAGGACACTCTGCTGTCCAGGCCCCATTGGCAAGTCTTGTATGCTCCTATCTACTTCATGGTCTCAAGTTGGATACACACATACACCCCACCC
>NW_011889035.1:2187479-2204321 GCF_000151845.1 Pteropus vampyrus | reverse complement strand
GAATTGCTTGTTAAGAGATCATAAACCGTGATGCAAATGTTGATGTTTTTAACATTTTTATTATTGTCAATTTAAATGGGTGGCTTAGCAGACTATTTATTTATCTGTGCTGGGGCCCCTCAATTTCCCTCTAATTAGTTGATCTTATAAAATTAGTGGAAACAGGCTATGCTGTAAAAAACTAGGGCCGAGCAGCTCTGCACCGGCTTCTGAACAAAACCAACCATTAACAAATGCTGTGTTATATCATTCATCAGGGACAGTGTCTTGTGGCACAGCACAAGGAATGAAGTCACCTTTGGCAAGATATAAGATTAGGTAGTTTTGGAACAACAGAAAAGGAAAAAGCACTTAACATTTTCAGTTTTGCAATCACCAATGAGGGGGACACTCCGTCCCGCGTGCTCTGTTTTACCTTCTAGTTGAGCTTTTCCTCCTGGGCCTAGGGGCCTTTTCTCCGGTCTCTTAAATAAAAGGACACATTTCTTTCATTCCTCTGTGCCTTAATTCCCGAGCATATTTACTCTTCTCTCTTTCTTCTCCTAATCAAACTATATTAGCCTAATTTAGCATTATCTTGCTTTACTCTGACTAGAGCCACAGGGAGAGAGGGGATCCTGGAGCAGAAAGCAAATGACAAATGATGCCTGAGGGAGAGCAGGAGGGCAGGGCCATTGAGCAGGACACTCTGCTGTCCAGGCCCCATTGGCAAGTCTTGTATGCTCCTATCTACTTCATGGTCTCAAGTTGGATACACACATACACCCCACCCTCAACACGGTGCACTGTACTTGTGAGCAGTTGGTAGGGTTATAATCTGACCACCTATGCAAGCCATGAAATTCTCAAAAAAGAAATAAAAGCATAGAAGGGACCATGTAAAGTTAGTTTTTAATGCAGACTTAAAGAAGAGTGGGAAATTCAGAAAAGGCGTTTCATATACTAGAACATTTAGAATGCATGTAAATATATATAAGGAACTGTTGTAGTGCTTGCCCCTGGGGAGAGGAACTAGAATCTGGGCTAGGGTGGGAGGAGGACTTACTTTTCACTGTATTTAAATCTTCTTAAACATTTTGGATTTTGTGTTTTTTCTTTAAATTAGGTTTTAAAGGACCTTAGGGTCATCTGATTGAAGCTGAGATGTAAGTCATGATTTTTTAAAAAAATGGAATCCTCGACGACTGTTTGTATGCTTCTCCCCTAGACCTCCCTGAAGTCCCCATGAATGGAGGCCCCCATTTGCCCCTTCCCCACAGGGGTGTCTCAGGAGTAGGGGGTGTGTAGGGCTGGTGTTCTCGCTGCTTTGAAGTCATTGCTCATGCCTCCTCAAATAAACACTACCCCAAGGGTCTCGCCCTCCAGGTATTCAATGCTAATAATATCTACATTTCTGAAGTTTTACTAACTTTATAGCATTCTAACTACTCTAAATACCTAATCTAATTTATTCTCATTTATACACATGAAAGCTGAAACAAGAGAAGTTAAGCGACTGCATGGCCACTGTGTGCTAACGCTGGGATTCAAACCCAGTTGTGCCTAAAGCCACACTCCTAATTCCATGACAATACTTCCTCCTCTTCCTTTCTGCATTGTGCTCTTTGATCACCTCCTGTCACCCACACGTTCACGGAAGAGTTTTCCATGCAACATGGTATTCGTACCCTCTCCTTACCCTACCTTCATCTTGGAACAAGTGAAGGAACCATGGAAGGGCAGGTAGGAATGTTTAGAGGGCCACTCTGGGTAGAGGGTGGGGAGGCAGAATTAAAACAACTGGGGAAAAAATAACCATCAGGAATATCTAAGCAGTGTGTCCTCCTCATTCTCTAGCATCACATCTGCCCCGCCCCCAACACACACATAAACACAAACACACGTACCAAAGCTCTGACTACTGTGGATTCCACTGTTGAGAAATTTCTCTTCTTTGTGGGATCTTATGTTTTGGCTTTTTATTTCATGTTTCATCAGGAGTATCACTGAAAGACTCACTGGAGAGGGACCAGAAAAACTTTCCTGGTGGGTGCCTGCTGAATCGGCAGGGAAGAATGCTGCCTCATGTGTGAAGGCACAGTCCAGAATGGAATAGCACATGCAACTGGCAAACAAAGGTGACCGGCAATCGGCTGAAATGGGGAAGAGGAGGAGAGCAAGGAAAGAGGAGTCTCAGGAGGACAGTGGTAGAAGGGACATTTTTTTATTCTTTCTTCAAAATTTACAAAGCAATCATGGAAATAAGAAAGTTAATCATCTTTCTTTCTGCCCTCTGGCCAACCAATGGCCTGAAAATAAATAACTGAATTACTGTCCTCTCAGCCATCCCGCTAAGCCATCCCAGTGAGAAAACAAACTACAAGCAGAGCTTGTGTTCTGGAAAAAAATAGAGAATTCATCTTTGGTTTTCAAACTCAGAAGTGGTTGGCATAGCCATACTAAGGGATACACACACACACACACACACACACACACACACACACAGCCCCTAAATAGGAAAAGTATCAAATAGGTATCTGTGTCTCTTTAAGTTTCCTACAGCTTGTATCCCAGGCAGAAAAGATTTTGTTTCAAGTTCTGACAAGGGACTGGCTTAAAAGAGAAACCGAAGGATTTAAACAGCTTACTGAATAAGGCAAAACTCAAACTGTTAAAAAGATGCATATTATTTTTATTTCTTATTTCTCCACCCTTTTATTTTTCCTCTTGTTTTTCTCCCTTTTCTCCCTTTTTTCTACTCTCCCTCCCTTTTTTCCTTCTTCACAAAAACTATTCAGACACAGAAGCCAATAACATTGCTTTAACTGGATCACAGCATTTGGGGAGTTAGAAAGAATAAATGCCATACCTCATTAGAAGACTGTTAGGTCAGAAAAAAAAAAAAATCTAAATAAAAGACCTGGGAGCAGAATACCAGGAGCTACCAGGGAACAGCTCATAACCATCGAGATGAGAAGAGCTGTGTCTTTGGGGCTGATTTTACTTTACCAGCTGGGTTGATGGCAACCTTCACTGAGGTTGGCGCCATAAACACAGGGCCAAGCCTGCAGCAATTCTCAATAAATGTTATTTCTCTTGGATATTTTGGCAGCACATATAAGCAAGATCTCTACGCCACTGTTTTGCAAGCCAGTGTGACGCTTGTGTCATAGACAAAGGTGGCCAAAAGAACATGGATAAGTTTTAGAGATGTCATTTCTATGGGTTTAAGGATCTGCGTGGAAACCTCAGGGGGATAGTAAAGAACATTGTATTCAGAGTCAGGTAAAGCAAATAACACCTACTGTGTGCCAAACCTATGTGAGCAAGCCTGCATTCTCTGCCCTGCAAGCCTCAAAGTTGGCTGAGGAGGTAACATGGGAAAATATATATAAAGATAAATGCAGCAATAAGGTAAGAATGTATATGAAAGAATTTACTCCGCTTTAATGAGTACAAAACTGCTTCCCAACAACCTATAGCTTACCCTTTCTTCTGTCTACCCAGCTACGTTCCCTTCTCACCTCTTAGCTCCCATCTATGGGCACACACGCATCCACTCCTGCCAAGACAGCTGTAAAGATTCCTCTCCTCTGAGAGCTCCTAGTCTGACCCTGACCCCAGCAGCTAGTAGTGCTTTGGCCCTTTGTGGTTGCCTATTTCTGACCAGAACTATCCATTCACTCCTTCACCCCTTCCTGGACTTTTGAGACATCCGACTTCTGTCTATTCCTGTCCACTGATATCCCATTCTCATGGGTCTTTGGCTCACCCCACCTAGTGATCTGGCTGATTCCTAGGCCCCAAATGTCTCCTGCTTTACCCTCCTCTTGGCTTGATGGAGTCCTAATCTATGACTTGCTGGGCGGAAGGTCAAGATCAGCATTCTTGCTTCAGTTAAGTGAGTTACATTATAATAATGGAAAAATGGAGAAAAAGCAGATTTCCTCTGACTATGATGCATTATCCACATCTAAATAAAATTACTCAACCAGTCCCTATAAGGTTTAGGCTCCAGAAAGAGGTCTTTGTGGCTTTAGGAGATCAACCAAGGGGTTACCATATCAAAGCGAGCTTCCCCCTTCCTAGTTATAAAACAGACTAACCCCCACAGAGGAAGTCCGCAAGTACTGTCACTACCTTGAAGAGCACCAAAAGGTACTGCAGCCAAACCATCTAAAGTTCAGAAGGTACCAACATACTGTGTCTGATCATTAAGGTCTGATTCCTGATGTGGCTCAGGTCGGCATGAGGAAGAAGCAATGGAGGGCTAACAAAGAGGACAGCCATGCCAGCTGCCTTTCTTCTCTTTCTTCTGATCTGTACCCCAGATGTGAAAATACTGCTCCGACTCTGCTGGAGGGTGCTGAGGAAATATCGTGAGTCTCTCCCACTGGATTAAAAGCCTCGAAGATAAAGGCAGCGGCTTAGGCCAGTACCTGGCATATAGTAACAGCTCGATTAATATTTGATGAACAAATGATTAGGACTCCTTTTTACTCCATTTTGAATCTTCCAATTAAGTATTCCTTTAATTACTATTTCTTGAATTGAATTCAAATGTCATTAACAGAGACTAGGGAAACTTTCTGAAATATTAGCTTAGGAAACTCAAAATGTTTAACTAAAGCAATAGTTCTCCCATTTAGGCAGCATATAATCGTTGGCCAAAAACAAATTAATTTGGACCCAATCTAATTTGGACCTAAGGTTTCCTTCCTTAAGGTTGGCATCACTGAGCTGTGACCCTCGGATAATAGTTTGATATTTAAAGGCTGGAATCTCAGTTGCAACTAAGGTTGAGAGCAGCCAATTGAATTCAATTGACTAAGAATTTTTCATTTGGACAAATTTGAAACATTGATGTCAAAATTATATTGTGTTTTCTTCTAACATGGTAAGAATACTAATGGGGAGATGCCTCTCTCTTTCTCTCTCTTTCTCTCTTTCTCTCTCTCTCTCTCTCTCTCTCTCTCTCTCTCTCTCTCTCTCTCTCTCTCTGGAGTAATTCCAAAGCACTTAAATGGAATCTTGAATAACAGTGATGACATAGATATGCCTTTTGGAAGCAATGGCAATGCATAAGAATCACTTTACCTTAGACTGAAATGCATCTACCTCCTCCATGAAACCCAGACCGTGTTGTATGTGCACACAGGACCCACTAAAAATTAGTGGCGCCAAGACCCAGTGCAAGGGGGAAAGTCTGCTATATTTTCCTCAAAATACAAATCTATTCTCCCAGAGACCTTTCCAGGATCTGGGGATTAAATAAGATGTTTTCTAAACCTCCTAATAATCTCCTGGTCACAAGGCAATTCCCTTTACAGCCTGGTCTAAACGATCACATCTGCTTGCCAAGACTGGCAGCTTCCTAGTGCTGTCTGATTCTGGGTAAAACTACAAAGATGTCTAAATTGGTCTTTGTGAAGCCCCCAACACCCAGCTCAACCTTCTACACCTTTCCCTAACTCCTCTGTGCCATCTCCCTCTGCCCAGCTTCCCTCGAGATATCCAAGCCCTCAGGCACAAATTCTCAGGAAAGTCTTGACATATGAATTTAAATGACTGGGTTTCCTATTCTAAAAAGTGTCCCTTCTAGAATGAAAGTCTTTAATCCCTCTAATTTTTAGGTGGAGGAATGAAGTGAGATGTGGGTAGGTTGATGTGTGTGTGTGTGTGTGTGTGTACATGTATGTACATACCCACATGCTTAAGAAAGACCTTCCCCAGTACCTTTCAAGTTCAACAAATATGTTCTAAGCACTTTGGAAAGACAGAATGATGTGGGCAGTGACTCAAACTTGACTACACATTAGGATGACCTCAGAGAATTTTGAAACATGCCAGTGTCATGTCCTTTCTCCAGTCCATCTGATCGGACTAGATTTATCCTCATCAGCCAGGGTTTGGAACCACCAGCATAACAACACAGTTGAGCTTTGGGACTGGTAGATGCAGGTTCAAATTCGAGCCCTGACACTTACAAGTGGCATGATTTTGAATGAATTACTTAACTTTGGCATACTTTAGTGCCTTCATCTATAAAATGAGGTAGTGATCCAATCTCTGAGGTGTAGGCCAGTTAAATGACTAACCCATAGTAGGGGCTCTGTGACTGATTCCTTTCCCATACTCTGCCAGGCATTGAGCTAGGAGATAGAAATCACACATACAAAGAACCAAGTACTACAGCACTATCTAGCCTTGAGTAGATACCTGTCTTTTGTCCGAAAAAAAAAAAAAATCCCTCTAGCAGTTCCCAAAACATCCAGAGGAGTGATTTCTCACTTCTGGATGCACATTAGAATCACTCTCAGAATTTTTTTTAATGCAGATGGATATTGGCTCTGTTGCAAAGATTCTGACTTAATTGATGTGAGATAGGACCTGAGCATCACTATTTTTTAAAAGCTTCTAATGTGAGTCCAAGATTGAAAAGATACTGTTCTAGAATAAGGACAGATATATTATTGTGGAAAGAGCAATAAGTATGTGGTCAAATAATGGTTTTGCCTTCCAGCTCTGCCATTTTCATTATGAACTTGGACACGTCACATAAATTCCTCAAAATTGATAATGGAAATAATATTTGTTGGCTTAAAGGATAGTCATAGGATCAAATAAGATAATGTAAGTAACGGTGCTTTTTAAACCATAAAGCACTGCACGATTTTAGCTAATCGTTTTGAAGATGACAGTCTTGGGCTGCAAGCAGCATGATTGATCTACAATGCTTCCTGAGATTAACCAGTACCTGGGGGTGAGACGGAGAATTTGGACATGGAAATATAGAGAAATATGATGTTGACTATAACAAGATTTTGCCCACTTTCTCCAAATGGGAAAAGTTTTTCTCTGGGGCAAAAATCCATAAAACTTCATTCATTGCAGCATTATTCATGGTGGCCAAGACATGGAAACAACCAAAGTATTCTTTGACAGATGATTGGATGAAGATGATGTGGTACATGTATACCACAGAATATTACTCAGCCATAAGAAAAGATGAAATACTGTCATGTGTGACAACATGGGTGGATCTTAAGATTATCATGCTAAGCGAAGTCAGTCAAACAGAAAATGTCAAGAACCGTATGATTTCACTCATATGTGGGATATAAAATTGAAATCAATAAATGAACAAGGCAAACAAAAACTCAAAGACACAGACAACAACAGTTCAGTGGTTACCAGAAAAAGTGGGGAGGGAGGTAGAAAAGGGTAAAGAGGGTCAAATATATGGTGACGAAAAGAGATTTTGCTTTGGGTGGTGAACACACAGTGCAATATACAGATAATGTATTATGGAGTTATACACTTGAAAGCTACATAATTTTATTGACCAATACCACCCCAATAAATTTAATTTAAAAACTCCATCAAACTTCAAGACAAGTTGAAATAGCTAATTTCTTACCATCCCAAATAACAATTTATCTAATATGTAAACAATTGATGAGACTTCTTATTTTTGTAATAAAGTTTCTGCTTTCCAAATTTGGCTTCCTCCTGTACCTACAATACTCCTCCACTGACAGGTCCTTGCGGTTGATTGGAATAGTTCATCATTCTAATCATGCAGATCCTGAGTATTGAGTTTAATTTAGCTGCCTGTGTGGCAGGCTGCTGGGACATTCTCAAATCTTTAGCCCCTGGCACTGTAAGTCAGTTTGAATGTCAGCCAAGAAATGTGCTGAAATGTGAGTTACCTTATGTCCACAAATACCACTCATTACTCCTGTAATGTGAAAATAACAATAAATGTTGCATTTAAACACTACTTTGTGGCAGGTCTTAAATATCGAGAAAGATAAATTGGGAAGTTTTATAAATGCTGCTCTGATTTCCCATTACTTCAATATTCAGGCACTCTTTTTGTGACCACATGCTGTTCCAGAATTTTTTTAGACAGTGGTTCTCAACCTGGGTTCCATCTTTTGGGAGTTTGATAGAAATCAGAATCTCAGGTTTCTGAGATTCAGACCTAGTGATTCAGAATCTGCATTATAACCCGCATTTCCCACAGGTGACTCTTATGCACATTAAAGTCTGAGAAGACCTGTCTGACAGAATCATCTCATCAAATCCTCACAAGCCAATGTGGCAGTTATTATTTCCCCACTTCACAGATGAAGCAACTGAGACTCAGATGGGAGCAATTACATGACGAGGTTAGGACCACAAAGCTAGTTATTGACAAACCGAGACCTGTCCCAGATCTGCTGATTTCAAGAGCAGAGCACTTTCCATCTCCTGACATTGGCCTTGTAGGATTTGATTATTTTTAACTGTCATGGAAGACTCAGTATCTATAATTTATTTTGCATCCTCTTCTGCACAAAGCAGTTTCTCAGGGGTTAACTGCAAGCACAAAAGAGAAGTTGTGACAGATACACTATCCAGAAAATAAAGTCGATGAAAAGTAAGATTTCCACTCATAAGGACCTTTATAAGAAAGCCAGAGTAAGTCTTCAATCTATGGATTTCTGGTAACCCTGGAAACCTGCACCTCTATAGGACAGGGATAAAAATCCTCAAAGGACTGGGATGAAGATTAGTAACATAATTAGATAGAAGGCAGATGGAACTTTTTGAGAAAGAAATCAATACCTACACAGATGCAGAATACCAATATAGAAAACATCCCCCGACCCTCACCCTTGCTGCTGAGGTGATCTCCTGAAGGAAAACACTGGCCCCATCCTAGTTGTGGGGCAAACATGGGGGACTTTGATGACATCACCACGCCATCTTGCACTTTTGCCCTGCCTGATCCAAACTCCAAGCACGTGCAGGCCAGGCAGTGCCAGGAGCTGAAGGAGCAGCGCTCCATAAAGGAAAAGTACTGGAACAGGTATGGGAACACAAATTAGCTGTGTGACCTTAGATAAGTCACATAATGTCTCTGAATCTCAGTTTCTACATCCATAAAATGAGAGATAACAAACCTTCCCTGCCTCCATCATAGATTTTTTTTGAGCATTAACTATTTAATCCATGTGAAAGTGCTCCAGAGTTGATGATTTTATCACCACGAAGCCTGATGACATGTATGTTATTATAATACCAGTTTTTCCTTGGCCATGCCGGCATAGACACTGATAATTCACACTATCTTGCTGAAAATGGTCCAGTGCTACGGAGAAGCCATCGACTTCTGGGGTGCCTGAGTTGTGTGTAGTGCTGGGTGCTAACAAACTGTGGAAGATGTAATAATACAGGTTGTTTGAAAGGGACTAGGACTAATCCAGAAAAGTCCTCCTAACTAAGAAGCTCCCCCAGTGGCAAGCCACATTGTCTCATATTCCACTATTAGCAGTATTTGCTTGGTGAAAGCAGTGTCCTCGGGAAGCTTCGAAATGCAAACATGCCTAGGAAAGTTTAATTTATTGACTGGTTACCAGTGTCTTTATTCTGAATTAGTCTATCCACGGATTCTTTTAGTGCTACTCTTAAACAAACTCTCCAAACGAGGGCCCCGACCAAGGGAACTGAAAGATAATTTTGATAGTGGATGAAAGAGAATTTTGGAGGCTGAGATACTGCCTTGAGAAGCAAACCTGGGCAGAGTGCTGCAGTGGGATGCAAGAGGGTACTAGGTGCCTCCTAGGAGGGAGAAGTCAAAACTAGTGAGATGAACACTGAATAAAGGAATGGTACGAGGTGCTGAATCAAATTCACTTTGTACTTTTTTTCAAGGTCTAAACAGGGAAGAATTGGATCCTGTGTTCTTTTGCCTGATCTGACTCTCTTTTTTTGGGCCAATTATTTGCCTTTTTCTCTTTGTAACAGAGTTTAGCTTGATATTGCTCCAGGTAATGGAAAAACAAACAAAGCTAATTTAACAATCTTGACTATTGCTCATTGTAAATCATTATTTATCCCAGACAAGTAATTATCTGCAAGACTCTCCTAAACGTATCATCTTTTAATCAAAAATCCTTTAAAGTGAGTTGGAAGGCTTTTGTTCAATGTAAGTTACTGATTTTAAGAAAAACGCAGGGTTTTAAAAAATTCATGGTTTTAAAAAAATTCAGGATTTTTAAAATTCAGGGTTTTAAGAAAAATTCAGGGTTTTTAAAAATACCCTCTAAGTCTGTAGACATGGGAAGTGTTCTAGAACCCTTCACTGGTGTGACATACTGCCTCAGTTTCCCCATGGTGATCAGTGTCTAGAGAGCTAAAGACAAGACAATGAGAGGACAGCACTGATCCAAGCAAACACAAAATAGATAGCTCACACTTACCTGATGAACCCTAATGAGTTCTATTCCCCAAGTCCACACATTTGTGAACCCTTAAACCAGTCAGCTCATCTTCCAGCCAGTCACTGCTCATTGGATACAAATTATCCAGGGCAATCACCCTTGACCCCGCCTAGATTCAAATCCTGGTGTTCCTCCAACGTTGGTGGATTCTAGCCTCACTGGTCTTCTCTTCCAATTTTGGTTTACTCTCATCCATTGCACTTGACCTCCGAATTTAGATCCCACATTTGATCCTCAGGACTCTTTACTCATTGCTGTAGATTGATTTTACTCGTCACCAAATATTCTGATTCTTCTCCCCGTGAGAGGATTATAAAAGCCTGCCCTGTTGAACTCTGGAGTGGTTGTGCGCTCAGTTGGCCATTGAAAAGTGGGCAGAAGTGACACTAAGAACATGGTTCGAATAAGAATAAGAATACTGCCATTTGCCACAACATGGATGGACCTCGAGATAATCATGCTAAGTGAAATAAGCCAGAAAGAAAAAGTTGAAAATCACATGATATCACTTATACGTGGGGTATAAACCTAAAAACAACAAATGAACAGGACAAACAAACAGAGACTCATGGACATGGACAATGGACTAGTGGTTACTAGAGATAGGGGGTAGGGGAGAAGGGGAGAGGTAGACGAGGTAAAGGGGGTCAAATATAGGGGAATGAGGGGAGAGCGAAGTGGGTAAAGGGGATCAAATATATGGTAGCTGAAGGAAATAGGACTTTAGATGGTAAACACAATAGAATATATAGATGTCAAATTATAATGTACATGTGAAAATTATATAATTGTATTAACCAATGTTACTCCAATAAATTTAATTAAAAAAAATAAAAAGAACATGGTTTGACTACATTTTTTCCCTCTGTCACATTTTCTCAATGACAGAAAAGATTCTAGGGAGCGGCAACTCCATCAGCCTGGTCCCAGCTTGGAGATATGGAATGGAGTGGCAGCTAACACATGTTGGACATAGGAGTGAGGAATAAATCTTTGTTTTCATAAATATTGAGATTTGGGCGCCTTATTTTTTTACTATAGCATGAGTGATTCCCACATCCTTGGATTCCTAACCCTTACAGAAACTTTAGACAGACACACAAACCACCACACTTGATTCCAGCCCCAACACATCAGAGAGAAAACATAGACCCATCAGCCAGGGATAAACAACATACTCATGTATTCTATAACTATTTAGCATCTGGGAAGTGGTTTGTAATGTTTGTAATGTTCTGAGCCTCTTGATTTTATCCATCTTTCTGGGTTTAAGGCCTTTTAAAAAAATCTCATCCTAGAATCTAGCATGTTACATGAAAACGGGGTCCCCTTAGGGTAAACTAAGCATTATCATCTTAGAAGGCCGTCCTGAAATCTCATGGCACGCCTCTCCTGCAGGCCTGATAAGAGGAAAGAGCCAGTTGTCCCTGTTCAGTCCATCTACTTGTCTAGAAATTACCAAACTATCCAATACTACAGAATCGAATTTCTAAAAACCCAGCAGTAATCATTAGAGATGTTACTTTTTATGTCAAATTTTCTTCAGGTACGGATTTTCCTTTTTTCTCTTTATTCACCTTCTCAACCATGAAAATATGGTGGCACACTCAAAAGACTGCTGCTCCAGGGTCTGACAAACATAGCTGTGACCTTAGGAACATTTCTACCCTCCAAGGGCTTCTTCCTCTCCTTGCCTGAGAGACTGGGATAACTACTCAGAGCCTACCGCTTGCTGTGAGGTATGTCTGACACTGAGTACAAAGGCTTCCGCAAAACAGGGACTGCTCACTGTTGTCACATTTTTCAAGACTCAGACTTCCTCCTTATTAATAACAGATAAATTCCAGAGAGAAATATTTTGGGGAGGCATTTCCTTAAGTAAATGCATTAAAACTGAGTATTTCTATGTTTTTCCTCCTACCTTCTTCCTACACCTCCAGGAGACCCTGTTATCTTGAAGATAAAGGCTACAATAGACTCAAGTAGCAACCGAATGGCTCAGAGTATAATAAATGTTTAATACAGGCTGTTAAATAAAACAACGAATGAATGGACTCAAAATGGTGAGTCTTACAAAATAATTTACTACTACTTATTGTTTCCCCTTCTTTCCCTTAGTTCTCTCAAAGAGGGAATGTGAATGTGTGTGTATCACACTCTGAGCTCTTTAGGGGTGTTGCATCTATCTATCTATCTATCTATCTATCTATCTATCTATCTATCTATCTATCTATCATCATCATCATCATCATCGTCTATCTATCCATATTAAAAAATGTATTCTATCAAAATTAAAGAGGAGAGTTTCCTCACCTTTGTGGCTAGTTACTATTCATAGTTCTTTAAGTCAGCTATGTTCCAATGAGTTCAGCAATGAATAGAATGATTCTGCCATGCTGGCTGATTTTTACTATGTTGAAGGTATACACAATTTATTAGCAGGAGTTATAGCCATCCAGTGATTTAAATTATACATGAAATCATAATAAAAATTTTAAAAAGAAGCCAACATCCCGGCCTGTGTTCCATTTTGTAGACTAAAAATAACAAGCTTTTGGTTTTGTTCTTAAATATATCCCAATCTTTCCCTTACCTGTCCTCAGTGTCTGCCTGGTACTCAATTAAACCTTTGCTTCGGTACACCTGTTCAGCTGTAGGGGGGCTCCTTTACGCTCTCTCCCCAAAGTTGGGGTGGGTTCCACAGGTTTCCAGGGGCTCTGGTTCCACCTAACGTTGGAAAAATCTTTATTACTATCAGCTATAACTTCACTTTGAAGTGCTCTGGAAACACAGGGTAGTTCTCCTAAAAGTACATTCAGAAAGTATAATAAAATGCAGTACTTTGCAGATTGTGTTCTGTGACCATGACCACCTGCCTCAAAATCCCTGGGATGGGTATGTTCAAATGCTGATTTCTAAGCCCTGCCCCAGATTGGTTGGTACAGAATTTCAGGGAAGGAAGCACAGGAATCGATATTTTTAATTAGCTCCCTAGGAAAATCTGTATGCAATATCATGAGAATTACTAGTATATCTGTTAAGAGCAAGGGTTCTAGAGCCAGATGGGACCTTGTTTGAATTCTTATTAGCCACGTGACCTTAGGCAATTTACTTAACTTCCCTAGACCTTAATGCCCACATATTGTGTTGGCAAGATAAAATAAAATGAGCTTTTTCAAGTAGATCAGTGTTTCTCAAACTCCAAGTGCATACGAATCACCTTGAAGTCTTATTAAAATGCAAATTCTGATTCAGTGGGTATGAGTTAGAGCCTGAGATTCTGGCTTTTTCTAGCAAGCTCCTTGGTAAAGCCAATGTTGCTGGTCCCCTATCCACACTTTGAGTAATTGCCAAATACATAGTAAATTCTGAGTAAATGTTAGCTATTCCATTATGGGATTGACTAGGCAAGGACGGAAAAATAAAAAGAGAGGTAATTTTCAAAAAATCTTTATCATCCATTATAATCACCTGTAGTGCTTTGAAAAATGCATATGGCTTGGTTCCCATCTCCAAAAATTCTGATTCAGTATCTTTATGGTAGAGCCCAGGAATCTGTTTTTTAAGTGCAGCAAGTGAGCCAGAATTGAGAACCACTGGATCTAAAGTAATAAGTGTCTCGCATGAAATTTATTTTGCAGTGCTCTAGACTAAATATGATGAATATTTATTTATTTATTCATCAGTGCTCTAGACTAAATATTTGTCTTCCCCCAAATCCATACCTTGAAATCCTAATCCCCAGGGTGACGGTATTTGAAAGTGAGGCCTTGGGAGGCGATTGGGTCATAAAGGTGGAGTCCTCATGAATGAGATTAGTGTCCTTATAAAAGAGGCCCCAGAGAGCTCCAGAGAGCCCCTGTGAGAACACAGCCAGAAGATGCCGGCTGTGAACCAAGATACCGAATCTGTCGGTGCCTTGATCTGGACTTCTCAGCCTCCATACTGTGAGAAATCAGTTTTGTTGTTTATAAACCACCCAGCTTATGAACTTTTGTTATGGCAGACCAGACAGACTGACACTATGATGCCGGATGTCAGAAGTGTACTCCCTGAGTCATGGCCATCAATAAAAGAAAGAGAAAACTTTGGTCTTAAAGTTTGATCTTTAAAAAGCCCCCTAAACTGCTCTAGCAATTCATTGTAGAGCCAGTCTCACTTGCTTTTCTGTCCTTTACTGTAAGAAGGAAAAAGGGTTATAAGAGGCGAACAACATAAGGGGTCTAATTACATCACTTAATAGCTATAGAATCTTGGACGTGGTACATTAACTCCCTTCTCCTCAAATGCCTCATCTGTAAAATGAGGATAACATCTAACCCACCTACTTCATAAAGTTGTTGTGAGAGTCAAATGACTCTCCTCAAGGTGTGGTCCACAGGGCAGCAGTATCAGCATCACCTGAGAGCTTGCTCAAAATGCAGACTCTCAGAGCTACTGAACAATAATCTGCATTTAACAAAATACATCCACCCACCCAGTGATTCCTATGCAAAATTTGCAAAACACTTTTATGGTACTAAAAAATTATAGGGGAAATGTTATATGATGAAATAGTCCTTTTCTTTCAAGTTCCTACAGTCTTGTTGGAAAGAAGCAAGTCATATATTATACATGAACAATCAGAGATGGTACAATGCCAACAAAATCAAGTACTTTTCCAGAACTGTGAAAAAACAACAGCAGCAAAAACATTATTTGACGTTCTTCCTAGCTCTGATTAGAAGAGTCGGTGCTCTCCAAACGTTTTCATGATCAAGGAACAAATAAAGAATGATAATATTTATGCATCACAGTGGGATAAAAGGATGGAGTTGTTCAAGACCAGAGTCGATTGTTTCAGGCATAGCTTCTGAAGACTCAATGCGCATCTTGTGAAAATGCAGATTCTGAGATAAGGCTTGAAATTCTGGGCTTCCAACAAGCTCCCAGAAGATGCCCATGCTACTAGTCCACGGAGGGCATTTTGAGGAGTAAGGATTGAGGATTCAGGCCACCCAGGCCCAGTACCAGCAGTTCTGAGGGCCTGAGAGGAATCGACATCTCAGCAAACCTTCACACATCTGTGGCACAATGGATGGGAAGCGTTATCCTCACTTATATTAATTTGAGCTAACTCATAATTTATATTGGGACTATAAAGTGTTGTTCCTGCACCTGAGGACATCTTTAGTGCTTGATGCACATGGGGTGAGGGTAGATGGGAGGAAGTTACCTACCTCAAGGTATAAGTATAGCACCACTTTGTAATGAGATGTATGTCAGCAAATACAGCTGACAGAGGAAGAAGTATAGCTGGTGATTACACGGTTCTGCAACCTGGGAAATCTGTTGAGGTAAACCTTTCCTATTCTCTGAAACTGTGTAGTTATGTTCATTTGCACGTCTCTCCTTGGAGCAGAACAATGCAAGTGCACAGCTTCCATTTAAGTTTCAGAAGTTGTACCCAAGACACTTGACTTTGGTCTGGAACAACCTTGTTCTCTCTCTCTCTGACACCCGCTTTATGCACAGATGTTTAATAGTGTGTCAGCGCACCCTTCTGTGAACTGGTTTCATGGCATCTTGGTGTGGTATAGCATTCCTACCTCCCAGATTACTGGAACTATGTGTTTGATCAGCCCGGTGGTGCTATGCCACCTCCTTTTACCTGAGTCATGATATAATACTTTAGTGGGAAATTTGTCTACAAGAAAAGAACATACTTAGTAAATGTTTCCAAGAAGGCCTGAGCAAGCTAAATATTCAAATATTCATTCACATAGCTATAGTTTTATTGGAGAAATAAAAAATCACCAGGGAAAATGAATAAATTTGATTGCATAACATATTGTTAACTTCTTTTTGGCAAAAGCATAAAAAACAAAGTTGAAAGACAAATGGAAAACTGAAAAAAAATATCAACTTAAGAAAGATTTAATACACAATAAACAAATCAAATTGATAAGGGAAATAATCAAATATAAAAGTAGACAAAGAACATAATCTAGGGATTTGCACAAACACTGCATGTACAAAGAGTCAATAATCTATATATAAACATGAAAATAATCCCAAAATACAAATGAAAAGAAAATATTTTGCCTATGAGATTACTGAAGATGAGAAGTATTGACAAAATCCCTTTTGGCGAGCCCTGGATCACTGTCACTGTCATGGTATGCTGTTGATGGGAATATAAATTGGTCGAATGCATCAAATTTATCTTTAAAATTCAGAACCTGATAGTCAATAATCTCACTCCTAGAAATCTACCCTAAGGAGATAATTGTACTATAAGATGAATATTCATTTATTCGACAGATCTGTACTGAGCCAGACATTGGATTAGAAGTTAGTGGTAAAGCTGAGAACAAAACAAGTAAAATGCCTGCCTTCAAGGAGTATGCATTGTAGTCAGGGGAGACAAATGACAAAGGAATAAATTGTGTGTGTGCGTGCTCGCGCGCGCGCGCGTGTGTGTGTGTGTGTGTGTGTGTGTGTGTGTGTGTTGATGGTGGTAGTGGTGGTGATATTGGTAAGAAAAATAAAGCAGAGTGAGGGCAATAAAAAATGGAATGTGCTGTTCCTAACAGGGTGATTAGGAAAGGCC
>NW_011889035.1:2181274-2187429 GCF_000151845.1 Pteropus vampyrus | reverse complement strand
TATTGGAGAAATAAAAAATCACCAGGGAAAATGAATAAATTTGATTGCATAACATATTGTTAACTTCTTTTTGGCAAAAGCATAAAAAACAAAGTTGAAAGACAAATGGAAAACTGAAAAAAAATATCAACTTAAGAAAGATTTAATACACAATAAACAAATCAAATTGATAAGGGAAATAATCAAATATAAAAGTAGACAAAGAACATAATCTAGGGATTTGCACAAACACTGCATGTACAAAGAGTCAATAAGTCTATATAGAAACATGAAAATAATCCCAAAATACAAATGAAAAGAAAATATTTTGCCTATGAGATTACTGAAGATGAGAAGTATTGACAAAATCCCTTTTGGCGAGCCCTGGATCACTGTCACTGTCATGGTATGCTGTTGATGGGAATATAAATTGGTCGAATGCATCAAATTTATCTTTAAAATTCAGAACCTGATAGTCAATAATCTCACTCCTAGAAATCTACCCAAAGGAGATAATTGTACTATAAGATGAATATTCATTTATTCGACAGATCTGTACTGAGCCAGACATTGGATTAGAAGTTAGTGGTAAAGCTGAGAACAAAACAAGTAAAATGCCTGCCTTCAAGGAGTATGCATTGTAGTCAGGGGAGACAAATGACAAAGGAATAAATTGTGTGCGTGCGCGCGCGCGCGCGCGTGTGTGTGTGTGTGTGTGTGTGTGTGTGTGTGTGTGTGTGTGTTGATGGTGGTAGTGGTGGTGATATTGGTAAGAAAAATAAAGCAGAGTGAGGGCAATAAAAAATGGAATGTGCTGTTCCTAACAGGGTGATTAGGAAAGGCCCCTCTGATAAGGAGATGTAGAAAAGAAACTTGAAAGAAGTAGAGAAGCAGGGCGTAGGGAAGAGCAGGTACCAAGGTGAGACCAGTGATACTAGAGCAGAGTGAGGGAGGTGTAAAGTGGTAGAAGCTGAGGGAGTGGTGCTCTGAGACCAGGCAGGGTCTTGTTAGCCACAGTAAGGCCATTGAGGTTTTACCATTAATGAAACAGGCAGAATTGGAGGGCTTTGAGCAGAGCAGCGATGATCTATGACATGAGTTTGTAAAGAATCTGGCTCCTGGGTGGAGAATAGGCTAGCAGTGGGCAAAAGTGTAAGCAGGAAGAGCACTTGGGATGTGACAACAACAATCCAGATGAGATACAATAGGGGAGGATGACAGTGAAGATGGTTGAAAGTGGTTGAATTATAGATTTGTTTTGAAGGTAGAGCCATCCTGTCAGAGCAGATGTGAGTTATAAGAGAAATAAAGGAGTCAGGGATGACTCTGAGGTTTTTGGCTGAGAAGTTTATTTATTGAGATGAGGAAGCCTAGAAAGAGAAGTTGGATGAGGTGAGGTCGGAGAAATTGAGGGCTTTCAATTTATCCAGTTTGAGTCGTTGGTCAGACCTCTAAGCAGAGATATCAGGTGAGCACTTGGATTAAAAATCTGGAGTTCAGAAAAAGAGGTCTGGGCATATGGATGGTAGTTAGACCTGAGACCAGAGGATATCTCCTAAAGAATGAATATAGTTGGAGAAGAGAAGAGGTCAGTACTGAAATGCCCCCAAAACTGGAGATCAGGAGGATGAGGAGATACAAGCAAAAGGAGCTGTGGGCAGTGAAAAGCAGTAGCTAATAGGGGAAAACCCCAAAAAGTGCTTTTGTGGAAGGCAAACAAAGCGTTCAAGAAAGAAAGGAAAGGCCAATGTGTCAAATGCTGCAAGAAGGAGGAAGACAGAGAACCAACTGTTGGGTTTGCCAACATGGTTGTCACTGATGACTTTGATGAGAACTGTTTGTGGAGGGCTGTGGATGAAAGCCTGATTGAAGTGGATTCAAAAGACAGGAGGATAGAAAGTGAGACTGGAAAGTATAAACATCTCTTTTAAGAATTTTAGGTGTCTAGGGAAACAGCACAGACTGTAGCTGGAGGTGGAGTGACATAGAGGGAAAATATTTTTAAAGATGGGAGACATTACCTGATATCTGTTTGCTAAAGAAAGAGTATGGCAGAAAATAATGAAAAAGAACAGGCATTTTCTAAATTAAAGGAGATGAGATGGGATCCAATTAACAAAAGAGGGGATTCCTTGGGAAAAGCAGACACAAAAAATTGTTATACAATTGTTTATAATGGTAAAAAAAAAAACCCTTGAAATTAATGAAAAGTTTACCAGTAATAATTGGATAACTAATTTAAGAAATCTCAGTACAATAAGATAAACCAATTATTAAAATTGATAGTAAAGATTCTGTATTTATCTATGTGGTAATGTCTCTACAATAATAAAAAAAAAAACCACTGATTTCTTTTTTTTTACAATGAATACATATATAAGTTGCTTAAAGGTGTTTTCTCCATTTTAGCCACTGCTATAAGATAGACAATGCTAGCCCAGAAGTCTTCTTAGAGGCTTTGAATGGTGACTTACTTATTCCTTAAGATTCTCCCTTTTCTCATCTACCTCTTCCTTCACAAACATCAATTCAAATTCCATCTAGCTTCTTGCTTTTGAGCAATGTATTTAAACTTAATAAGCTTGTTTCTTCACCTGTAAAATGATGATTTAAAAATTTTGCCTCAGAAGGCTGTTGTGAGGATCAAAGAAGATATTGTAGGTAAAATGCTTAGCACGGTACCTGGAATATAAGCGCTAGGTGTTTACTACCTGGATATCCTACCTATTTACTTCCCTAGGGTAGGCCTAGTGTGCTGTACACACCTAGAGAAAAAGATGAGGAGGAGAACCTACTCTTATCAACAGCAATGGCACTGACTTTGCTTTTTCTTATTTCTGGTGACTCTGGTCTCTTGTCTCATGCAGGGTGATTTTTGAAAGCAAGAGAAAAATTCCCATGGCTTCTCAATTGCCAGTAAACATTCCAAAATTTTACTAACCTGCCCTCTAGTGGTAGACATAATAATTGCCATCACTTTTCTTCCAACTGGAGTTGAAATAGAAAATGCCCATAAAGGGTAGTGTATGAGATGTTTGCTTCCCCGCCCGTTACTGGTCCTGTCACACCATGTAAAGGTGGGAAAGTGCCTGAAACTGGCCCATTGCTCATTATTTTGTGTTAAGGCTATGAAGGTCTTTCTTAAAATGTAAACCTGTGCCTCTGCCTAGGAGGAGTGGTCGCCTGTGAATCCTTGAACTTGAATTCAGCCAGCCCGAGACTCAGCCAGATGACAGCAAACTCCATGGGATGTTAGCCATAAAGATGAGCTTAAAAGGCCCCCTGACTATTCTAAGGATACTAGAAGGTAAGAGTCCCCAAAATGCTTCTTCTGATCTCTCAAAAATTGCTATTGCATCGAGGAATGATACCTTGAAACAGTAATTGGTGTAATAAGACTGGAAATTAGATCTTGAAGGAAAGGAATGTAAAATGTCTTAGCAAGATAAGTTAGACACAGTAGTTTCCTCAAAGGTGTTTGCTGTCTACCAGAGGATGTGGCATAGTTATAAAATAATTACAAAATGAGGTAGAAGGTACCATTAAAGTTGAGCAAAGATAGTTTGAGATACAGTCTGATCACAACTGGTTTAAAGAGAAACACAGAAAGGACAGAGTATTGTTCCTGTAAGTATTTAGTAAATATTCATTGAGAGATTGGGGCGGAGTGGAAAACAGGGAGTGAGCAGAGAGGAATGGAAAGAGTACGGTGTCAGAAACATCTGGGTAAAAACTTGGCTCTGTCACTTGAGCCATGTAACACTGGGCAACTTGAGGGCTCAATAAAATGGCAGAGATTGAAATGCTTATGACTGCCTTGGCCTTGAAAGATGGGTAAGTTGTAGATGTGTGGAAATAAAGAGAAGGATGTTTGTATCCCACTACTTGTCAAGCACATACTTGGTTTGACTCTCTAAGGAATCATCCTTCTGAACACGAAGCTTCCATTTATAAGCAATCAGTACAGTAGCTAGAAAGAAGAAAGCAGCACTAGGGGGTCATACAACATCGGTCCCACACTAGTAAGGAGCAAGGAATCTCACACACTTTGCACATCTATGATATTACGATTCTATGCTGCAAAGTCCTGAGTCGTAAGCATGTGAACAACAGAGTCATTTCGTGTACTTCACAGTCCTTGCACTAGCTTCAAGAGGAAGTGTTATGGGTTGAATTGCGCCCCCAAGAATTCATGTGTTGAATACCATAGACTGGGTGGCATATAAACATAGAAATTTCTTTCTCACAGTTCTGTAGGCTGGGAAGTCCAAGATCAAGGCACCAACAGATTTGGTGTCTGGTGAGCGCTTGCTTCCTGGTTCATAGATGGCTATTCTGCTGTGTGTCTGCACCTGGTAGAAGGGGTGAGGGAGCTCTTTGGGGTCTCCTTTATAAGAGTACTAATCTCATCCATAAGGTCTCCAGCCTCATGACCTAATAACCTCCCAAAGACCTCACCTCCAAACACTGTCACATTGGAGGTTAGGATTTAACATATAAATTTGTGGGAGAGGGACACAAACATTCAGGGTATAGCACGTCTCATTGTAATTGTATGCTTGGTTATCTGGCCACGGATGGGGAAGTGATCATTTTTCCCACTAGTCATGAGCATCTTGAGAGAGGGCTCCGTGTCTTATATCTCTTTACTCTCCTTGTTTAGTATACAGCCTGGGAATAGCAGGTGTTCATTAAATGCTGACTTAAAGCACTAACCAGGGAGAACGTTCGTCTCATTAAATAATAAACAAAATAGTTAACCTGTGTGACACAGGCTGTAGGTGCAATATTTTACAGGTAAGAGAGAACTAAGGGAAGAAGACTTCATGGAGGAGACAAGACGTGAACTAGAGCTGAAAGACATGGTAGAGTATGAAGAGCACATGCCACAACAGCGCCAGGAGTGACAGCAGCAGCAAACATTCATACAACACTGCATGCCAGGCTGATTCTAAGTGCTTTCCACCAGTAACTCATTTAATCCTCACTATAGCCCCATAAACAAGTACCACAATCATCCAGACTCCAGGCAGTCTGGCCTCAGGGTCTGCTCTCTTCCCCCACTTTGCTGGGAAATAGCACTGACTCAGAGATGAGTTTACAAAGTGCTTTCAGATGCATCATTTTGTTTGACTGTCACACAGTCCTGTGAGTTTGGCATGGCGGATATTATTATTCTTATTTTACAAATAAAGGAAGTAAGGCCCCAAACTATTAGTGATAAACTCAAACCTTGAGCTCTGCTCTTTTTAGTGCCATATTACAGAGGATTTGGAAAGCTGTTAAGAGACACTTGGAGTTGATGTGTTATGTAAAAGGGAGCCACTTTAGGTTTTAAGCAGGGCAGGAATCCTTATAGAGGAATGTCTGGCTAAAAGATTTGTCCCATGTCGCCACTTTCTGGAATGCTGAGGGAAAAAACAAGTTTAAACATACAGACATTGAAGCAAGCATAATTTATTCTGTCAGCTGTGCTTGGCAGTGTTCTAGAAGAGCAGAATTCCCTTCAATATGCCTGTTTCACCAAACTACAATAATTTAAGTAAATATTTTACACTAACCAACACAATAATACCATATGCATTATATTATCAAGACATTACTCCCTTTGAAATTGTTAGAATATCTTAGATCCCCACCTGTCTTCTTCCTGGTGCCAAAGAATTATAGCTAGAATTACTCCATTCTGGAAACCATAGAGCGTTTACCATATGTGCTGGATTTCTGGTAGAAGACCATTAATTGTCTCCTTAATAGTCATTGCCCTCTTCTTTCTGCTAATCCTAGCCCTAAGTTCACCAGTTATATAGGAACTCCACTTTAGGCTCGAACAGGACGTTGGCTGGGTATGTAGGAATGAACGGGTTAATGCACTTAGCACTTGGTCTTATAAGAGCCGTTCACATGTCTGCATTGACGTTTTGAGGGCAGAATCATGTCTATTATGCACGTTGCTGTATTCTTAATATCTGGTTAATTCTCAACCAAAAGAACCTGGCACTTAGTAGATGCTCAATGAATATTCAGTGAATGAATGAATATAATGCAGCAGCCAAAATGCTTAAAAATGAATAATTACCACCTTGTTGAGATGCCCAGTTCATATACACATCCCAGGTTTCTGGTGAGAGCTCCCATGAAAAGAAATATGATACATCATAAAGATAACACCAACC
>NW_011889035.1:2172306-2181224 GCF_000151845.1 Pteropus vampyrus | reverse complement strand
AATTGTCTCCTTAATAGTCATTGCCCTCTTCTTTCTGCTAATCCTAGCCCTAAGTTCACCAGTTATATAGGAACTCCACTTTAGGCTCGAACAGGACGTTGGCTGGGTATGTAGGAATGAACGGGTTAATGCACTTAGCACTTGGTCTTATAAGAGCCATTCACATGTCTGCATTGACGTTTTGAGGGCAGAATCATGTCTATTATGCACGTTGCTGTATTCTTAATATCTGGTTAATTCTCAACCAAAAGAACCTGGCACTTAGTAGATGCTCAATGAATATTCAGTGAATGAATGAATATAATGCAGCAGCCAAAATGCTTAAAAATGAATAATTACCACCTTGTTGAGATGCCCAGTTCATATACACATCCCAGGTTTCTGGTGAGAGCTCCCATGAAAAGAAATATGATACATCATAAAGATAACACCAACCTATCATATTCTTAGCCCCTGGACACACTCCATCAAGGAAGAAGAAAGGAACAATGGGTTCTCAGTTCTGTGCTCAATGCTTCATGTAAACTGTAGATATTCTAATCCCCGTTTTATAGATGAAGATATTGAGTCTCAGAGTGACTGATTTTCTAAATTAGTAAATGACAGAGCAAGGTTAAGAATACTAAATACAGTATACTCTTTCTACCACACCTCATACCTATACCAAAAGTGGCTGAGGTCTACATTAGTAAAAGGAGCCACTAACCTCATTTTCTATGGTGGCATGGTCTACTTCTGTTACTTATTCATACTATGACCCACGTGCTTCCCATTTTCTGTTCTATTATCTTGTCCTAAATTTACTTTACATGCAACTTTATGTAGAGTAATGCTTCTTCTCAAACTTTAATGTGTGTACAAACTTCCTGCAGATCTAGTTCAAATGCACATTCTGGTTCAGCAGATCTGGGGTGGGGCCTGAGAGCCTGCATTCCTAACAAGCTCCCAGATGATACAGATGCTTCTGGTCCTCAACCACAATTTGAGTAGCATGCGTGTAGATTACTGTTATGTTCACTGGTAAATGGAAATAATTTTTGATATGATCCAATAGTACTGATTCATGTTGTATGAAAGCCGGATCAGGTCAAATGGCAGTAACAAAGAAACTGCAGTGCAGAAGTTGCCTGCCCCGAGTGTTCACTGGTGGCCAAATTGTAGTATGATCTTTTATAGTTATTTACATGCTTTTATGTAGGATATTTATAACTTTTTCTATTTGGTCTTTACAATTGCTCTTAAAGACAGGATGGGTATTAATATTCCTGGCACATAGAATGCCCAACAAATTTGAGGTATTTTTATCCTCACTTTATAGATAGAGACTGAGCCTCAGAGAGATTAACTGTTGATAAGGCGGATGTTCAAATCCACATCTTTTGACCATGGCTGCAAAACTCTTCCCCAACCCATCCAATTCTCTTCAACTGCTATGTACTTTTCTGGGTTGTAGATAATCTCCATTTTCTCCCTTTTTCTTTTAGGCATCTCTGTATGTAATTCACAGTCGCTTATGGCTTAATAAATAGTAGTAATATTAATAAATATCATATTAGTGATGTGTTGAAAAAGATTTAAAATGTAAAACAAAATCAATTAATTTCCTCATTCTCTCTTCTCATTTCTCACTCACCTTAAATGAATGGCCCAGTTCCTTCCCACCCATAGACCTACGCACACACTTTAAAACATATATTTATAACTTTTAAAAAGCCTTTTCTCTCCTGCTGGTCACTCTTAATCTCACTCCTGGTAACAGCTCTAAATTACCCTATTGAGATACTATCACTTATTAAGCTTCTGTGGTGTTTATGGCAGAGAGAATGAGGGCAGTTGGCAGATGGTTAGATGGAAGTTTGATTACTTCTGTTCTTGCAGAGTTTCCTTTCTTCTGAATTCTATACAGGAGAATTATCAAGCCCCACCCCCCCCCGCCCCACCTTTAATGTCAGTCTCTCACACTAAATATGGATAAAGATTAAAGTGAACTCAGAACAGTGAAACTGTTACCATCAAAGAAACATCTTAAACTGCTCCCATCCTCAGCGGCTTCAGTTGCATTTTGAGATGAGGCAGCATCACATGGTGACCAGTCACACTCACGCCATTACTGCCTAGGGGCAACTCTTCTTCTTGCTCACTGCTTATCAACATTCATCCTAGTGGGATAACAACATGAGAAGCTTAACATACACACTTCTCTCTAGAAACTATAGAGAACAAAAAGACCTAATTAAAAATTAAACCGAAACAGCAATAAATACATTTAAAAGGGATTTTTTTTTCCCTCCTGTAGTCTAAAATGAATGTATTAAAATGAAAGCCAAAAAAGATGACACTTATTGCACACTTTTTGCCAGGCATTGTCTTAAGAGCTCTAAACCTCACTTTTACTACGTCCCTTTTAAAGATGAGAAAACTGACTTTTTGGTAATTTCAGGAACTAGCTCAAGGTCACAAATTTCTGGTTGTTAAGCCAGAAATTTAAATCTGGGCAGTTGGACTCTAGGTCCAAAATCTTAACTTTTATTTTATATTATTTCCCAAGATGCCTAGATGTTTGTCTATGAGAATATAAATATAAATCTACAGCATCTTTTAATTTGTAGAAAAAGAGAAACTTCCATTTGAAGCAGCCTAAGTAAAAGGGGGCGGAAGGGGAACTTAATGGTTCCTATCAGTAAGTTACAGAATGGGCTGATGTCAGGGATTTGAACTGTCAGGATTCTCTCTGTGTTCCTTGCTGAATGTCAGACTCTTCCTTCTAGACCAGCTTGCGGGAGTCTACATGGTAGGGAACCTCACTGGGGAAGCCCTAGTTTTATATCCTAACATGAGCCCAGAGAGAAAATATTCATCTCTGATGACTCGGATAAGAAAAATTCATGTGAAATACTGATTGACCCAGTTTAGATTACTTACCCATCCGTGGGTCAACCCCAGTGGCAAGGGAGATCAATAACTATGATTTTCCCCGTCCGAGTCACATGCTTAACCCTGTGGCCTGGTGGGCTAGGTCTGTACCAGAAGAGGACAGAAAGGCACTGGACAGAGAAAATAGAATAGCTGTTAAATTATCTAACACGTACGTAGCTCTTTAGAGTTTACTAAGTGTTTTCTTGTAATTCATGCCTTTCGAGTCTCATAACCACTCTGTGAAGAGGGCGGGTCAAATATTACTAAGGAAACAGTGATGGATTAAAGATAGCCACAAATTCTTTGTCACTCTTTCCATTAAGAAACAGAGTTCATTTCTCCTTCAGTTGACGCCGGACTGGCCCTGGGATACTTAATCAATAAAATGTGGCAGAACTTCATATAACTACTTCTCAGCCTGGCCTTTAAAAGGACTTGCAGCTTCCACTTTCTTTCTCTGGGAATACTGACTCTTACCACGCTTACTCAGCTGGTAAGAAGTCCAACCCACATGGAGAAGCCACATGGAGGCACTCCATTCAACGACCCCAGCTGAACTTTCAGCTGACAGCCAGCATCAACTGCCACTGAAATGAGAGCCATTTTGGACATTCCAGGGTGGTTTGTTTGGCAACAATAGAGAACGAAAACAGAAACTAAGGCTTTGGATTAATGTCCTACAGCTAGAAAGTCTCGGAGTTGCAATGTTAAACTAAATGTTCTGACTTGAAGCCCACTGGGCTTCCCTTGATTCCTCGTTGCCTCCTGTTAAAAACAGAACAAGCCTTAATTCAGAATTGTAGAATTTCCAATTGTAGAATTTCCAATTGTAGAATTTCTGTCCAGGATATAGGTTGGGAAAATGAAACATATAATTAATTCATTCAACAAACATTTGAGAAGTTCTACATGGCAGGAAACTGAACAAGATGTACTCCTGGTTCTTGAAGAATTCAGAGTCTAATCAATAGAGAGCCCATAAACAGCTCTTTTCAATAATAACTGATAAATGCCATAATGAGGAATGTGCTGGGTGTTTTTGGAACACATGGTGGGCACTATACATAGCCCAAGGCATGAAATAATGGGCACATCTTTTGTTGGGCGTGGGAACATATCTCTGAGTCTGAGTTGAGGCTATTGAAGAATATGTTCAGAATGAACAAATTACTCATCATAAGAAAAGTGACAAGAAGTGAAGAGGGAGGCAGGGAGGAAGAACCCTAATATTTGGGATAAAAATGTGAATTCTAGTCCTGGTTCCATCCTTTACTGTGTTCTTGGCCAAGTCACTGAACCTCTCTGTAACTCAGCTTCTTTTATAGAACTGAGGTGGAGTCATACTATTTCTTCATGTACTTGACAGTTCCTTTCTCCAACTCCTTTAAGTTTTAGTGTTCCTTAGTTTGGTGCTGGGCTCATTGCTCTTCTCATTCTGCGAATTCTTCCTAAGTGATCTCAACTACTTCTATAACTTTGGGTATTACTCATATGGAAAGGAAGCCCAAATCTATGTGCTAACCCAGTTCTGTGGGCTGACATTGTATTCATTTGCTTACTGTACATTACTGGATGTTCCACAGGCATGTGAAGTTCATGTCCAGAGCTGAGCTCCTCACCTTGCCCACTTTACTGACTCCCACTTCTGATTTCTTTCTTGGTTGGTGGCACCATCATCAACATTGCTCCCCAAGCTAGAGGCCTGTAAGGTTAACTTCACTCTCTCTTTTCTCAACCTCCCATACAATTGTTTGTTAACACTGCTAATTTTGCCTCCTAAACATTTCTGCAATTCATTCCTTTGTCTAGATATCCTATAAATAGCACAAAGTCAAATATATTCAAAGCTTAACTCATATCCCCCTTCCAACTTGTTCTTCTTTCTGTGTTGCAGTAGGATGTTATCTTCATCTACTCAGTTGCAAATGCCTAGGTAACTACCAATTTCTGATGTCTGGCCTATTTGCCTCTTAAACCTACCCACTTCTCTCCATTCTCCATATGATCATCTTTCACTTCCTGCGGTTGTATCCCAACTGGTTTCCCTGCCTTCAGTCTTCTGTTTTAATTCCCTGTGACCTCTTCTCCACAAGGAAGCCAGATAAATTCATGTCAGTGACTTACCTCTCCCTTAGCCCCCATTTTCTAATCTTGATTCCTGGTATGTTTAACTAGACTACAAAATTTAGGATAAGGGCCATAATCCACTTACCCATGTCTCTCCTACACCTAGCGCACTGTACTTGGCACAGTAAGATGCTCCATAAATGCGAATCTGTACTCTTCCCCTAATTATGTTATTTATAGCAGATAAATTTTGACATGTTCTAGGTGTGTCGGACCTCTGGAAGAACAGAAGATCGTGATACGGTTCACTGTTTTCGAGTCGGAGGTCTTCAATGAAAACAATCAGAAACTAACTGCATGACAGTACCAAATGAATTGCGCACTCAGTACATAAAAGGATGGCAATCTCAAGGAATCTTCATGATTGTGCCTTAAGACGAAAGCCACCCTCAAAGCTCTGGATGAGTACCTTCCCCTTTCTAAACTTCTGTCTCCTGGTCTGTGAAATAAGCAGGCTGAGAGAGATGAAGTATTAAAAGCGGAGGTATGAGAAATAATGGGCTCTACGTAGCGGCTGGCGTGTCCCCGCGCGCGTGCGCGAGCTTTTCCAGCGCTGCAGTCCCGGCGGCCCCGGGGGAGGCGGGACTAGGCGGGTTCCCGCGGTTTGGCCCCGCCATTGGCGGGCGGTTTGAATGACGGAAGTGACGGTGGCTCGGCGATGGCTGCCTCGCAAGCGCAGGAACGGCTGTTCGGAAGCTGATCGGCGGCGACCGCCGGGGCCTTCGCTGTCTGAGCTGCGGTTCCTGGCTCCCGGCTACAGGTTCTCAGGTGAGTGGCGGACGAGCCGGCTTCCCCGCGTCCATGGACGTGCACGACTACCCGAAGCCCGGTAGCTGAGAGTGTGCTCGGAAGGAAGGGACACGGAGAAGGCGCTGCGCCGCGAACGCAGCTCGGCCGCCGATTCTCAGGCCTCGGCGGGCTGCCGGCCTTGGCTCGGTTTTAAGGAGCTCCGGGGCAGGAGGTGCGGCCTGACCCAGACCCGCCACCTCTGTGCTAGAAGCTGCCCGGGGCCTTTACGCATGGGCCTTTGCTCGCTCTTCCCGGGTCTGGTCGCGCGGGGTCCCTGAGCTTCCAGGTCCGGGGCAGCCGGGAGGGCCCCCGCTGTACCTGCTGCTGCTGCTGCTGCAAACTCTTCACGGTGCGTCCTACCCCTCCTTCCCCCAAGGTCACTCGAGGACGTGCCTGAATCCTGGTTGATGTTTAAGACCACCGCCTGGAATCCTTTCAGGGCTGAAAGCTTGCTCTCTTTTGGTGTCTGCCACCTTTAATTTTGCAGACATTAAGTCTTACTCCAAACTGAGCTTTTAAAACAGTGAGGGAACGTTGGAATCTAATATGTAGAAAGCATTTGGCAGCTTCACATTCAGTAAGTGACATAACATCAGAATAACCTATTGGGGTAGGTATTATTACTCCTATTATATGATTTAAGAAAAGGAGACCAAAGTGTCTTAAGTACTCGAGCAGTGTCTTCCTGCTGTAAGTAGCATTGGGTCTAAATCTAGTATTAATTTTGTGATTACAATATGCCAGATGCCATTTAATCAGAACCGAATCTTGCAAGATAAGTAGTATTTCTGTTATTGGATAGTAATAATACATAGAATTTAAAAATCCATATTGATATAAATAATTTATTAAACAAGTGAAGGAGCAGGGGAAACTGTTCCATAAAGTAGGATTTCAGTTGATAAGTATGTAGAAGTTGATCAGTATGTAGAAGAAATAATGGAAATAGAAAATACCTTTTGATAAACGCCACAGTAATTGTTTCAGACAGCAATCATCAATGAATACTAAATTTAGGGGACAGAAGTTTGATGAACAGTATATTTATATACCCTCAACTACCTCTCCACCAGGTACTTACAAAGGAAAAGTAACTATTGTGGAGAAACTTGGTAGATAGCGCCTTAACCACCTAATCAAAATTCACATAGCCAGTGAAACAGGTTAACCTCATTTACCTCCTGATATGATGCCCTGAGAAGGGTGGCAGTCTTGCCAAAAATGCATAACTTCAGTCTAACCACAAGAAAAGGTTAAATGCAAATTGAGGGACATTCTACAAAATAACTGTCCAGCATTTTTCAAAAATGGCAAGATCTTGAAAAGAAAGGCTGAGCAACTGTCCCACATTAGAGATGTTGAAGGAGACATGACAACCTCTGCAGTCTTGAGAATATAATTCACAGATCGTCACCTGCATTATGAAGTTCATTTACATAAACACTTCCCATTGGCTGCTCCTAGCCAATAACAGCCTAGCAGGCCTGTTCCTGAGAAACAAGGGACTTTGGCTTAAGGACTCCCCAGAGGTCTTGCAGAACCTTCCTTAGGCATCAACCCAAATTCCTCCCTCCTTCACTCAGGGTCAGAGTTGCACGGAAGTCTGAATTGTTCCCAGCTTTTACCATCTCTCCCCTCTTTTTCTCATACAGCCATTTCCCCTAATAAAATATTTGTGGGTTTAATCCCATCTTGGCACCTGCAGAGTACCACAGCAGTCAAATGCAATGAATGTATTTTCCTTGGATTGGGTCCTAGTCCAGAAAATGGACATTAGTGGAGTCATTGATGAAATTTGAAGATTTTAACTTTTTCTGTGCCATTGTTAACTTCCTGGTTTTGATTATTATACTGTGGTTATGTAAGATGCTAATGTTTAGAGATGTTGGGGAAAGAGTATATGGAAGTTCTAAGTCTGAAATTATTTCCAAATTAAAAATATATACATATATACAAGAGAAAACAGTTTATCACATCTTAGGAGGTAAAAATAACAAATATATGTATATTTTCCCATAATCTTCTGGCAAATGAGATAATGAATGCTCAAAACAATCTGAAAAAATTTTTTTTACTGGGGTATAACTTAGAATAAAGTACACAAACCTAAGTATACCATTTGAAGAATTTATACATATATATATACCTGTGTAACCATCACGCAGATTAAAATATGGAACATATCCAGCTCTCCAGCAAGCTCCTTTGTGTTCTCTCCTAGTCAGTAACCTTCAGAAAGGTGACACCCCCTGCATTTTAACCTCTCTCATCATGGATTAGTCTTGCTTGTTTTTGACCTTCATATAAATGGAATTTTATAGTATATTGTCCCTTTTTTTTCCACTGATGCTCTATGAGACTTATCAAGAATTAGTTATAATAGACTCAGTATGAGAGAATTTTTTTAATTTTTTTTTTATGGTGACATTGGTTAATGAAATCCGATAAGTTTTAGCTGTACATTTTAACATTAAGGTGTATGTGTATATGTGTGTGTGTGTGTGTGTGTGTGTGTGTGTGTGTGTGTGTATATATATATGTTGTGTGTTCACCTTCCATAGTTAGATTTCTTTCTGTCACCACATATTTGCCCCTTTTACCCTGTCTACCTCTTCCCTTCCCCCTCTCCTCTACCCTCTGGTAACCACTAGTCTATTGTCCATGTCCATGAGTCTTTGTCCTGTTGATTTGTTGCTTTTAGGTTTATATCCCATATATAAGTGATATCATGTGATTTTCAACTTTTTCTGTCTGGCTTATTTCGCTTAGCATGATTATCTTGAGGTCCATGCATGTTGTCACAAATGGCAGTATTTCATCTCTTCTTATGGCTGATTAATATTCTATTGTATATACGTATCACAGCTTCTTTAGTCAATCATCTATCGTAGGACACTTTGGTTGCTTCCATGTCCTGGCCACTGTGAATAATCCTGCTATGAACATCGGTGTGCAAATATCTTTTCGGATATGGGTTTTCAAGTCTTTGGGGTTATTACCCAGTAGAGGGATTGCTGGATCATATGGTAGATCAATTCTTAGTTTTTTGAGGAACCTCCATACTGTTTTTCATAATGGCCATACCA
>NW_011889035.1:2165220-2169904 GCF_000151845.1 Pteropus vampyrus | reverse complement strand
CTTTTGATGACCTTTTAAATTCTTATAGAGCATCTACCTCTTGATTTTCTTGGCCTAGGGGCTGGTGTAAGGGTGATCCAGGTGTCACCATTTGTAACTTTATGGGTTCTAGACGTGAGGAGACAAATTTGACCAGACAGCTCAGGATACAGGGACCAAATAAAAGAGCTATGAAGAGCACGAGGAGAGGACCTGCAAGTGAGAGAAGCCAGGATTCCCAACTCCATATTCTGGACCAGGACTCCCATGACTCATTTAATTGTTGGTGGATTAGGGTGGACCCCTTCTAGGATAGGATGACCTCAGTGTCTTTGCGGGCAGACCCGGAAACCCCCTAATTTTCCTGCCTAACTCTTTTCTAAGAGCTGTGAACCCCCTAACTATTAGTATGGATGTTTAGGGACAGGAGGTCTCTTCTTCTGTATCTGCTTCCTGCTGAGAAGGATCATAGTCTCTGCCTACTGGGGTTTCATGGAGCTCTTTCCCTTTCTGCCTTTGTCAGGGCAGGATCTTGGGTTTCCTGCTGAAGTGCTTCTTCAGTCCCTAGACAAGGAAAAGAAGATACAAACTGATTATTTTAATCATATATCTATTAATTTTTATTACTGATTTGCCTATTAAGTGAGTAAAGGGAAATAGGCTTGGTTAATGTATTTCTTAAAGAGTGAAAAGACTTTTGGCCTAAAATCCCCTCCCCTCTCAGACTCTAAGGGCCCTGTCTGGCCTAACACCATTTCTGCTAACAATGGGCAGATGACCCTTATCAATAGCCAGAGAATCTGAGTCACCAGTTTTGGGCAGTTATTGGAATTTGAGGGAGAGGGCCTTTTCCCCAAAGAAAGGAGGGAAAAAAACTTAACTAGGTTTATTAAAAAGATTAAGAATTCTGCAAGAGATGTTCCATATCATTTCCTGATCAAAGATTAAGAATTTTACAAGTGATGTCCTGTATCGTTTCCCCCCTCTCTTGATCGATCTCACATCTGTGAGACCAGTTTGAGATGAAATTGATTGCTTTGTTGCTGTAAGAAAATTCTTCCCTTTGGTTTCGGTTTTGTCTTAGGTATCCAACTGGCAATGCACCTACAGGTGGGAGGGCATTAGATGCAGCAAAAAGTGATAACTCCTACAAAGATAAACAAAATGAAAATAAGAAATGCTTCCTTTTAGCCCAATGAGATTGGGCAGCCAGGAAGTGAGGGGGAAGAGATTAAAACTGAAAATTCCTGTCCTCTGTTTAATATTGGACACAACGTCATGAATTTGTTTCACTTTTTCTTCAGTTAATCGTGAGTTGTCAGAGAGGTTAAAACAACATAGTCCTTTAAATTCTTCATATCCACGGTTATGTCTGAGTAATAGGTAGTCTATAGCAACCCTGTTTTCAAGGATAGCTTCTCTGACCTGTCCTAATTCTTCTCCCATGGCATGGATGGCCTGAGAAGTTGTATTTAAGGCTTTTGCCATGGAGCGAGCTATTCTGTTGACTATATTTAGAGAGTTATCATAGCTGGTACAATAAATAGAGACAAAGCAGTATATTCAGCTAGACTAAATAAGTGTAGGTCACTATTACAGCTGTGGTCAACTAGGTCTCCTTGCCGTGCCTAGTTGGAGACTTGTGAGGCATAAATACAGTTAGTCTTCCCATGGAACAAGGTCCCCCAGTACTGTTAGCAGGAACATAAGAATAAATAGTTCTTCCATAAATAAGAAATCATCCAGTAGGTAATTTAACATGTGCATTTGCATAGTTTACAGAAGTAATGGAGCTACAGTTCAAGGTCATATTATCTGAGATGTTAAAACATTGGTTAGTACACTTAGTAAATGTTACGCATTTTTCTGCTGATGTTATAGTAGAAATTTTTAAAGAAAACATAGTTTTGTCTTTCCTGTAGTTTGCACATTGATTATGCCCTAGTCTGGACGACGCCAGTCAAGGCCAACCAAGATTAAGGCCCTCCAGGACTGAAAGGTTTTTTTTTTTTATTCCCTAAGGTTACCTCGATATGGTCCCTGTATTGTGGCAGTTAAATGTGTACCTTCTTGTTCTCTGCTTCCTTCTCTACCCGGTCCCAGTTATCGTACACCTTAAAGACCTCTGGCACCAAAGTATTCTGCAGAGTTTGGAGTCCATGCCTCAATTTTTGGAGCTTCCTTTTGAATATTGGGCACAGCTCGAGTTAGGCCATGTATAGCCTGGTGTGTCTGGCTCTCAGACTTTGGGCCAATGTTAGTATATTCTCTAAAAGCCTCAGAAAACTGGTTAAGGCAACATGAAACGCAGAAATTTATTTTGATGGTGTATGAAATCCTTGTTTTCTATTCAGAAAACTTTCCCATAACATCAGTTGCAGACCAATAGTCTAAGAAATATTTAAACACAACTCTAATTTTGAAAATTTCCTCTCAAGATTTCTCTTCCCAAACCTACAACTTTCCTCATCCCTTCAATTTGTCTCTTCTCACTCATTCAGAAATAACCAACTTTAAGACAAACACCTTTCTTTCAACTTCCTTCAAAATATATCTCCATACTTTATACCTTCTGTTACCAAAAACATATTTTCCTTTCCATCATAATTAGAATTTTAAATGCACTACCATATTACATATAATACAGACAAATATAGATCAGAGGTCATGCACATACTCATATTTCCATATCATCAGTATTTATCACTTCCCTGAGGGTGCATATCTAGTTTCCTCAGGGAGCGATGAAATAGATGGGGTCCCGAGAGAACTTGTTCCCCTCTCAGAGTCTGAGGGTGAAAGGGGAGAAAATTCCTGATACCCGACATCTCCGGGAAGGCGCTCCTTTCATTGGGCCTGTTAATAAGTCTGGGTCTTGGTGGAGGAGCATAGAACTGAACTTTGACTGGCGCAGCAATCCTGGCTTGTCTGGGCTTGCCATTATACCAAGCCACTGGATTAACATATTGGTCAATGTTTTCTGGTATATTAGCTGATTCTTGAAGCATTAAAAGACTGGGGGGGTCTGTACCGAGTTGTAATATTGCTTCTAATTTAGTTAAAATATCCTGTCCTAACAAGGGAGCTAGGCAGCTTGGAACTATTAAAAACTCCTGCTGAAAGATCTCATCTTCAAATTGGCGGGTCAGTGGTGGAGTAAAATGGTTGACCTTGCCTTCTCCTACTCCTATGATAATCGTAGTTTGTGAGGAGAGTTTTCCTGCAAATGCAGGGAAAACAGAATAGGTTGCCCATGTATCTAAAAGAAATTGAATTTGCTTACCCATTATGTCCAGAGTTACCCAGGGTTCCTCGGTAGTGATGACCACATTCCTGGGCAGGGGTGGCGAGGATGGCCCCGGGCCTCTTCAGTCACACAGTTCCCGGACCTGGGCTCCTAGGGTGTTGGCTGGCCTTCCTCCTCTCTGGGATTGTGGACAGTCAACTCTCCAATGCCAGGGATTAGTACCGGTTTCTTTGCATGTGCCGCAGAGGCTCGGGGGCTTTTCTATACAGTCCTTTGCCTAATGTCCTACTTTCTTGCATTTGAAGCAAGAACTCAATGTCTCCTTATTCCCCGGTCTCTTAAGGGATGCTTGTCGGGTACCAAGGGCCTGGCCAATTGTGACAGCCATAATCCTGGCTTGTCGTTTTTCTTTATTCTGTTTTCTTTTTCCTTCTTCAAGATCTTGAGTGTTATAGACCATGAAGACCATATATAGTAATTGATTTTGGTTAGTCTGTGGCCCCATTTGCAGCTTTTGAAGCTTGCATCTGATATCAGGGGCTGACTGGGTAATAAAATGCTGGCCTAACAAAGCTAACTCTGCAGGGGAAGAGGGGTCTGCATTAGTATACCTCCTAAAGGATTCTTCCAGCCAGCTAAAAAAGCTGGCTGGGTTCTTGTCTTTTTCTTGAGTAATGGTTCTAAGTTTCTCATAGTTCACGGCTTTTGTATTCCTTTTTTCATTCCCCCATGGGGGCCTCTAGAAATTTGGCACATCTGGTTATTCCCTCTTGGGTATTATTCCAAACAAGATCAGCTAAAGGTACTACCTCTGTTCCAGGGGCATGGCCTTGGGGGTTCCTAACAGAGGCCTCCTCTGCCTCCTGACGGGCCGCTGTTAGAATGTGGTCCTTTTCAATAATTGTACAGCAGGTGGCTAAAATAAATTAGATGTCTTTTGCTGGTTCTTCCTTGTTCTTTCCTCGAGTCGGGCAGGCCACAAGTACCTTACTCTGTCCCTGCCTATTTGCGCAGTAGCGGGCCCAAGGGGGCACTACAGTAGCTATTTGCAACTATGAGTCTATGTATGGAAACTGGTCTGGTTGTCCAGGGGTTCCTGACTACCTGGTACACAGCTCTAACAGTGGGGAGGTCCAGGGTCCTTACAAAAGCCATCTTACCCCATAGGCAGGCCACTCAAGCTCATAAAGAGTACGAAATTTTCCTGGGGTCAACTTGACCTCGTAATCCTGAGAAGCCTTTCTTAAAATTTTTCAGCATACGATTTAAGACAGTTGGCTTAGGAGAACCTCCCCCCATATTTGCCTTAGGGAGCTTCCTAATAGAGGGGGAAAATAGACCTTAAAATTTCAAGAAAATAATTCAACAGAGGGCCCCTTTGTCAAAAGGACCGTTTAGAGACAGACAATTCTTAAGCTGAATCAGTAATTAATTGCCCCCCACCCCCTGTGTATCCCT
>NW_011889035.1:2163067-2165170 GCF_000151845.1 Pteropus vampyrus | reverse complement strand
TAATAAAATGCTGGCCTAACAAAGCTAACTCTGCAGGGGAAGAGGGGTCTGCATTAGTATACCTCCTAAAGGATTCTTCCAGCCAGCTAAAAAAGCTGGCTGGGTTCTTGTCTTTTTCTTGAGTAATGGTTCTAAGTTTCTCATAGTTCACGGCTTTTGTATTCCTTTTTTCATTCCCCCATGGGGGCCTCTAGAAATTTGGCACATCTGGTTATTCCCTCTTGGGTATTATTCCAAACAAGATCAGCTAAAGGTACTACCTCTGTTCCAGGGGCATGGCCTTGGGGGTTCCTAACAGAGGCCTCCTCTGCCTCCTGACGGGCCGCTGTTAGAATGTGGTCCTTTTCAATAATTGTACAGCAGGTGGCTAAAATAAATTAGATGTCTTTTGCTGGTTCTTCCTTGTTCTTTCCTCGAGTCGGGCAGGCCACAAGTACCTTACTCTGTCCCTGCCTATTTGCGCAGTAGCGGGCCCAAGGGGGCACTACAGTAGCTATTTGCAACTATGAGTCTATGTATGGAAACTGGTCTGGTTGTCCAGGGGTTCCTGACTACCTGGTACACAGCTCTAACAGTGGGGAGGTCCAGGGTCCTTACAAAAGCCATCTTACCCCATAGGCAGGCCACTCAAGCTCATAAAGAGTACGAAATTTTCCTGGGGTCAACTTGACCTCGTAATCCTGAGAAGCCTTTCTTAAAATTTTTCAACATACGATTTAAGACAGTTGGCTTAGGAGAACCTCCCCCCATATTTGCCTTAGGGAGCTTCCTAATAGAGGGGGAAAATAGACCTTAAAATTTCAAGAAAATAATTCAACAGAGGGCCCCTTTGTCAAAAGGACCGTTTAGAGACAGACAATTCTTAAGCTGAATCAGTAATTAATTGCCCCCCACCCCCTGTGTATCCCTCCCTGTGTTGGTGATGCAAAGACAAACAAGGGTAGGTGCCACCTCCAGAGAGGAGACCACTCAGGTGCTCATCTGGCTGCGTCCCAAAGGAGCTTAGGTGACGCTTGACCATAGCAGACTCAGCTTTGTGACTCACGATCGGACACTAGTCCAATGCTGCCATAGACCGTATGCTGTATACCACTGAACCACAGATGAGCCCACTTGGACTCTCTAGCCTTTAGGGGACCTTAAGGGTGCCCAGCCGTGGAGCCACAAATTCCTACTTGACCGAGTCAAGCTGGCCAGACCGCCCATTCACTCACTCATTCACATGCCAGGTTAAAACATTGCCTCCCCCTTTTTGGAAGTCCCTGACCTTTGTCTTCCCGCCTGAGAAGACCCTGATGTCTTCCCCTGCTCGGAAGACCCTGACCTGTGTCTTCTAACTAGAGACTTTAGGAGGCGATCAAGCTCCTCTTCTGTCCAGAGACGGAACTTGACTAGGATGCTGAGCCCTGGCGCCTTACCTTATCCTGTGACTGTTCCTTGTTAGTTGGTCCATTCCTCCTTTGAGTCTGGTCAGGGGGTTGGCCGTCAGGAGAGTTAGAGTGCCAATCCGAAAGAGAACCCGGAATACCGTCAGGTGGCATGCCTCCTCCTTCATCTTGGGGCCGGTAGCTCAAAGGGCCAGCGTGGCTGGAATCTTGCTGGGGCCTTTAGAAATGTTGCAGAAATATTGTGAAATCAGACTGGTGAGAAACCAAGTACCACTTGGAGAGTTGGAGAACTCAGGTTTATTACACCAATGGTCCCAGAAGAGCTAGTGCTCTGAAGATCTGGGCCCCAAGCTCAGGGGTAGTTTTACTCTTACAGGGCTTATCTGTGCTGTTGTAGTTGGCATGAGCTGACAGGTTGATTTGTCCTCAGGCGGTTACAGACCACAGGGAGTCGCTATGGGCTACAGGCAGTTACAGAGCATGAGATTTTCAGACAAGAATTTAGGCAATACATCTGTTATCTAAACAGAACAATCAAAGGGGAGAGTGAGCCTTCAGTTGATCTTGAGATCACTCTGACCTTCGGCCTCTGCAGGAAGCATGTCTACAGAAGCAGAACAAAGAGCTGATTACAAGGTTAGGCATTTGAGTGGAAAATTCGTCTTCATAACTAGAAAGGGCAAACTGTAAATGATGAAAAACTAGAGGAAAGTAA
>NW_011889035.1:2158443-2163017 GCF_000151845.1 Pteropus vampyrus | reverse complement strand
CCAATGGTCCCAGAAGAGCTAGTGCTCTGAAGATCTGGGCCCCAAGCTCAGGGGTAGTTTTACTCTTACAGGGCTTATCTGTGCTGTTGTAGTTGGCATGAGCTGACAGGTTGATTTGTCCTCAGGCGGTTACAGACCACAGGGAGTCGCTATGGGCTACAGGCAGTTACAGAGCATGAGATTTTCAGACAAGAATTTAGGCAATACATCTGTTATCTAAACAGAACAATCAAAGGGGAGAGTGAGCCTTCAGTTGATCTTGAGATCACTCTGACCTTCGGCCTCTGCAGGAAGCATGTCTACAGAAGCAGAACAAAGAGCTGATTACAAGGTTAGGCATTTGAGTGGAAAATTCGTCTTCATAACTAGAAAGGGCAAACTGTAAATGATGAAAAACTAGAGGAAAGTAATACTACAACAACATAAAGTTAGTCTCCATATGAACGTAAAGGTTATAATAGGTGGGCAGGTCAGGAATGAGTAGATGGGTGAGTGGAGCAAGAATTACTAGAGAACAGTGTCTTGGAGAAGTGGGGCTTAAGTTAGCTTGAGAGAGATGTAAGTATCCAGGTACCCAGTTTGCCTGCCTGATCATTGCGAGGGGATCTGAGAAATATTGACTTGTCTCAGGCAAGTCAAGCACCATGGTCATATGCTGATTTTATCTAATTTTTGGAAAGGGCAGTAATGGGAACAAGAAGCTATCAGAATCACCTGAGGAGGGTTTTCAATTTACAGAAACTTATAGATCCTTGTATTCTTTCCATTTCTCCCCAGCAAACTCCCTCAAATAGGGGCATGTTAATCTAGGAAAGAGAGTGAGAACACCCGAGTGTAAACAGTACCACTGGAAAAATTAGAACTGCGAATCTAAACGTTTGATTCATCAAAACAACAGAATTGTTCCAAGAGGAATTTTTTAAATGAATATTCATTTAAAATCACACCATTGTACAACTTACTGAAAGGGAGAAGATATTTGCTTATGATACACCTGATAAAGGGTTAATATCCAAAATATATAAAGAACTCATACAACTAAACAAAAACAACAAAAACAATCCAATTAAAAAATGGACAGAAGACCTGAGTACACATTTCTCAAAGCAGAAATACAAATGGCCAGTAGACATATGAAAAGATGCTCAAGGTCACTAATCAGAGAAATGCAAATTAAAATCACAACTGTTAGAATGGCTATCATCAATAAATCAAAAAACAAGTGTTGGTGAGGATGTGGAACTCTCATACACTGTTGGTGGGATTGCAAGTTGGTATAGCCACAATGGAAAACAGTTTGGAGGTTCCTCAAAAAATTAAAAATGGATCTACCTTTTGACCCAGCTATTGCGCTTCTGGATATTTATCCAAAGACAACCAAAACAATAATTCTTAAAGATTTGTGCGTCCCCATGTTCATGACAGTGCTATTCACAATAACCAGGATATGGAGGCAACCTAAATGCTCATCAATGGATGATTGGATAGAGAAGTTGTGATTCATATACACCAGGGCCTCTCAACCATCAGGCCATGTACAGGTACTGGTCTGTGGCCTGTTAGGAATTGAGCTGCACAGCAAGAGGTGAGTGGCAGACAAGGAGCGAAGCTTCATCTGTATTTAGAGCTGCTCCCCAGCGCTAGTAGCATTACCACCTCAGCTCCACCTCAGATCATCAGACATTAGATTCTCATAGTACCGGTCCTTGGTGTCAAAAAGGTTGGGGACCGCTGATATATACAATGGAATATTACTCAGCAATAAAAGAAGAGAGAAATTCTACCGTTTGCAATAACATGGATGGACCTAGAGATTGTTATGCTGAGTGAAATAAGTCAGAACGATAAATACTATGTGATTTTACTTATATGCAGAATAAATTTATTCTAAGGAATAAATAGAACAACTAATCAAAAACAGACTCACAAATATAGAGGACGGTATAGCTATAGGGGAGGAGGGTTGGGAAGCTGGGTGAAAGAGGTGAAGGGTTAAAGAAGTGTGAATTAGTAGTTGATAGATGGTCACGGGGATGGGGAGCACAGCATAGGGAATACAGTTAGCAATAATATAATGGCTACGTATAGAGCTAGAGGGTGAAAGGTGATCAGGGGGATTGTTTCATAAACTATATAAGTGTCTAAACAATATACTGTGTACTTGAAACATAATAAAATAAAATGCTAAAACAATCACGCTTTTAATTATTGAAGAATTTTTTACTGTTCAGGGGTTGATGTGATTTTTATACAATACAATGACACTTGGTGATCAGGTTACATACAGCAGATTGGGAGTTGAATCTAAGTATCAGAAACCCTTGCAATTACAGAAGTCTTGCTGGTTATGAAGAAGTTATCTAAGGTCTAGAGTGTTAAAATTGTACTTGTGGAAACATTTACTCTATGTTAACATATCTTTTTAACTCTTCGTACTTTTTTACATTTAAGCTAGATGAACTCTGGAAGTCCCAGTCAGGAATAAGTCAGGTCCCAGATACTCTAGTTAAATAATCATCTGCTATAGATGGGAATATAGATAGTTTCCATTCATATGAGAACCACTGACTTAAGTGCTAAATTAATAACTGATATCTATAAATAAGTTGGACTTTGTTTACCCAAATTATTTTCATGTATATAGCCCTTTATGTCAAATGTATTAATACGTATTTTAAAAATCATTCTCATCTTTGCTACCGTCTTTTAATAGACATTTTTCTTTTTTTAAATTCAGAACCTTTATATGTAAAGAACACAGAAATGAAAAGAAAAGTAAATGCTGGCAAGTTGAGATTGAGTCCTAATGAGGAAGCTTTCATTTTAAAAGAAGATTATGAAAGAAGACGAAAACTGAGATTGCTACAGGTAAAATTTATTTGAAACAAAATTTCAATTCTTTGTCTTCCCCAAATTATTAGTATTTTTTGTATTAGTGTGTTTGAAATAAAATGTCGCATTTAAATCCTTTTCTGGCTGTGCAAGAGCTCTGGTTCTTGCATATTAACTAGTTTTTGGAACGTTTGAGAAATTGGCTGAAATGGTAAATAGATGAAGAGTTGGAGGATGGGGATTATTTGACTCAATAATTATTGGAAAATAGTTCTTTAAATATTTTTTAAATTATGTGTAACTGATGAAGATTAGAGCAGGAATGACTGGAGAAGACTTACTAGAAAGATTATTAGCTGCTGAAACAAATTTATTAAGTAGATTTTTTTTCTAGAAGTCTTTTTACAGTAAGTTAAGTCTTTGTGAAGCATATTTTAAGTACCATTATGCCTAGAATTGGGGATGATGTACCACAGATATGGAATGTTAGGTCTATGTGTTCCTATCTTAGCTATAAATTTTGTTGAATCATGCTTAAGCATTTTTAGCCTCTTAAATTAGGTTATTAGAATGATAAAGGCATTACCATTGGGCTTGATGCGGGGAGGGAATCATTACTAATCAATCATTTCTACACCATTTGGATGTTTTTGCTTTACATAGATCTTATCTATTATAATATCAAGAGAATTGATAGACCTAAAGAGAATTTATTTAATTTCTTATTTTCAAATAATTTTTCAAAAAACTTTAAGCTTCTTTTCATATAATCTGTTAAATATGCGTTCTTTAGGTTCGAGAACAAGAAAGGGACATTGCTTTACAGATAAGAGAAGATATAAAGCAGAGGAGAAATCAGCAATTTATTCGTTTGGCAGAGGCGCTAAGGACAGAATGGGAAGAATCACAAACTCAGAAAATAAAGAACTTGGAACAACTCTATTTGGCAAGTTTAAGAAGTATGGGAGAGGGACATCAACGAGCCAAAGAAAATGTAAGTGAACACTTATTTGATTATCTCTTTGTGGTAATAATATTGGTTAAAAGTAAATTGTATTTGTTAAATGCTTGTGTGATAAAAATGTTTTCTTATATAGAATTTGCTTGGGGCGGGCTGAACCTTTATTGTGAGTTTAATGTAATTTAAGACTGCCGCTAGGTTCATTTTCTAGTAAGAGTCATGTTAAGTAAAATCTGTCTTCCTGCTATGTTTAAATTAACTTTATTCTCTTTCAGTCCTAAGAATATGGGCAAATAAGAGAGTAACCTTCTGAATCAGAAGTTGTTATTTCAAGCATTTTGGACAGATTCAGTGGGGTGGATTCAAATTTCTCATTTTGTTATCATTCCTCATACCTCTAAAACATGTATAGTTGAATGTATAGATTTCATTCACAGAGAGTAAAAATTCTTTGATGACTTTCAGAAATGCAAAGTAGAACTTAACTCTATTTAAGACTGCTTTCTAGCCTTATTTTATTGTTTATTGTGATTTATGGTTGGAAAATACAGGCCTACCTCAGAGATATTGAAGTTTCGTTCCAGACTACCACAATAGAGTGAGTCACAGGAATTAATTTGGTTTCCTGGTGAATATAAATGTTATATTTACACTATATTGTAGTCTATTAAGTGTACAGTTGCATTATGTCTAAAAAACAGTGTACATACATCTTCATTAAAAAATACTTCAACATTAAAAAGTGCTGACCATCATCTGAGACTGTTGGAAAAATGGCTCT
>NW_011889035.1:2093583-2158078 GCF_000151845.1 Pteropus vampyrus | reverse complement strand
TAGAAATATATGGCTAGTTCAGAATGCATTTCAACCAGAATCTCTCTGCTTCTGATGTAAAAAAGGAAAAAAAAATCGGCATGATTTAAGAACATTAAAAGAGGTTGTAGACTCTGTAAGTCCTTAATGAGTATTTTTGCATATTTTGCATAAAAATGAAAGAGCCTGTTACTAGTCAGCAGTGGTCGTTTTTTTCAGTGGCCTATCTTTATCGACATTAACTCTAAACTATCCTAAACTAAGGAACATGGATATTTGTTGGGTCAGTCCCCACTATAGAACTTTACAACTTTAGATACATCTTTTACTTGGTAAACATTTTTTTTTTACCTATCCATTGTGTATAAACTCATTAAACAGGATACTGAGCCTGTGGGATCGGACTGGAGGATTTCTTGAGATCCTATGGTTTTTATATTTTTAACCCTAAGGGTTATACTGTATTATTATCTGAGAGATTAATTTATGATATCTCTTGTTTTTCAGGCATATAAAAGCTCGAAAGGAAGCACTGCTTGTGGAAAAAGAGAGATCTGCCAAAATTACAAGTCTGCCACCTCCTCCTCCAACTCTTTTTGAGGTGAATTACTTTGAATATTAGAAGACCTAGGTTGTAATTCTTTATTATTAGAATTCAGTACAGATCAAAATATCATTTAACTTTTAAATTGTACAAGTAACATGTGACTATATCTGGAGTATTTAAAAATAATGCTAGATATTATTTTACCTGTAAATACTTTATTATGTATCTCTGAGATAAGGACTTTTTTTAAAGCATAATATTAATATTATTCCATCTAATACCCAGTCTATGTTCTGTTTTCCCCAGTTGTCTCAAAATGTCTTTTTGTTGTTTGAAAACCTGTAATGTTTTTGATTTTTTAAAATGGAATAGTTTGGCCCTTTTTTTTTTTTAATGCCCTTTATTTATTTGAAAAAAATGGAATATTTACTCTATATAGACTTTCCCACATTCAGGATTTGGCCCTTGTACATAGATACCATTTTATATATAAAGAAATTAGGCTCAGATAAGTTAATGAATTTACACAAGATGACAAAGTAATGAGAAAGGTCTCTTTATGAGAGTAAAATGTGTGCTTTTGTGATTTGGAGCTTACTTTTGAAAAAAAAGGCCAAAGTGAAAATTATTTTTAAAAGATATTGGTTTTCTTGTTCACATTAGCTTGCTGTGGTTTATTGAGATGACTATTTGGATATTTTTATCTAAAAGTTACATAGAAAAGAAAAAAACATACAGGGATATCTAATCTAGTTGTATATACAAGTATATTTTATGGTGTTTAATCAGCATAAATCCAGATATTTGCCTCTTAAGCCTTTCCGTTTGTCAGTCTTCCTGCTTTTATGTTAAGCCATCTGCAATGCAACATTTAATCCAACAAGATTCAAATGGAAGAGTCAGATTTCAGTCCCTCCCTTAGTTACTGTGTTAAAAGGCAGGCAGTGTTTTATCCATGATGCCTTTTGATTACCTTTGTCATAATTCCCAATGTTCCTAACAAGCCAAGTTCAAAAATTTACAAAAAGCAAACAAAATAGTGTCTATGTAAGTGATTTGGCAAATATGAATTGTATGTAAATGTGTGGTTATACTTTTTCCCCAAACTTTTTATTAGGAAAAAATTTTAGATTTCAAACAGTTGTGTGTATATGTGTATGCATTTGAATGTAAATTGTAGAGATGGCATTTCACCCTAAATACCTCAGCATGTTTCTTGTAAGAATAAGGGTATTCTCTTATGCAACTATATATCACACTAAGAAAATTAATTCCTTAAATCCAATTAATATACAGTCTATAATCAGAATTCTCCAGCTGTCCCTATATTGTCTTGTCTTACAGGTTTTTTTCTTTTTTTAAGCCATGATCTAAGTCAAGGTTCACCCATTGTTTCCTCTTATTTTTATCTCTTTGGTCCTTCTTAATGTAAAACATTATCTCCTCCAACCTTAGCCAAATTTATTATTTCATACTTTTGAAGAGATGAGTTGAAGGGACTAGACTAGTTTTTCATATTCTATATTTGTCTCATGATGGTGATTACACAAGACATCCATCATAAAGATCTATTTTTCTCTTTTCAATTACCAGATAAGCTGGGATATGATATTTGGCACCAGGCAGGTATCTATCATCCTTCTACATTTATTCATTGGCCTACTTCTTTTTGAAAAAAGAAAAGAGAACTTTGTCTTATCAGTAGGCATGAACCACCATAACAAATGATCAAACTTAGAATCAATAATAGTGGCGCAACTTACCATTATGTGCCTCCTGATGTGATGCATTAAACTATACAGTATCACCTATTTTTAATATTCTTGCCTCAGTCTGATCCAGCTTTTAAACCTAAATTCTAATTTAATGGAAATACAGTGCTTGATGCCATGTGAAAAAAACAAATAAGGATAACTGATGAAAATACAAAATTATTTTTTTGCAGTGGATCTAGCTTTAAATTAAAATTAACGCTTTTAACCTAATAATCTATTTTCTGTGTTCCATTTTTTAGAACATTGAAGTAAAGAGAATTTCTAATGTGAAAACAGGTAGCTCTACCTACCATCATCTTTACACTTTCGTGAATAGAGAGATAGACACAAAGCAGGTGATTGATTTATGGTTTGTTTATGATCCTCACTTTATTTCTCTGTTCATTGAATTGAGTTATTTCTTGGTTCTTTGTGTGTTGTTCTCAGATATCAAAATTTGAACAACTCTACCAATCATCACAGGGTAATAATGATACAAAAAATCTTTTAATTATGCTTTGAATTATTATGCTGTGTCTGATATGAATGATGGTTTAATATGAATGAAAGGAGTTGGCTATTTAAATGATTATATTTTAAAATAGCAGATTTTAAAACTATTATAATACATGCTCTTTGTGAAAAATTCAGAATTACACATACAAGCATAAACTATAGGAAGAAAACTTATGACTTCTTCACTAAAAGAAAATGTGGTTAATGCATTAACGAATTTATTAGTCTTTACATATAAACACATACACACACTTTTCAAAACATGATTTTAACAAGTACTTAATATTTCATCATAGAATTTATTTAACCATTTTTCTATTGTTCCATTTTTCTTCTGTAAATAATGCAAGCATAATAATCTTGTACATTTTTGTCTACGGCTCTGTCTGTTTAGAATAGATTCCTAGAAGAGAAATTATTTGTTCCAAACTGTGTAATATTTGATACAGATAATTGATATGGATCATTGAATTGCCTTTTAAAATCATTAGCAAAATGTGAGAATCGCTATCTTATTGTGCCCTTATCTGTATGGACTATTATGATTTAAAAATTATTGCCAGTCTTAAGAATGACAGATATCTTCTTGTTATTAGAATTTGTATATTTTTGTAATGATGAGTCTTAATTTTTTTTTCATGTTGGATATATTTGGTTACTAGGAAAATAAATGTTCTCAATATAGCATTCATATGGAGTTTAAAATGCAACGAATACACACTTTTGTTGACTGCTTGATAGCAGATGTTAAAATCAATGTTTGGTTAAGACCTAAGATGAGTGTCATTGTTATAGAGTTAACTTCTAAGAAATAAGAATAAATCTTGAGGTTCGTTTAAAATCATAAATTATCATCACAACTTCAGTATTATAATAGAAGAATAGTAACTTCAGTCTGTTGCTAACTTGCTCTTGTGGTTACTAATACTGCATTTTTGTAGTATTAAATAGATGTTTCCTTTCAACTAAGATTGATGAAAGACTTAACTAACCTTTGTTCTGCCTGGTATATTTAGATTTGCATAAATATTTATTGGCTCAAAGGGGATATAATATTTCTCATAAAGTTTTTGGCCAGTGCACTCTTTCTTAATATATTGTCAGTTTCTTTACCTATTTACTTCACTATTTGAATGTTTTAAATAATTTTACATTTATACTTAATAGCTTTCATGGTCATTAATTATTGTATAACTTGACCAGTGGAATTTCAACATATAAAATACATAAGATTTTTACTTAAAGTTACATTTGGAATGTTTACCTATCTTTGAAAGTGAATGTTCAGATATAATCGTAAATCCAAGTTGTGTTCCTCTCCCCGCTTTTGGTATTACTATTGTTATTTTAATGAGATATGGCCGAAAGTACAATCACGTAATTATTGGTTATACACAAGTTCTAGGAAGCTAGAAATTTTATTAAAGTGGGTATTTTGGTGATTTGGCCTTCCTGAGGCTGAAGCCAAGCAACAGTTGTTGGCTAAGAACCAAAGACAAATTTCACTGCTTCTCTAAATGACTTATATGACCTGTGATGTTTGTGGTTTCTTAACTACTAGCTTCGTGGGCATTTACCTTTCAACATTGTCAGTTTTATGGGATTTCTCCATTAACAGACAACAATGGAGAAATGCATTTGGATGAATATAGTGTAATTTGGTTTGAAAAGAGCAACTTGAGTAGTATAGTGAACAAACTACACTAGCAGTGTGATCTTTTTCGTAGAAACATGCTGTTGATAATTGTGGGCATTTAAAAATATGACTCTTTATAGTTTAATTTTAGATAAGTAGAAAAACATGATCTTAAATTTGTTTTGTTCTTTAGTTATCGCTTTATTTCACACTTTTAAATTGTCTAAAATGTTTGATTCACTGCTAGCCAGATCCTCATTTGGCTGCTGAAGAAGAAGCTAAAAGATTGGAAGAAGTACAAAAACAAGCAGCGAAAGAGAGAATGGAACAGAATGAGAAGGCACACGTACGGGGTTTCCAAGCAATGAAAAAGATTCAGTTGGCTCAAGTAAGACTTAAATTCTGGCTGTGACCAATACTGATAGATTTACGAGTAGCATTGTAGAACTCGGGAGTAAATGGGCTCACGTTATAGAAGTATGTATGAAGAATGTGACAGTATAGTCTCTGAGTCATGATTTCAGGTTTTCCAACTTTCTTTTATCTCCTGTTTCAAGTTCAGGTTGGGTGAAGCTATTCTTACTTAGAGTATGTTACTGTTCTAAAACTTTTACTAATGATGAATTTATTAAGTTTAATATTTTAATCACTTCAAAAATAGCCTGAGAAGAAGTTAATCACTTTTCTAATTATTTGTGCTCTGCAAATTTTAAGATTCAGTTCATTAAATATTTATTGAGCAAAGCACTTCTTGGCTTTGCAGAGTATTGATTCAAAGGTAGAGTCATGACTCTGTTGTCAAGGAGTTTTGAAAAAGTGACTGTTGCAGAGCTGCAAAATACATAAAATGAAAACTGGCTTCATAGTTTGAGTTTCACTTCGTCCTTCCTACTCAATGAGCATTTATTCCTGAAACAGCATAAAAATGATTCATCTTTTTAGAAGTCTGATTTTATGTTCTGAATTTGACTAATGCATTTGGATATTTTAAACACTCATATCTGAGGAATGAGTTTTTAAGTACTTCTGGATAGGAATTAAATGTCAGTCTTATTAAAGTTCATTTGTATAGTTTGAACTGAATTATGACCTCCCTTAAATTTTTAGCTTTGATGAACCAGGAGTAAATCATGACTAAAGTAACTGAATGTCTGAATTATTACCAGTAATTCTTATCTAAAGCTTAAGCCTATAGGGAAAAAATGAGAAAGCATCATAAACTGATTACAATCTTCTCATAAATCAATAGTATTTAATGGTTAAAAAAGTGGACTCACAATCTGCCTGGATTTTTCCTTCCTTCTTCACTACTTTGCTGTTTGATTTCAGGCAGGTTACCTAACATCTCTGATCTCTGTTTCATCATCTATTTTGTGAGGATTAAATGAGTTTAGTAAAGCCCCTAGAATTGTGCCTGGAATTTCATAAGCTTACAGTACATGTCAGTGGTGGTGGTAGCTGTTATTTTAAATAATTCAAATAGATAAATATGCCAAGATTTCAGTGAGCCAGAAATAGTATACTTATTCAAATAACTTTCAAGTTAATTTAATGAGATGATTTGATCTTAATATAAATGAAATAAATTTGTTCATAATTTGATTCGTTTTCAGGGCATGGCAAAAAAAAAATCTCCAAATGAGAAAATATTTAAAACTTTACATAAGAATAAGTAGTGTGTATATGTTATCACTTGACAAACACTTTATTTTACAGGCTGTCCACCTTTTTGTAGACTTAGTGTCTCTTACACAAGAATGGTCGTCAAAACCATGCAATCTCATTATTATTAGAGCATTTCCTTTCCCGTGTCTGAATCTTTTGCTGTATGCCCCATTGTGCCCTGGGATCTTATTTCCTGCTAAATGTCACTAGTATTTGGCCTCTGCCTGCTCTTCAACTTTTATCTTTTCTTTAACTACCCTTGCCCTCTATGTCCTATCTATAATGAACAGTGTACATTCTCTGACTACCTCATTCCTTTATCTCCATACCTTTGTACTTGTTATTATTTCTTTATTGTACTTCTCCTTTACCCACTTTATCTGGCTAAATCGTACCAAGGGATGAGAGGTCGTCCCTCATGGCCCCTCCCTATCCTCCACCACCAAAATTTAGTTAGATAGCCTCACTTAAACACTTGCTTAAACTTTTGTGTTAGCCAGATTCTTTAAGCCAGCGGTCCCCAACAGGAACTGGTGCTCCTATGAGAATCTAATGCCTGGGATCTGAGGTGGAGCAAATGCAGATGAAGCTTTGCTTGTTTGTCTGCCGCTCACCTCCTGCTTTGCGGCCTGGTTTCGAACAGGCCACTGACCGGGTACCAGTCTGCAGCTTGGAGGTTGGGGGCCCTAGCTTTAAGCTTAAAGAGATACTTACAGATACCCTTTAATCACGGTGATTCCTAAGAGCGTGAAGTAACAAATATCATTTGTTTAGCCATAGTCACTCTGGATCTTACTGCTTACCTGAGACTGGCATGTGCTGCTGGCTATGTGGAGAATTGGCACAAAGTACATTGCAGGAGCCATGACAACCTTCCCAAGAGAGAACTGTAATTGGCAGATACTTTTGAAGCACCACCATCTTATAGTACTTACTAACGGGATACTAATTACCTATTTGTTGGTCTGTAGGCTAGGGATGAGATTGTGTCTCTAGCATCTGTCGTGGTATTTGGCATTCAGTAAATTTTTTTCGAACGAGTATGTTAATGGCTTTTTGTGACAGAATAAATGGGAGGAGAGAGGAGGAGAGAGGAGGAGAGAGGGGTGGAGGGGAGAGGAGGGGAGAGGAAGGAACCCCAGGCCTCTGTTCCTCAGGTTTCTCCGCTTTCCCCTCACTGTTACTGCTACTATGCAAAATTCGTGACTCAGCTGTTGTTAATTAATTCTCTTTATTCTTGAAGAATCAAGAGAAACTAATGAAAGAACTCAGACAGCTACAGCAAGAGGATCTGGCACGTAGGAGACAGACTGTAGCACAAATGCCATCACAACTACTTGAACTTCCATACAAACGCAGTGAAATGAAAGAAGATTGGCAGAGAGAGCTAGAATTTGCCTTTGAAGACATGTACAATGCAGACAGGAGTAAGAAATTTTCAATAAACTTAACAATGCTTTTAGATGTTTTGGTGGGAAAATACATTTGTATTGATGGAGCAGTTTTTATTTTGAAATGAGTTCTCCATATAAGGATTTTATGTTTTAAACTTAGAAACTGTGATGGCCTTTAAAATTATATGCTCAAGGTTTTTTGGAATGAAAACATGTCTCTTTATTTCTCTATTGAGAGGTGAAAGGAAACCTGATTTTGCACCTTGAACCAGAGCCTTTGCCCACTGTGACTGATCAGATCGAAGATGAACTGGACCTTTCAATGGAACGAGAAAATTTAGGTGCAACTGAAAACCTTCCAGTGACAGAAGCTGAAAGAACATGTTTTAGTGAAGCAGATGGTAAAAACTTCTTTTGAGCTGACTATTAAAATATTTTGTAGAAAAAAAATGCTAATCATTTGCCAACAGTTAGAAAAATCGGGTTTAATTTAAGTGCAAACAATGACTAATACTAATGGGAGTGATGGAAGGAAGAAACAGTGTTTTCAGATTTCCATTATGAAATATCCTTTTCATATACATAAGAAGAGAGTTCTTTTATTCATATGTACATATAGTCTGAAGATTTTTAGGTTATTTGATTAGATGATTCATTCATTTGTAAGGTCAGCATTTTTTTACTTTGATCAAATCACCAGAGAGTCTTCTGTGTTAATTACTGCTAGGCACTTCATGTGTAATGATAAATAGCACAAACTTAGATGTCTCTTTTAAACTTTGTTCCTTTCTCCACATTCTGAACTTTTTCACTAGACCGTCTCACAGGTACTTAAAATTCAATGTCTAACAATAAGTTTATCATCTTCTCTTGTCTGCTGAAACCTTCCTGTCTTCCTCATCATAGTAGATGATACCACAGTCTGCAGTTATCCAAGCCAGACCAATAAAAATTTTCTCTAACACTTCCCTTTCTTCTACTCTACATCTCCTTAGAGACCAAGTCCTCTTCATTTTGACCTCATTTTACCCCCACACCTACTAGTATTGCCTTTGTTCAAAACCACTCAGGCTTTCTTATCATTTTCCTCTATACTGTGGATAGGTAGCCCTTTGCGGTTACAACTTTATGTGGATCTCCTATTACTCCTTGGGTGAGAGCTCTACGTTTTATCCCTGCCCCTGTGCCCACACTGCTGTTCAGACGAAGTGTCAGGTTATTGTGGTTAGGCATAAACTTCAGCAGATGGTTTCAGGGCTCAGTTGCCTACCAGAATTCCCACTTACACTTCATTTCCGACCTCTGCAAATCTTTTATTTTCTTGCCAGCTCAGCTGTGCTTTTAAGAAGATATTTGATTACTTTATCCAGCTTTTTTAGTTTTTTTTTTTTTCATTGGGAATATCATTCAGATCTCTAGTTTGTCAGAATTGCGAGTCTTGCCTTATCGAAAGGAACAGTTATTCTTCAGCTTCTGCTGATCCCATTTGAGATTGCTGGCTTGGTGTTGCCAACACTTTTGATGTTTCAAAACTTATTAAATAAGATAATAGGAATCCTATTGTTTTTAAATACTTATTTTTAAATATTGGCAATGTAATTTATTTCTTAAAATTGAATGAGTCACAGGCTAATTAATGGTAAGTGAAAGAAACCAGGCAGAAAAGAACACCTAAGTATAATTCCATATTTATACGAAGTTAAAGGCAAAAAACATACAAAGCTTATCTGGTCTCAAGGTTAGAATAGTGGTTATCTTGGGGTATATTGACTGGCAAGGGGCACAAAGGAGTTATCCAGGTGCTGGAAGTGTTCCACATAATGATCTGAATGGTGTTACTTAGATTCATGTGAAACTCATGAGCTGTACACTTAGGTTTTGTGCCATTACTGTTTGTAAGTTTAAAGAAAAATGTGGGTCAAACAAAACTGCAGTCTACCAGTTTTCAACCTCTATAGGTTTCTTGAGTTTTACTACTCAAATCAGTCCGAGGTCTATGTATCTGCAACACAGTTTTGTCTCATAAGAGAATTGTTAATACTGTACTGAGTTTTGGCATTGTATCACATGGAAGAATGTTTTGAGGAAACAGCTTAAAAATTTTTTTTAACCGTAGAGCTCTCTTTGTGAAGCTAAATGGGAGAAATTTTCCCAGATAGTACGAGAAATGACTTGGGAGCACTTGATTTGCTTTTAAAATTATAATTAGTAACGTTTTCCTCTGTTGCTTACTAAGAAGTTCAGAGCCATATTTGGGACTCTTCTCTAGCATAGAGTATAGAACCTTACAGCACATATTTTGAATGCTAATCTTATCCGCAAATTAGATGTATGCACTCTGTCATTATCTAGCAAGCAGAATAAGCAAGATAAATTTTTAAGCTTGAAATTGGTGTTGGGAAGTATTTAAATTTAAGTTGAAAAAATTTATTCCTGGTTATAAAATTGTGATTGGGGGTGAATTAGCATTGTATATAGTGTTAAATTATAAATGGGGAGAAAAATAAAGTCGTGCTTCTCTTTTAACTGGTGGTCGTAGTGATAACTAAGTAAAAAGATTGAATAATTTGCCTGGTATGTAATAGGTGCTAAATAAGTTGTGTTTTTTTTCTTCCAGTCCCCTTGGCAATGAAGACCCACCAGCTCCCTTCAAAAATTCTTTTTAAAAAATTATTAAATAAGATCCGAAGCCAAAAATCTCTCTGGACAATTAAATCCATGTCTGAGGATGAAAGTGAGGAGACTGCAACTGTTAGTGGAACTGAGAGTGAAGCACCAACAGCTAAATCAGGAACAACTGCTGTCGAAGAGAGAACGTTATCCTCTGGGCAGGAACAAGGTGCTTCTCTAATAGTCTCATTTTTTAGTCCATCAACCCTTTCTAAGTTATTCAAAAGTATCTTCATTTCTGAAAAATCAAATAGAAGTCAAAAGCAAGATAACATTTTAAAGCCCATAATGCTACTACTTAAAGCAATAAGTGTTAAAAACTTTAGTGAATCTCCTAGACCTTTTTCAATGTAGTAGTAGTATTCATATATATTAATTTCAGAGTAATTGATGAACTAAAAATTAACCAATTTCCTGTTGAGACATTTAGGCCGTTTCTAATTTTTCTTATTTCTTGTGCTGCAATGAGCATTCTTTTAGCGAAGTCCTTGCCCACATTTTTAATTTTGAAAGAATTCCTGAAGGAGATGAACATGTTAACAGCTTTTGAGTGTACTCTATTGTGTGTTTATTCTTAGAGTTTTATCATCTGGAATTTTTGAAAAATGTGGTTGGGTTTGTATGGAAATGTTTTGCTACCAGGCTTCTAAAAGAAGTGACTTGTAGTTTGTATTTTGGATTTCATCTTAAGTATGACAGAAAGCCTTCTGGAAACAACTCTTTGCTTGACCTCTTGACCCCACCCTCTCTTGGTATCCTACGTCACTGGCTCCTCCTTCAGGGTTTCCTTTGCTGCTTATCCTCATCTCTACAACCACCAGTCATTGCCTCCAGAGCTTGTTTCTCAAATCTCTTTGTATCAACACTCTTGGGTTTTGATCTCTTATGTTATGACTTTATATTACCATCCATATACTGATGAGTTCCAAGGGTGTCTTTCTAGGCTTGGCCTCTCCTTTGAACTCCACTCATTTAAATGTCTATTTGACAGCTTCCCTTGTATATCTAATCACATCTTAAACTTTTCTAAAACTAAACTCTTGATAGCCCCTTCCACCCTATACCTGCTTTTCCTACAGTCTTTCACATTTCAATAAGTGTAGTAAAATTCTCTTGCTCAAGCCAAAAACCCTGTTATTCCTGTTCTCTTATATCCTACATCTAAAAAATAAAATCCTGTTGGTCTCACCCTCAAAATATTACTAAGGTCCAGCCATTTCTCACTGCCTACCTTCCTAGTTTAAGCCACATTCATTCTATAGTGTAGATTTTTGCAATAGCCTCCTAACAAGTCTTCTGTTTTCAGTTTTGCACATTCCTGCTATAGTCTATTCCCAAAGTCATCCTGGTAAAACATATATCAGCCCACGTCATTCCTGTGGGGGAAGCCCTCCAACAACTGCCTGTGTGACTCAGTAAAAGCCAAAGTGCTCACAGTGGCATCAAAGCCATATAACACCCCTCTCACACCACTTCTCATCCTCCTTCTTTCTCTGACTTCATTTTTCTACCACACTTTTTATCCCAACCACTGCATTTTAGGCACTGGCCTCCCTATTCCTCTATCAGAGCAAACATGACTCACATGGTCTTTGCGATTACTGGTCTCACTCCCTTCCTTCATGTATTAGCTAAGATATCATTTTCTTAGGCCTTCTCTGATCACTCTGTATAATATGACAAGCTTCCCTCCCCACACCCCTCACTCCCTATCCCCTTTACCCTGCTTTTTCTCCATAGCTCTTATAAACATCTGATGGACCATAAATTTATTTCTTATTTGCTTCTCGACACCTACCCTTTTCTTTCCACCCTGAGCACCCTCCAATCCTGGAACGTAAGGTCCATGAGGATAGGTACTAGATTTTGCTCATTGCTGTATCCTGAGGGCCTAGATGAGTACCTTGTACATAAAAGGTTTTCAGTTAATATTTATTGAATTAATTGAATAGCTTAAAGTAGGAGTGGTAAGTTAGGAAGTCAGGCATACATATGCTAATTAAAGCCATGGGCATGTAAGAACTCTTAGGGGAAAGAAGTGAGACGAGGGCTTAAGACCATTTGAGGGACTCCAGCATTTAGTACATGGCAAGAGAAAGGGCAAATAGCGAAGGCAGTTAAAAGGAATGACCAACAAAGTAGGAAATAAAAAGGGCTCTTTCATCTTCAGTCCATAACCAGGTTATTTTGAAAAGGGCCTTGTGTAAGTAGGCTTTCTCTAGCCTCATCTTGCTCTATTTTACCTGTGTCCTTTGATGCTTTTCTGTTATGTTTGAAACTGTTAACGTGGCTTTTTAATGAGTTCTCCTTTTCACAGTTTTCGACTTCCATCGGTTTTATATTAGGCTTGAATTTAATGTATAAAATATATGATTATCTGGAAGGTGACTATATCTTAATTAAATTAGACATTTAGGTGGACCAAGATTGAATTGTTACTCTAAATGCAGATTTTTGTTACTTTGTTTATAATTAGGCTTGACAGTGATAATATGTCCATAATTATCTATTACAGTTGAAAGTGATACGATAACAGTTGACTCTGGACCACTTACTAGTGAGGATAAACCACTTTCATGTGATAGAGACTCTAAAAAGGAACAAGGTACTTCTTTTTATCACATCCTCAAATTAAACTTATTTGATTCTTTAATTTTTTTTCCTAATAAAATTTCATGTAGTGAATGAATAAAAGGTATCATAGTAGTGTCAGAATTCTGAATTATTGAAATGAATTTTTGTTTTGGGGATTCTCTTAGAAATAAAAGAGACTCAGCCTATCACAACTGTAGCTCAGAGTTCAGTACTACTTCATCCTCAAGAAGAAGCAGCCAAAATTAGAATGGCAGCAAGGCAGAAACAGGTAATTTGAAATTTTTATTTTTAAAGGTTACTTTCTACCCTAAGGTACTATACCTTTGTTTGACCAATGACCTTTGTCTTACTATCTGGCTGCTTTTGATACCATTTATTCTATCTTGTCTTACACATTTAGCTGATAGAAGGCTCTTCATTTTCACTTATACTACTCATTTGACCCTTATGGCATTCTGCTTTGTATTTTATACTTTTGTATGTACTTTATCTTCCCGATAAAATTCATAAGTTTTTTTAAAGGCAGAAACTGTATTTTAAAAATTGAATCCATTCTACATAGTTTATGGTACAATGCCTTATACATAGTAAGTGCTCAATAAATAATTATTGAATAAACAAGTCCCTGTCATAATGTTGGACACTCAGCTGGGCTTTATAATTCCAATTTTTTTTGAAAAATAGTATTTCAGAAGAAAAATTTAAATTTAACCTCCTTAACTATAATTTGCATCCCATTTACTTTAATAAAAGATTTTTTAAATACAAATTACCTTAAAAGATGCTAATTAGTACTAAGCCAGTCAGTTTATAGTTATAGTTTTCCAAAAATACATCTGGAGAGTGCACAGTATTCTTCTCAAATAAATGTTTTCTAATAATATTCCAAAGCAGTATTGTCCATTAGAACTTTTTGTGGTAATGGAGGTATTCCATGTCTATGTCCAATATGGCAGCCACTAGCTACATGGGCTTTTGACTACTTAAACTATGACTAGTGGAACTGAGGAATTGAATTTTAAATTGTATTTAGTTTGGGCTAATTTAAATTTTAATAGTCACATGTAGCTAGCGACTTGTACTGATAATGCGCTTCTAAAGGTACTGCAGAACTGTAAACAGTCTAAATTCACTGGCTCCTGTGAGCAAGGGAAAGTAAGGAGAAGGAAGATAAGAACTCGGCTACAGCTTGGTTAATTATTAATATTAACTATTGCCTGATTAGAAATAGGTAAAGTGTCAGATTGAGGCATTTTTTATTTTGAAAACAAGATCATTCTTCATTACCTCTCGTAGAAGTATTCCTCTTAATGAAACTTCACATACATTCCTTTTTCTACTTATTCATTAAATATTTATCTATGTATCATGCTTGTATGAGGAACTATACTAGGTGCTAGATTTAGCAGGCGAAACAGACAAGTTCCTGTACTCATGAAACTTAGTGACTCTGACACATGTTCTTATCACATGCATCTGTGTGTGCATTGGTATAATATTAGAGTTTGGGTGTCATCTCTCTGCCAGTGTCTGACCACCTGTTTCATGCCTGTCAGAAAAGATATGGAATGTTCCTCATTGTATTATCATTTGGCTTTCTCCTTTATGGGTATGCCTAAGAAATCAAAGTGTTTGGGGAAGTTTTGTTATTTAATTTCTTTAGTCAGTCTTACTGAGAACAAAGTAAAATTAAAGATGTGAAGACAGAATTTGTCTGAGCTTCATTTGCTACTTCTCTGGAGGTGGGTCTTCAGTGATGATCACGATTTCACTATATTCCCAGGAAATATAAATAGTTAATGCGTTTATTTTTTCTTCTCTTTCTGCCTCTTTTTTTAATTCTCCCTTTTTCTCCTTTCCCTGCTTTCCCATTTCTCAATCCCTTCCCTCTGGCAGTGGTACAACAGAAATTAAAAATCTCTACTTTCTTTTCACATAATTGGTACTCTTGGTGATAAGACCTATTTCTTTTCAGTGTAATGCTTACTATAAACTTTGATTTTATGTGAGTTTGTTGTTAATAGAATAATCGTTTTTTGTTACTTAGATAATGGAAATAGAAGAGCAGAAGCAAAAGCAGTTGGAATTACTTGAACAAATTGAACAACAGAAGTTAAGATTAGAAACTGATTGCTTCAGGGCTCAGCTGGAAGAAGTAAAAAGAAAAAAAGCTCAACAGACTGGGGTAGGATGTGGGAAATCTCATCCCTGCACAGATCATTGGGGGAGAAAAAGAAACTATGAGCAATCTAAGTATTCAGAAAAGTGAAATGCATTTCTAATTCTTACTTGGTAACTTTTTTTTATTTTAATAATGTGTATATATAAATAAGTTTATATAAACTTAATGGCTTTCATCTTTCAGCTTCTAGAGAGTGCCATGTGCCATTACATACAAATCATGTGACCGTGATTTGTATGTAATGGGAATGTTGAGTTCTTGGACTTGGCACTAAAAGAGAATGGTAGATTACTTTGTTTTATAATAATAGAAGTGCCAGTCTTTTTTATAAAAAAAAGGAAGCTATATGGAATTTTACCATTATAGAACTTCAGTTCATATTAAATACTTGAGTACTTGTTTCTGGATTTGTCTTAGCAGCTTTGTCTTTTATTAGGTTGGCAGTGCTCCAGGATCATGTGCCATCAGTACTGATGAAGAAAGTCATAGGCGGATGATTCGTAACTATCAACATCAGCTTTTACAGCAAAACAGGTATTAGTTAGGATACAATTCATATGTTATAGTGTGTGGCTACATCCTCAGGATTTATTACTTTATTTATATGAAGATCTTATCGGGATTCCCTTCGAATTATTACAGATTTCTGAAAGGGCAATGTGAATGTTGTTCCTTTTCCACCATGATTATGGCTAACCTTAGGTTGCTCTTAAATTTAAAGTATAGATAATTAAGAATATGGAACATTTTTTTAATCAAAAGAGAATAATATATGTTTATTTTGTATTTATTTTTGGTAGGCTTCACAGAAAGTCTGTTGAAACAGCCAGGAAACGATTACTTGAGTATCAGACTATGTTAAAAGGGAAATACCCATCCATGACAGCCACATCGTTGATATCCGATTCTGTTACATCAGTCCCACCACTGAAATCTGAAAGACTCACTGTTGTATCAGACCTTTGGGACCAAGGCCAGAGACCTAAGTTGTGTCCTAACGAATATCAACCTATACAGCTCATACAGATCCCCAAATCAGAACCAGATTATTTTCAGGTTCCACGACAAAAAGGCTTTCCACAGAGACAGATAGAAACAACAAAAACTGATGTTTTAGCCAACCAATGTTTAGAATCACAAGAACAGCCAAAGCAATTTTCTCAGACTGAAACACAACAAAGAGACTATAAATCAGTCCCTGAAGAGTCTCATATACTTCCAGGGGCTCTATCACATGATAGGCTTCCAGTATTCCGGCATTCTAGTGAAATAGCTGAAACATCTAGGGCAACAACTTTTCAAACTTTAGACTCCCAGCAGATTGTTTCAGAGAACAATGAAAATATATCTTCTAAGCTAACCGAACCTTCTTCATTCCTACCACCACTGGTACCTGAGCATTCTTTTCGTACTGTGCCTGCTAAAGTTGAATCTGGAGAAATCCAGGAAACCTTTTCAACAATGAGCAAAAGTGCAGTTTCTGTAAGCCATTCTATAATCAGACAAATGCAGGGTAAGTCTTTGCCATCCTCAGAGAACATCACATCCCAAAAAGGTAACTTGAAGGCTCTCCAAGAACAGTTAGACCTACAGAAGGAAGTTCTTCGCTCAAGACAGAAAGCTCAGGAACAGTTCCTTTTGTGCAAACAGAAAGAATTAGAAGGGCAAACTGGTGTCTCTACAATGCTTCCATTGGTACCTCTGGATTCATCTGCTTCACTGCCTTCTGCCAAAGTTGAATCAGAGAGAATCCGGGAACCTTCTCCAGCTAAGAATGATTCTGCAGTTTCCTCGGGTCATCCTGGGATCCCACAACTTCAGGATAGGCTTTTGCATTTTTCACAGCCTATCTTACCACAGCGACATAATTTTAAATTTCTTCAGCAACAGTTAAATATTCAGAGGGACAGCCTTCAGGCTAGGCGAGAAGCCCAGGAAGTATTATGTGTGCACACACAGGGTGAACTGAATGGAAAAGTGCGGTCTGAACAGACCGAGCCCCCTTCTCTCCCATCTCAGGTAGCTCAGCATGCATTTACTTCACTACTTTCTGCTGGTACTCAATCTGGAAAAATCCAGAAGCAGTATTCATCAAAGAGTGAAGAGGGCCTTCTCTCAAGCCAGTCTGAAATCCCAAAATCTCAGGGTAGCTCTTTGAGTTTCATACCTTTGCATGATAATTTGAAGTTGCTCCAAGAGCAGCTGGCTGCACGGAGGGAAACTCTTCAGCCTGGGCATGAAGCCCGGGTAGAATTACTTTTACATAGACGAAGGGATTTGGGGGACAATAAATCTGGGCAGATGAGTTCTTCATTCCCACCAATGGTTGCTCGGCATTCAATTGCTTTGCAAGCTTCTGCTAAAACTGATCCTGGATTTCAGAACCTTTATTTGTCTGAGAAGGAAAGTACTGTTTCCTCAAGTCACTCGGTAATGCCAACGTTTCAAGATGAGTCTCTCAGTTGTCCACTGCATAACCTGCCACAGCAAGAAAATCTGACAACTCTCCAAGGACAGTCGCACATACAGAGGGTAATACTTGGTGCCAAACAAGAAACCCAGGAATTTGTACACAAACAAAGTGAATTAGAAAAAGGAATTTCTTCTGAACAGACTGGCACTTCTTTATCCCTATCGCAAGTAACTGAATCTGAAATGTGCCAGGAATTTATGTCAATCAATAGTGACAGTATGGTCTCCTTGAGCCATTCTAAGTTCCCAAGATTTCAGGAAAGAGTTATGAGATTTTCACAAGGTAATTTGGAGGAACATCAAGAGCAGCTGGACACAGAGAAGGAGGCCATTCGTTTTAGCCAGAAAACCCAAGGAAGTGTATCTTCTGAACAAATTGGTTCCTCCTCATTCATCCCCCAGTTAGGACAGTTTTCATTTACGTCATTACCTTCTGAATCTGGTATAACCCAGGAACCTCTTTCAACAGAGAGTGATGGTAAAATTCCTTCAAGCCATTTCCAGATCCCACAATTGCAGGATAGGCTTTTGAGAATATCCCAACTTATCCAGCCTCAACAAGATAACTTGAGGGCACTTCAAGAACAATTAGCTACGCAGAGGGAAGCCATCATTCAACCTAGACAGGAAGCCCAGGAAGAATTACTTTTACATAAACAGGGTGAGTGGAATGAAGGAATATCTCCTGATCAGATTGGCACCTCTTTCTTACCCTTAAGTGGACAACATTCATTTGCTTCATTACCTCTTGCTGAATCTGATAGAATCCACGAACCTTGCCCAACTGAGATTGACAATACAGCCTCTTCAAGTCATTCTGAGAAACCAAGATTGCCTGATAGGCTTTTGGGTTTATCACAGCCAGTTTTACCTCAAGGTATATTGCCCAGACAAAATAAATTTGAGGAAAATTTATCTTCTGAGCATTTTATCCAACCTCACCATGGTGATCTGAAGGTATTTCAACAGCAGTTAGATATACAAAGGAAAGCCATTCGGTTTAGACAGGAAGTCCAAGAAAAATTGCTTTTGCAAAGACTAAGTCAATTGGAGAAAAGGGTATCATCTGATCCGACGAGCTCCTCTTCATTGTTATCCCAGGTAGCACTGCCTGTTGCTGAATCTGAAAGAATCTCAAACTCTTTTCCAACAAGAAGTAACAATACTGTTCCCTCAAGTCATCCTGAGATCCCCAGATCACAGGATAGGCTTTTGAGTTTATCACAGCCTTTTCTGCTTCAACATGAACATTTGACAGCACAGTCGGATTTACAAAGGGAAGTAATGCATTCTGATGAGAAGGCCCAGGAAGAACTGTTTTTAAACAAAAATAACTTGACTGAAAGTGAATCTTTTGAGCACGCTATTCCCTTTTTGTCTCTACCCAAGGAAAGAGAGCATTTATTTATTCCACTACCATTTGCTGAAGTGAAATCTAAAGACATTTGTGAACTGGATTCATTCAAGAATGAACATGCAGTTCCTTCAGGCAATTCTGTGGTCCCCAAATTTCAAGATAGACTTTTGAGTTTTTCACAGCCTATCTTAGCTCAGCAAGATAACTTAGGACTTGAGAAGCAGTTGGATCTACAAAAAAAAATCCTGCATTATAACCAAAAAGCCCAAGAAGAACTGCTAGTACAGAGACAAACAGAACTGCAGCAGCAGATACAGAAACACCAAGAGACTTTGAAGGATTTCTTTAAAGATGGTCAGGTACGTATCAAATGGGTATCTAAGAATTAAACAATGGAATTAACCTGGCTCGGACAAGCTAAATTTTTTTTTTTTTTTAAATTTTAGGCCTAAGTAAGTTCTTAGTTATTGAGAATAAGTGGTTTGATCTTAACTGCTTTAATTTTCTACTTTAATGTGGACATCAAAACATAAAATTAAACTACCTCACATGGTGTTTATGAGGTTAATAGTTATTTGAAGCCCAACTAATTTCAGCCCGTAGTTTGATACAACCAAATGCGAACACTCTTAAAAATATAGATTGTCATATGAAGTTTTGTTATAAAGGGTTTCGAGCTTACCATAAGATTAAATTGTAAAATAACCAGTTAGCAGAATTAATCTTAAGCAAATAGCAGACCTTGTACTTTCTGTATAGCACTTTTCGACATTTGTATATGAATCAAAATTAGTATTATCTTTTTCCTTAATTGACAATGTTAATGCCTGTTGTATAATTGAGATGATTTTAGGCTGATGGACAGCTGGACCTGCTACTTGTTACTGAATTATTGAGAAAACTCTGGCATGGTCACTCAGATATTCATAGTTTCTTTATATGGGAGATGAGTATATTCTCATAAATATGACTGTCTTTTTTTTTTTTTATTTTAAAGGCCATTTCCTAAAGTTATGATTTAGCTTAAATAGAATTCTATAAATCCTTTGACGTTCAGGAGAAGTTTGAGTCAAGTTAATGAGAACTGGAGTTCTAGGGATTTACTGGTCATTTGAAGGAAAAACAATGGGAAAAGAAAAGCAAATGGGGGATACTCAAGTAAAATCTCTTGTTGAAAGGTACAGTGGAAGCTAAGTTTTTAGGTCGAAGGCTGTGAGTAGTTGTACTTTCCAATGGTAATATATCACCCTTTTAATATTAGAAGCATTTTTTATTTTTATCTGTTGATAAAAATAGTATGATTGATGGAACTATTTATTTGGTTGCGGTTCTAACTTAAGAGGGATATAAGAATCTAATCGCATGATCCCTCATCCTTTGTCATCCTTACCCTCATCTGTCTACTGTTTCAGACAAGTAAGTCCACACTTGAAAATGATTTAAAAACCCAGATGCTCAGGGAGTGGCTTCCTCATCTCCAAGACCAAGCTAGAGATGGTCCTGAAGACATTAGTCCTGCAGATAAAAGCAATTCTGATGATAATCATCAGCTGCTTTCAGAAGATAGTAGTACCAAACAAAATGGTAAGATAATTGGATTTTATTGTAATTATTCAGCTGATTATTTTTTGCTTTCACTTCCTGCAACTTGCTGGTTGAAAAGAAGTTTATAGTATATTAATAGATTTGTATCCTTCCTAACTTTGTCATTGACTTGATAGGTGAGCATCTGAACAAAGAACCGGATAGGAGAGCCTCAAAGCCACCTGTAGCAAAAGTGAAATGTGGATTGGACTTGAACCAACATGAACTTAGTGCTATTCAAGAGGTAGACTCACCAGCAAGTGGCAGACCTTCTATACTAGGTAAACAGATGGTTTGTGAAATATGGTTTTTAACAGTTTGCCAGTTTTCTACATCTTTGTAGAAATTAAGATGCTAATTTTTGTTGTTATTGTTGAAGAATTTGGCTTTGAGTACTTGTGAAAGGAAAAAAATGATTTACATAAACTATACAAAATTTGGACTTAGAAAAATGTGGCAATAGGTAACTAGGTTTTTCTTATCTATGGGGGAGACTCATTTACTGTAGACAAAAATTCTTTGACATCCCTTATTCTGACACTCTAGTTTCCATCTGCTTCCTTTCACGTCTGCCTTTTAAACCAGTTTCTTTAGGATAGAGCTCAGTTTTTTCTCTTTTCCCATCTTGCTTTCCTACTTCCGTACCTTTATTGTTCTTTTCTTATATCTTTTATAGGGTAACTATTATGCTTAAAATCTGGCTTTAAGGACAGTTAGGTATATTTTTTCACTATACTTCTTGCTAGATCCAGTTATCTAGAAAGATTCCTCCCTGAGATTTCTGTTTGAATTTCATAATTATTTTTAGATTTCAGATTTACCAAATAACTTTCTTGATCAAATTCATTGAAGCAAATCCTTTTTAAAGACGAAATTAGCTTTGTCAGTACAAAGGTACATAGAAGTGTAATGTTAATATTAGTTATTTTGGTCTTCAGCCATAAAACATTATATCTTTGTTTCTGTCTGAAAGAATTAAAGAAGGTAGAAACTGAGAGTAATTTTTAAGAGTCAGTCCCCTTTCTGCTTTCTTATGTCTTATGGAACTTAAAACAGAGAAATGATTTTATTTATTACTAGGCTTTAGAAGCTTTTAGCATATTTTGTACTGTTTGTCAAACCACAGCTTCGGGAATTGATTGGTGCTTTTCCTAATTCAGAATGAACATTGGGAAATTCTCACCATTGATTCTTATAATTTAATGAATTATGTTTGAGGTTGCAAAATATCACCTGTAAAAGGAAAGCTGCGTACTATTCGTTGACCTCCACTTCATTACTTTTTAGCCTTCTTTTTCTAGTGAATAGTACCCCAACATATCTTGAGATTTCCTTTGTCTACCTGTCCAACACTCTATAAGTCACCAGTTCTTCTCAGTTCTACTTGGTCAACTCGGGAATCTGTCCAATTCTTTCCATTCCCACTACTACTCATTTAATTCAGGCTGCTATTTTTCATGAATGGCTCCTACATCTCCCAGTGTCTCCCTGGTTCCAGTCTAGCTTTGCTCTAATTCATTTTCCTATAATATACTAAGAGTAATCGCCCTTCATTTCTCCATGTTTAAAACTCTTCAGTGGTTTCCTTTTGATATGAGGAATAAGTCCAAATTAAGTCTAAGTCTCTAGTTTCACCTACCAGGCCCTTCGTGATCTCACTCCTCCCTTCAGGGTTGGCTTAAGTGCCGCTTGTCTGGTAAACATTTCCTGAATTGTCAGATATCTCTCTCATGTGCTCTTTAGGAGCTTTTATTATAGCCTTTATCATACCTCTTTGGGTAATACTTTTAATCAAAATATTACAGGCAGATAGTTTTAAAAGGTAAATAGTGCTAAAGGTTATAGCATGAAACATTTCTTCCTGCTTTACCCACCTCCTTACCCCTTAATCCTACTCACCAGAAGCAGTCACTTTTCAAGTCTTTTAAGTGTTTTTTCTTGTTTTACCTCTATAGTTGGCAGTGGATTTTAGCAAAATCAAGCTAAATTATTATCATGCTGATGCGTAAATATTTTTCACTGCTGAGACAATTAGTATTCTACGATTGTATTTCCTATTTGTAAAACTTTTGTCTCCTCTTTTTCATTTGCTTAAAGCTTATGTTGAATGTCTGTCTTCCCACACTAATCTGTTAAATATCACTAATATAATTTGAGGTCACACCATTTTCTCTGTAGAACACTTTTTAGTTGAAAGTTGGACGACTTATGTCATATATTTTTAACAAGAGTAGTATTGTCCCCAAAAGGGATAAAAATTGGTTTGGGGAAGGAGAAAAAGTCTTAACTCTTTTTATGTACCAAAGCACAGATGTACATAGAAAGATATACAGGATATCTATACTGTATAAAATTTCATGGAGTTAGGAGTAAATTAAAAAGAAAAAAAAAACTCTAAAAAAGGCTCCTTAGCTAGGTGATGATGATAAAAAGTAATGTTGAAAAATACTGATCTGTATTGATCTCCCAATTTTCTTTATTATAGTACATTTCATTTTCTTTTGGTTTTACTTCCTGGGAGAATTTCCTTAACTTCTGACTTTTCTTAGGAACTTTCATTTTGACTGTCAAATTGTAGTTTACAAAAGCTTGTTCTTTTTCCTGATTTTTTTCCCTTTTTCATAGCATTCTGCTATTTTCATGGATGCAAGATATTACTTACTTTGAATTTTTATAGAGTTTTGTTTATTTGGGTTCCTGTAGTTTCTGTTTGTCTGAATTCCTTTGTTCCTTTTTTTTTTTTTTTAGATATTTTAGAGGCTTTCTCTAATAGCTTGCATATTGGAGTGGGACACTAAAAGGCTAATTGGGGATTCTGTAGGCAGGGGCCTTGTGTATTGCTGGATTTCATTGGGGACCCTCAACTTAATATCTGTGGTTCTTTTCCTTAAAGCAGTTTACAATTTAGTTTCTTCAAAGATCCTCCAAGCTTGATACACGTCTGGCTGCTGCTGTCATGCAGCCAGACCTGGGGGATCTGGGTTGAGAATGCAGACTTTCTTTTAATAGGCCTGATATTTTTTAATGGCATTCTGTCTCTTCCACCCTTGCACCTTTCGGTGCCTGATCCCCCTGAATTCAGAGCGTATCAGACTCCAGCGTTTCTCTGGAGAATAAACCTTTAGTCGACTCTGGGGATGATGTTGAGGGACAGGGATGTCCCTGGCTGGGAGGGATCTGTTCCAAATACATAGTTTTAAACATTCTCCCTGACATACACCTTCCTTTTGCAATAACTGGTGCCTTTAATAACCAAGTTTTTTAGGGTTCTGCACAGTAAATTAGCTTCTACTTTTGAGAATATTCTACTCCTTTGTTTGCTTGTTATTTCGGTACCAAAGTTCAACATTCAGAGAAGTGCATAAATCATCAGTGTTTACTTCAGAGATTATCACTGTAATAACCACCTCCACATACATAATCACTGCCTTGGTCAAGAAGTGGAATGTTGGAGAACTCCATAAACCCGTCCCTTTCCCTTCCCCGGTTACTGTTTGCTCAGTTCTCCCCAGGGTAAACCCCTATCTTGATTTCTTATACCACTGATTAGCCATGGCTATTTTCAAACTTTATGTTATGAATGCATATTATGTCTTATAATGGTGAGTAAATTCTCCAGGCATTTTTCCTATTATTAGTCAATACTGAAGCATTATCTGGTATTAAGATGTAGATATATCATCTTAGTAAAATTGAAGTAAAATAATTTAAAAGCCTGTGTGAAAGAAAAGAAGTTATCATTTTCTTGCTACATATATCAAGTCTTTCAGAGTTTAGATTTTTGCCCCGTAATCTAAATTGCCATTTTAGTTTTGGTTAGCACTTGAAACTTAAGTGGAAATCTAATGAGTCCATTTCTTCCCCTACCAGGTAAATCAGATTTTTATCAAGACAGAGACCCCCTGCGGGTCTCTGTTAGTCGAGAACAAAATTTCCTTGAGACCTCACTGGACCACGATCCATTTGGTCGTCCTCCCCCAACTGACCAGGAGAAGGTCTGTGGTGATGATTCTGATGAAGCAGGTGAGAGATAAAGAAATTGAAAGTGGAATTGCTGTGCGCAAGGGTATGTGGACAGAAGATATTTACTATAGTGTTATATGTGATGAAAACGGGTGAATCACTTTAGTGACCGTCGGGAATGGAAGCATTATGGTGCGCCCATACTGTGCAGTTCTGCGTGGTGTCGAATGAGTAGGTGGAGTCTGCATTCTTGCACTGAAAATTGTCTGGACGATAATCACCAAAGTATTGGTACAAGTTTACTTTTGTTGGAGACAGGGTTTTACTTTCTATTTTATATGTTCACATATTGTAGATTTTTTTTTATAAGAAGCATGTATTTCTGTACAGAAAAAGTTGAATGAAGTAAGTGAAGTTTATTTAAAGAATAATTTCACTTTTCTGTTGTTTCACTAAGTAAATGCTGGTAGGAAGTATATGAAAATATGAGGTTTTTATAGTTGTCAACCTTTACAAATTTTGTATTTAAGCCTATTCATAACAATTCACATTTAAATACTATTAAATATTATATTTAAAAAGTTCTATGTATGGCTTTCTAAATGAGCTATTTTATGTTTACTTTTAAACATTTGGAAAAAAAGAGTTACAAGGACAAAACTTTAAATCTCTTAATTCTGCCACCCAAAGACAAGCAATTTTAATTTTCTTGCTTTTGAATTTATGTAAGTATACAACAAGCTATTTTACATGTATTATGTTTACCTACAGAGCATAGTTCTTGTACCGCTTTATTAATTCTAAAGCACCTTTTACCTTTTCTAACCAGATTTCTTTTTATTTTAGCTGTCACATGTACTTGAATGATTATCTTAGTTTTATCTATATAGTTCAATAGAACGAAAGGTGAGAGAGACCTATTTTCTTTTTGAGGGTTTATAGAGAAATCGATTTTCACATTTTTTTTTAAGTTGGAGATTGAAATAACTGCAACAGATATAATTTCCAGTGAATTACAGTTTTTGACATTTTAAAGTAAAACTGCTATATCATTCTTTTAGATTTAGCCATCGGATACTTGTATTTCCTTTTTATTCTAGCTGTTGATGTCCTCTAGCCAGACTACCAGGAACACACCTGTAGTTGAGCAAAGCTGGGTGATTTTGACTTGTTGTGGTGAGGTAGAATGCCATGACAGGGGACCGTAAGATGTTTCGATAAGTGGGTATTAGAAGTTACTGTAATATTCGGGCTTGTATTAGGTGATTTGGGGGAAGATTCAAGGAAATGGGGCTTTGCTTAGTATTGGATGTTATCAGGGAACAGGGTAATTCTATTTTGGAATACCTAAAAAATTCTTATTTAGGAGGTAGAAATAATGGAGTGAAGCCAATTAAAGCAGTAATAATGAAGCAGCAGTCACTTCTGTTAGTCAGGATAAGGAGATTCTTGGTCATTTTTGTGGTCTGGACAATAGTGATGATTTTTTCTATGTTCAGAAATGAGTACGAGTAGTCTGTTTTTTTCCTTGATCCATCATCATGGTCACAGAGTGGACTTTTCTGATATTGGTGTTCTGTGAAATCGTTAATGTTTAACAGGAGAACACCAAGGCCCGGCTGATTGTGCCAGATCAGCTCCTGGCTCGGGGGCTGCTTTCCTCCTCTCATAATCAGCCTCAGATTTATATTGTTTTTATCATAGAAGGGAGGGTCTTAGTTTCGTTACTTCTCCATTCCCTCCCTAGCACTTTGTTCGGGTCCTCATCAGCTCACCTTTATATCTTAATAGCTGTTAGATGGCGTCAGTAACTTCAAGCTCTGCACCCTTGCTTTTGTAGGAAAGCAGAAAATGTTGCCTTCCTCTTAGCATGGAAAGATTGCTTTATTTAAGGCATTGCTTTCATAATGTTACTTTGTTTTTATGAAGCTCCTAATGGGTCTCTACTGTCACTGAACCATTTCCAAACCAATGACAGTTATTTCTCTTCCAATTACTTTCAAGGACCTATTCATTGAATTCTTTAGTATCTTAAATAACTCTGACTCTGCTCTTTTCTCCAATTTTTGTTTTTCACTTTCTACCACTACTCAAATGCTATCCTGTTCATTCATCTCTCCTCTGAGGTTATCTTGGTATATTATAGAGAGTAGTATATAATTGTGAGTGTGAATTAAAAACACCCAGATTAATTTCCGATGTCCCAACTAGCTTTTGAAATGAGATACTTAAGAAAAAATAACTCACTATAAAATTTTACCATCTTATCTTCTTTACTTAAAATTCTAGTGTGTTATAGAAGCCACCAAATAACAGTTAAATGGTTCTTTCACTTATGTCATAGTAATATATTTTTAAATGAACTAGACCCAGGAGAGAATAAAAATTGTATTTAAAAATAAATTGTGTTTTAAAATTAATTGTATTTTACTATATTTGGTATTAGCCTTATTCCTACTTTAATGTCTATAATATAGATATTTTATAAGTAAATATGTACATACACACACAGATACAGATATACATGTGTGTGTGTCTGTGTCCTGGGTTACCCTTTAGAAAACATTTCCTACACAAACATTTAAGAAACATACTTTTAATGTGCATGATCTCTTAATAACATGGCGATAATGAGACAGAAATTTTTAGTTTATATTTGGTGGAGCAGTTTTAATTTTTAGAGCCATAGCTAATCATATGCCTTGGCTGGCATTTTCGTAAATGTTGGCTGCTGGACATAAGAGAAAAATTAACTCAGTATACCTGAATTATTAATAGTGAGACAAAATATAATTTTATATGTATTTTAGTATCTCAAGTATAATTATAAATGATAGTTCATAATAAAAGCAATGCATGCTCATTGTGATTTTAGAAATCATTAAAAGTTAAAAAGAAAATTCCTCTGTGTCCTACCATTCATAAGCAACCACTGGTTGTCCTTTTTATATGTTTTTCTCAACTTTGAGATCATACTGTATTTATGATTGAATATTCCTGTTTATTCACTTAAAACGATGACAAACTATTTCACATCACATTGGCTCTTTTCAAAAGAGTTTTATTCATAAAATAACAATGACACCTACAGTTTTCCAAGAAAAAAAAGTATATTGTGCTGACTGGTAAATGTTTGAATAATAAAATGAATGATTTTTTTCTGTTCATTTTTTTCTTTTTGGTCTAATATAAGGAAACTCTAAAAGCAAAATATGAAAGAAAATTGTAGGAAAGCAGGAAATGATGCTTTCTGGTGCCAAGATTTTGATTTGTCATAATGCATACCTTTTTTCCTTCCATTTCAGTCAAGGTTAAGGAGGCTGTGATTGAGAATCATGCAGTATTAAGTTATGCCGTGGAGGAAGAAGAACATACATATCTGAGTCCAGCTGTGAAGCCAGATAGTAAGGTTAGTAATGTCTTAATGTGCACTGCATTGTTAGAGTTATTTGGCTTTATATTCTCTTTTGTTTTGTTCATAGAAACGAACATTTGTTAAATGTTAGTGTTCTCTGAGATCTACTTCTAAGTGGATCAATGATGAAAATAGCCAAATCTGAGCATCAGAAGACCTTCCAGTCTACCTGATGCATGATCTCTATAGTTCTGAGAAGCAAAAGTATAAACAATAGGAGTGTGTGTGTGTGTGTGTGTGTGTGTGTGTGTGTGTGTAAAAGTAACAGTGGGTAAGTGAGGATTTGCTGATGAATGAATGAGATTTGGGGTTGGGGAGTTATGTGTGCATGAAAGGCTAATCAGTTCTGAGCAATGATGAAAAGGTGTTACTACTGACCTTATAAATATGAAGGTTTCTACACTTGATCTGAGCTCAGAATTCGTAACTGCTGATATTGGTGATTTGGGTTTTTCTCTAGATATTATTTCCTACATTATGGTCTATTGTTCTCTTTAATTTTTAGGCTGACACACAAGAGATTTATCATGAGCCATTGTCTTCAGTAACTGTTTCTACTGGGAGCTTAAGTTATGAAAACATAGATTTGAGCTTTACAGATCCAGGTAATAATGTCAAAACATTTGTGAATAAATTGAGAGACAGCATCCGTTCAGTTGCAATACAATGGTGAGAGCAAACATTGCTTTTGACATTGTGCTGAGAGGGACTGTTTCTTTGAATCTCAAAAGTAAAGTTTGGACAGTATGATATTCTAAACATTGGAAGTCACAGGCCTGCAGACCCTTGAAGATGGTCTGTAGATCACCAACACTTTGAAAAGCATCTGCTAATGTCACATTTTCCCATTCAGTGGGAAGCTATTTGAGCAAATTTCTTGGTTACAGTGACCCCTTATAAATGTATATCGTTGTGCCTCTCTGCCAAAATTTACCTCTAAGGAAGTACCCAGCCACTAAAATTTTCATTAAACTCAATTTTCAGAATCATTTTCAGAGTATGTGGACCATAGGGAACAAGAATCTACCACCGGCAAAGAAGAAGAAACAAATATTTTAAGTTCTATAGTTCCTCCATCACAAGTTATTTACCAAAGGCAGGCCTCTTGGGACATTCATAAACCTATGTTGGCTGCAGTGGAAAAATGTACATCTGGTCAAGCGCACGTTCAGCAGATGATAGACAAGTACATAAATGAAGCAAATTTGATGACTCAAAAAGACTTGCGGGGTAAAATTATTTTGAACAAATACTTTCATATAAACTGTTTTTAACTTTAAACCTTTCATTCTTTTTAGTTTTAAGTAGTGATTGTTTGAGCTCCACGTTTTTATGGCCTGCCACAGCACAGTTATGCTATGGAAAACAGAGCGTTTAGTGAGAGAGAAGATTTGGAACGAGTTAGACAGAAGGACATGTAGAAGAGTGTAGCAGATCTTCCATTACAGTTGCAAAGTTAGATAACAGCCTGAGGCAGTATGTATTGCCAATATTGAGAACAAGAGCTCAGAAATCACTCAGACCTGGATTTGACTCCTACTTTGACCGTTTTACTAGCTGTGATATTGCGTGGCCCATAGTAACACTCAATACAGCAAAAGCTCAGTACTAAGTAAAAGCTGCGTATGGTGAGCTTTTTTTTTTTAATCATTGACCTGAAGTGAGCTAAGTGAGAATAACAAAGCTTATAACAAAGCAGTGATTATAATGGCCTCTCAGTCCTAATTAATTTCATAAGACTTTGGGCCTTGTAGAAATGGAGACATATTTGTCAAAGGTTTTGGTCACTGAGAATATCCCTATTTTTTGTATGTTGAAAATAATGGTACAACTTAATCTGAAAACATCTGCTGATAATGAAAAAAAATGGAAGCAATTTTGTTGAATTTTAGAGTTACTTAAAAGTAAGCTTTTATGAATATTTCTTAGTACTACTTTTCTTGGCTTTATTTTAAAAATAAATTTATATTTTTTTCTCAAAATGCCAACAGTTGATCTTGACTTTCCAGAATTGGAACACATTTTTCCAAACTTGCATCATCAGCTGTTTAAACCCTTAGAACCACATCCAGATTTTGATTTGTCATCATTATCCTCTGGGATTTCTCAAGAGAGCAGAGACTTTTACCAGGTATACTAAAGTATATGCTTCATTGCAATGAATTTTCAAGAACAGTTTGTTAAATTTTCTTCTGTTAGAAGAGAACAAATGGTTGTTAACCTTGGCTGCCAATTGGAATCATGTGGTAAGCTTTTAAAAATCCCAATACTCAGGCTGCACCCCAGACCAATTAAAACAGAATCCCTAAGAGTGTTCAGATTTCGGGATTTGTTTTTAAAGCTCCCCAAGTGATTCTAATTTAGAACCAAGATTGAAAATAGCTGCATTAGTATTTTGTCCTATTAGCCTTATCCATCTAGTGAGTATGACCCATACAAGCCTTGAGAATATTTTTAGTTTGTTTTTAGTATTTTTGTTTGTTTTTTACTTTAATGGAATTCAGCCTTGAACTGTTCAGGTAAATATAATTAAAGTCTCTTTCTATACAGTAGAGGAGCTAAGATTCAAACCTAGGTCTTTCTACTTGTACATCCTGACACCCCAGGCTGCTGCACATAGTTTTGCTTTTCAGAAGCAAATCATGTTCTACACTCAATCTGGTTAATTCTGTAGTCTCTTTCATATTGATTGAAATGGAAGAATTGGGTTTGAATAAGCAAATTAGTGTGATAGTGAAGTGGCAATTAAGGAGTACTATCAAAGAACATAAGGATTATTGTCTCAACTTGTAATAAATAACCAGTATTTCAGCGTTTCCCTGTTCTTTTCTTCAGAGCTCAGACTCCTCATGTGAAAGCCACCATGCAACTATGTCATCCAAAAGTACAGTTTCTTTTACAGCACTGAGGACCAGCCTGCATTCTCCTCTTAACATAGGCCTGGATCAGCAACCTGACCCTAACTTGGCTCACACTGCAGCTCACAGTTTTCCCACAGAAAATATTATTGAGGGTATGTATGATTAAGTTGGAAAAAATACTTTTTTCTTGGTTGCTTGGAAATTGTGCCTAGCAGCTCTTGGTTTGTCTCTATTCCTGTCCACTTCCCGGTCCCCAGTGTTACAAGTTCTATTTCTTTGTGTATTTGTTTAAATAGTAATATATGCTGAGTTTGTATTTTCAGTCATGAACTCGATAACATTAAAAAAAAGTCCTGTCTCTTGCTCACTTTCCATAACTCCACCCTTACAGTTAAGTTTAAATATCCTTCTGAAACTTTGTACAAATTTTATACATACACACACGCACACACATACACTATACATGAGATACACATTCATGTTTTAACCTAACTCCTGTTATAACAAAATCAATATTTGCTTCTCTTACGGGGGAAGATGTCCTCATAGCCATATTTTTTAAATTAAATATTAGAAAATACATTGCGTGAATAGTGGAGTTATTTGAAAAATCACTGACCATCCTTTAGCTTTCTCTTCGTGTTTACAAACATGAGCTTCCTCTCCTAAAATTGTAGGAAGTAACCTTTGCAGTTTACTCAGACTGTCAGGGACTATATCTCTATTTAAGTTTTATAACATATGATGATTAACTGATTTCTTAAACTTCTTAATGCAGGATCTGAACAATCTTTTAAACAACTTCTGCCAGAATTTTCTTCCCAGGAGGGGAGCCAGCATGCTGATCTACCAAGTATTTTTAGCATTGAAGCAAGAGATTCTTCCCAAGGCATGGACAATCAGAACTACTCCTCTGAACTGACTGAAATACTACAAAATAAGAAAAAAAGTGTTCATTTCCAGCTTGCTGTAGGAAATTTTCCAGATTCAGTTTTCAGTTTATCTGATGAGGCTAATGTATTTCATCAGTTAAATCTACAGCATAGCCCTCCGCGTAGTTCTACCTCTAGTGCATGCTCAATGAAAGACCAACTAGAAGACAGGAAAGAAAGACTGGCCTTTGGAGAACTATCAGAAAGAGGGTTTGATCCAGTGCTACAAAGTCAAGGACTCATTGATGATAATGAAACCTGTGGGGTTTTAAATACAAATCCATCTGTAGAGGAAACTGACTCACAGCTATGTGTAAGAACAGTGGAGATGGGAATTCAGACACCATATTCATTAACTCTTCAGAATGAAAAATATTTTGAGAACTCAACTAAAGCAGAAACTCCAAAAATCACACAAAACCTCTCTCAGCTATCACAGTCTGAGCCGTTTTTAAGTTCTGGTTCATTTTCACTACAGAGCTCTATTCCAGTCTGGGTAAGTAAAATCTGTGTTGTATAAATAACATTTAAATTCCCTGAGGTACGGTGGCTAGCATATGCTTCAGCCCTGTGTTGAACTTCATTGCACTGCGTTGACTTAAATGTTCTAGGTTTCAACTCGTCACCTGAATATAGTATTGTCCTTCCACAGATAAGAGATTGTAAGAGATTGAAGATGTTTTAAGAGATTGAAAATAAGGGCTACATCTAGACCACGAATATGATTTGGTTGCTTTTGCATTTTGTTTTTTTCAACTTACTTTGTAGTCTTTCAAAAAAATCTTGTTCAATGTTTGAAAGATGGCATCTCCCTTATTCTGGCAGCAGTTGCCTACATTTGGCTACAATCCAATAGCTGCTGCTCCTTTTAGATGGGATGTACCCTCTGATTCTGCACAGCCCAGTTAACCTGTACTTATCTGTCCAGCCTTGTGAGCATTTGAGTTTGTAATCCTTGCAGATATTTTCAGAGAAATGTTATTTTACCCATCCCCAGTGTTTCTGAAAGTAGAGGTGTACTATCTTGGTCTGTTGTTCTATAATTGCACAGTATTTCATTTTGAATGTTTAAGGCTATTTAGCTTCCTTTTTAATTTTACTACACAGGAGACAGAGTCTGGCCATGGCATAATGGAAGAACCAGAGCTTACATTAGTAAGCACCAGTGATGTCAGTATTGCTGAAGTGGATTTTGCAAACTTAACCCTTGGAGACAGGAAAGAGAATGAGGCAGAAAGTTTTCAGGTAATACACCTCATTTAAGCAGGAACCCATAGCTGAGGATTGGGAAATAGAAAAGGATATTGTTCTTTTCACTTCTCTCCACATGGCATTTTTTCCTTCCATAATTGTTTGCAAACTAATTTCCTTCCTCATATTAGTTTGCAGTTTACTGCTCAAGTACAAACTACTAAGTGAACAGGAGTCTTAATTTGCTCACAGCCAAAACTGAGAGCTGACAGCAAGTCTCTCAAACCCCCAATAATATTGACTTAAGTTGGAACTCTTGCCTTCCATTCTCCAATGAAAGATACTTTGTTCCAAAGCTGAGGCAGCACAGGTGCTCTAGAACACTGGTCCCCAACCTTTCTGGCACCAGGAACCGGTGCTCCTATGAGAATCTAATGCCTGATATGAAGTGGAGCCGAAGTGGTGATGCTAGTGCTGGGAAGCAGCCGCAAACACAAATGAAGTTTCGCTGGTTTGCCTGCCGCTCACCTCCTACTGTGTGACCCACTTACTAACAGGTGATGAACCAGTACTGTGCTCTAGAAAATGAATAAGGAAATCCAAACCAGAGGTAGAATATTGTTGTTTTGGAAGTTTTTTCACTTTTCAGTCCTGATGTAAAAATAAGGATGTATTTCAAGTCATACTGACTGCATGTTCCTGTACTGCTTGTCCACTACAAGCAAACCATTTGATTCTTGCCTGGCTCATAATTCCAGTTCTTATAAGGCAGTCATGAATAGAATTCTACTATTAATGTAATCTTAATTTAGTCTCCAGGTTAATGAAGAATTTGTTGTATGCAAGTCTTTAATTTTTGTGGCCTAAAGCCAAATTAGAATGGACTTCACCTCTGATAATTATGATTACTGACAAGGGTATTGAGGCAACAGACAAGTAGTGAGGATATAGTAGAGGTGATAGGATGGCAGGTAGACTTAGTAATCTTCTCTAGTATTGCTGGTAACATACAGTCTTTTAAGAAATAAAACCATTTATTAAATACTTCCCCTTCCCAGAAAATTCAGACCTAAAGCTATTGAGACAGATATGAGGGGAACACAAAGCAGTGAACAAGTGAGAACTGGAGCCAAGTTAACTGGACATAGCATCTTTTTGTCTACCCAAGGGAACCAGGGTTTAGGTAAAACCTGGTTAAGTTTAGAGCCTTTGCTATACAATGAGGTGGAAAGTGGTAAATTCATCTATGACTTTTTTGTAATTAGGTGAGTGAATTTCTGCCTCTTGTATCAGAAACAGAAACCTCAGATTATCCAGAGCATTCTGTGGAGAAGCCAGCTACAGCATCAGCAGGTATGCCCTGAGCATCTGAAATGGTTAGTAAATTCAGGGGCTCACGGGAGTTCCCTACTCAAGTTCACAGCCTCCACTTTTCTAGGTGGGATAGGTGGGAAGTAGGAATCTCATAATCTTGCATACTGCTGACGTAAAAAATTTCAGTGAGAAGAAAGTAGCTTCAAATTTCTTTTAACAGGAACCATTCCCAAGTTTACACCTATGCCAGGAAGCTTACAAGAAGCATTTGTAAAGAAAAAAAAATCATTTATAGAGAGATCCTCTCAGAGACAGAAGGAAATAAAGAATAAAATTCGTGTCTCAGAAAATTCTCCAAGCAAAATAGTTAAGGGGAAACCTACAGGTATGTTCTGAAAAACATTTGTATCATTTTCCAAAAATAGAATCTCTCAAATCACATCTGTCCATCTGCTCAGGTTCATCTGTGAGTTGCCTAAAAGGTGTGACTAGAGTGTTACTTCCCCAAGACAGAAAGACTGCACAAGCCCTCATGCACCAAAGAGCTCTAAGGTATGTATATATGAATAATAAAATATAATTCACATTTCTGAAATATTTGCCTTTAATTCCATATAAATTTCTTACAGATTATACAATCAGTTAGATGAGAAAGCAAAGCAAGATGCTTATGCCCAAAATAGAGCAAGGGCAAAAGAATTTCATAAGGTAAGCAGGGGCCCCCTACAACTTTTCAAGTCAAAGGTTCAATACAACTGTTAACTGCTAACTATTCTTATTTCTTCCACAGAAAACACTAGAGAAACTTCGAGCAAAAAATACATGCTGACTTTCCACAAAAAGCATAAAGGTTTTTTATTACGTGTAACATAGGCATAATTATTTAAAATAAATTTTTATTTAAGGAATTCCCCTTTCCATTGCCTCAGTTCTTCTTGAGTCTCAATCCCTAAGAAAGAAGAGAGTAGGCAGTGATTAAACTTGGGAGACATTTATTTACTTTCCCACATCACTTATGTAGCTAAATCTTATATCTCCTCAGGAAAACATAGCACTGTTGAGTGACTATGACATCCTATGGAGAACTTCAATCTTTGGTCACAGCGTTAAGAGCTCCTGGTTTTCGTCCTGTAAGCTCTCTTTGAAATGACCTATAAATTGTTTTTCTAATGTGTGCATACCTTTAAAATAAGTTTTGCTTAATCCAGTTGTCACGTCAGTCCTATATAACAGGAATACAGAGATGACCACATGATCACAAACTATCTGGTCATTAGCAACCCAAAAGAAATTAACTAGACAAAGGACAGCTGCATGACTCTAAATCTAGGCATTCATTATTCAATATAATAACCACTTGCTATGGCTACTGCTGAAATCTTGCTGAATACCAATGGCTATTAAGTAATCACATTACAGCTTGTTATATATATATTGTATGTTGGACAGAGCTGATCTAGACGATGGAAATAAAACAAGGGTTAATAAAATGTTCCCAATAGGCTGAATGCTCACAATGTAGCAGAAAGAAAACCCAGTGGGAAAAATGTTTTGTGGTCATGTCCACGGCAAATGAGAAACTGCATTCTAAAAGCCTTGGTAATGACCATTATACTCTGATAATTTGGTGTGGTAAGATAAAGAAATTACTTGCCACAATTCTTTTAGTTAGGTTTCTTTGATCTCCACTTGAATATAGACATACTTCAAAAACTCCTCACCTATGGAGAAAGATTTTAAAGTTCTTATTGGACTAAATTATTCAAAATGAGGTTCATTAGGTTCCAAAGTATCCTGAAACCCGGTTCTACTAGCATACATTGAAAATTCCAGAGTTAAAACTGCAAATGGTTGGGATAAGCATATTTTCAATCCAGTTCATTTAAATTAAATGTTGGGAAGAAACATTTTGAAATAAGCCTTAATTAATCCATTTCCATTCATAACTGAACCTATATGAAACGTTCCCTGATCATTAACTGCAAAGGCAGCTATTTGGAAACATGCATGTTTCAGGGAACTTTTATCTTAGTGCTTTCATATTTTAAGATGTAGCACATATTTTAGATGTTCAGAAAGGCTATTTTCATTCAGCTCATTCAGAGCAGTTGAACATTTTGCCCATCATCATAACATCATGCTGGTAACAGTACAAACACATGGTGGCCTATTTAACATCTAATCTTTTTTGAGATCATAAACCACCAGGAAGGGCTGCTGTAAGAATTAATTAAATGCAAAGACATTTAATGTTAAAGTTTTATAAGGGAGAAGTTTAAGTCTCATATAAACTAGGAATGAGGGAATAAATTAAAATGTTACCTGTAGTCATTGGGACTCAACCTCTTCAGTTTACTTCAGGGCCCTAGAAGTTAAAATTATAAGTACATTGCCATTTTGGCAAATTATCTAAACTATATTATTCCTTAACGGCCTCTAAGTATTATATCCATCTTTTACTCATTGAGTCTAGCAAAAAATGTTACAGGTCTCATTGTCATCACTGCAATAAACTTACTGTGATGGAAGCATAACCTGTGTCTCAATATAGCCACATTAATTATTTCTGGACACCATGAAGAACAGTGCCCATTTTCACCTAGAATGAGGCTTTTTATAAGTTTCTCTCAAGCTTATATGTACACTATGCAAAACAAAAGGCTTCTACATCCATATAGAAGTTTCTGCTGACATGCTAGCAATAAAGAAAAGAAGCTCCAAGAAGCAACAGGAATAGAAAGCCTTACATGATTAGGGTCACAGTAGATGGATATGCTTAGTTCTCAATTTCATTCAGACACCCTAAAAAAAGATAAGCATTAGCTCCCACCGAATGAAGATTACGTCAAACTGAACAGTAGAAGAAACTATAGGAATACTGTATCAATAAAAATACCAGGTTTAACATGCACGAAGACAAGAAAACCAACGATGCCAGATACTGAATTTATATTGCACTGTCCTTTGAACACCCAGCAGGAACAAACTGCTGAATGCAGATACCATGCAGTGCAATTGTGCCTGAACTATAAACACCTCTACTTCAAGTATGCAATGCTATTATCTGAGAAAACCTACTTTCACAAATCTCTAAAAATTTTAACTTCATTTAACAGATAAAATAATCTGACCTTTAATTCCTGTCATTTCAGTGAGGCAACCACATTAACTGCATTATGAACTATAAAGCTAGTGATGTTTTTTCTCTTTGCACTAGAAATGAAGATCACAGTTGCTCAAAATTTTAATTCCTTCGCTACTTTAATGTGTCCAAGTATACATGTTATTAGGATAAACCATATCAAATTGTCACCTTAATAAAAGTGCAAAATGGCACTTTCATTTGGTAGCCCTAGACATGCAGTCTCATTTTTCCTATTCTGTATATAAGTAAATTATTATGGAAAATACTCTTGCTAAAATCTTGACAATTTTGTTTTATACCTAAATAATTACTAGTCACAACAATAATGGAATCCTGTACAAAAGGTGCTCGCATAACGTCCTTTGGTTCAATGCTTTAATGGCGATGAGAAGCCATAGGAACTTATCTCTGGTTTATATCAATCAGCCTATGGTAAAACTGGCTTTCTTATACATCTACTTAAAGTTTTAGAACCTATTAATAATGTTAAGTGAAGACTTAATGGCACTCAATTTACATTTTTTTCAGGACTTTGAATCCTTAAATTTCAGTAGACATTAAACATTCCACTTACCTCTAAACATGATTAAGTTCAAATCATATTCACTCCTACAGAGAAAATACCAAGTTAAAAGATTGACAAGTGTAATTAAAAACTAAAACCTATGAAGAGCTATATTCAGCTCTGTCAGAATTAAGTTTTAGTTCATGTCTGTATCACTCAGCAGTTGAACAGTTAAATTCATCATCTGAACTGCAGTGGCACCACAAGATTACTGTCACCAATCAAAACTTACCTAAGCTATCACACCCTAGAATAGTACAGGATCATTGATATCTATCAAAACCTAAAATTAAAAAAAAAATTACCTATTACACCTTTCATAGTTTTAGCAGCTGTCATGTAGTTCCTTCCCACAGATCTAACATATAGTTCTGTGAGGAAAGGAAAGCACATATTTACTCTATGAGGCGTTTCCAACGATGTAGGTCTACAGAAAAAGCCCCATCGGGATAGACCTCAACCATTATTTACACTTGGAAGACATCAGAACTGCGATCTGCTCCAGCCTTTTCAATGAGTTCAAAATTGTGCAGTCAAACATTCTATTTAAACTAATCATTCATAAATTAATCACAAAGACTAACAATACTGCTTAGAGTATACTGACAACAAAAACGAAAAGTGCCAAGCTACTATAGATAATTCAAAAGATTTCCATGTATAAATCGAAGCGTTGATTTTTATGAACTTTAACACCACAATACTGCAGTGTTTTGCCTATGAAATTCCAAAGACACAGCAAAAAATTTACATTAACTGAATTTTTGCCTACTTATGAAATCTTATGTTCTATGCAGTCATTTCTAGCATTGCAATATTAGATCTACCTCAATTTGTATTAGGCATTAAAAATGTTATATATGCTTGAGTGGGGATATCCAAGATTCTGGTTATTGCTATAGCCTAACTTAGTTTTGAAACCCTGTCTTGCAAGTAAAGTGAAGCTGATGTAATATCACTATAAAATATATGACTAAGATTAATTTTGTGGTATCATGCCATAAACAAATTAAAAGTTGGCAAAAATATCTTTTAATAATGAAAACTATGGAGGTTTAAGGTTTAGATTATAATTTGCTACATTTAAACAAATCTGATCAAAAGTCACCTAAAGCTTAAGACATACCTTTAAGTCCAGACATTGTGTTCTCAAAATAAAACCCTAATAAAAAAAGAAGCCATCTTTTGTAGCATCAACATTAAAATTAGAGAACTCAATCAACATAAGTGAGATTTCCCTTATATCCTGTGCTTTGCAATGATCAACTCAACAGTTCTGGAACCAAACTTTATGTTTACTTATATCCTATCACTTGAATTTGTTTTAGGTATCATGTTCCTTCTTATATGTATCAAAACTCATACTGAATGATGAGTTCTGGGTTGCAAAAGAGGATTTATTTTTCGCACCTGTCTATAAGTCTTTGTCCACAAATTAAACAAAAACAAATACAAGTGCTATCCTAAAATGCAGCATATACAGTGAAATAATCAGCAATATACAGTAGTGACAAAGTGATAGTTGAAATATTACCTGCAGTTAAAAAGGGAAATTTGTTAAATTCTTATTACAGTACTAAACATTTGACAATAAAGGTCACCTGTCTGAAAAAAACAGTGATAAAAACCTCTATATAGTAGGGGGTTTCAGAGATCCTAAGAAGGTGGTTGGTTGTCAATCATTAGTGATTGCTGTAAAATTCTTTTAAGGAATATAATCTCTACTTTGATTCATTGCTCAAATGACATGTTTAAGCTTTCTTACCCTGAAATAAAATAAGTACAGGCAAAAACAGTAGAACCCCATTTATTAGCAAGTGATAATTTCTATGAAAGCCTCACGTTTTTGTACATACATAATTTTACCATTTAATTTTTTTTTTCTTTTTCGGATAATTTTTATTCTTTGGCAGTTTCTGTCACAATGTTACGAGGCTCTTTATTTTCTCCTTAGGATTTTTTTTTTTTATCACTGCACTGACATATATAGGCACATTATCTTTACTTTCCTTCTGTAAAGTTTCTTTTTCTCTATTTTTACCTGTTTGACATTCATATTCCTATCTCCTTTTCAGGCCATTCTGTCTTCTGTCCAATGTTTTTTAACTTTGATACTCTCTTTTTAAACAAAGCAGCTTCTTTAGTATGTTCTTGGTCTAAATATACATTCATCTTCTTTGGTAATTCAGAATTTATTATGAAATAATTCTCCTCCTGCATAAAAATATGAAGATTTAAGCAATAACTAAAACTTTATTGCTTCATTAATTATACATAACTGAGCTCTAGGTTACTTCAAATAACCTGGAGACTACATCTAGCTAGATGTTAAAAATCCAAGTTAACTTCTTTATTTTCTTATTCGATATTCTAGTAATAATACCACATATTAAAACACTACTACTGTAAAGTCCATGTTCTCATCAACTATGAAAAAAATCATAATCCTTGCATTTCCTGCACCGAAAGCATTAAGCCTTTCAAAAATTAAACAGACTGTAAGAATGGATAAAATTTCTCTGGCATCACCTGCTGCCCTTCCAAAATAATCTGAGACAAAAATGTCACTTACCACCAATTTGATATCACAGTCATCATCATGTTCAAGATTGGTTGCAACCTCATCTTCTCCTCTGTAACGTTAAATACACCATCAGTCAGATGACAGAATCTATAACCCAATTAGTAGTATACTGTCATGACATACTACTGAAGCAATACTAGTCAAGGAGAAAAATTATGTTGTCATATATAACACCCCAAAATGAATGTCATGTGCCTAACACAGAGCTCAACTGTAATAACCCATATGGCCTATTGATCCTGTGCTCACATCACTTAAAGTATAAAAAAATTGCTAGCATAATATGGAGCAATTAAAAGTTAAAAACACTTGTTAAGATCTATGACTAAAATTAATTCACATGATTAAACTTACACTGACTCTTCAATAGGAGAGATAGATCCATCATCATCCAAGTATTTATATCTACGACTATCAAGGTCTTCTTTTTCTAAATCTTCACCAACATTCATCTGTTTCAAGGATTCCTTCAGGTGGTATTCATACTTCAGTTTTTCAAGGTAGTTGAAAAATCCTCTTGCCACTGCTTGCTATATGTCAAAAACACCACAATTTTAGGTCATGGCTTTATAAAGTAAAATTTTCTCCACTCAGCAGGTGTCTGTGTTCCAAAATGGCAAGGAGCTCCTTACCAAGAACTCTTGGTGATCTTGATTTTACTTTTGCCATAAATGGCTCACAGGTAACATATTAATATATGTGTAATGCTGGCTGTAAAAAGAATTCACTGCTACCTAACAAGTTATAGCAAACAAGTTGGTACCAAGAAAAACTGAAGCACAAATTTTGTGTTGTTTGGAAATTACTGATACTGAAGACACTTAAATGCAGAGAGAAATTTCTAATGTTTTATAAACACATTAAAACATAAAAAGTTAATGAGTATTAATCCCTTCAAGTAAATCAGATTCTATATCAAGGGATTATAAATTAACTACAAACATTAATTCAAATATTTGAGAGCATACTGATAAATATTAGGGTATTTACTTGGCAATTCTGTTAGAAATTGAATACTCAATATCTGTAAGAGAATAAAATCTACCAAAGTCACTGAACAGGAAAGGCAGGTGTGGGTTTGATCTAGATTACAATTGAGAACCATTTGGGTTTTAGGGATGTTAAAAACCTGATAAGATGAGATCAAGGAATTTTATATAAACAGCCTTGGAGCACTACACATACAGATAGTCACTGAATATACCAGTGAAGATTCCTCCCAGAAGCCCAAATGAAGTTTAGGGTGAAGGATGGGGTGGTTTTTAAGTGGCAACAAGTCAGGTACAGCTAAATTCTACAAGTGACCAACAAATCATTTTAGGCACTTCAGCTATGTTATATCCATATATATAAAAAACTGACTCACCTCAAAAGTTAAAATTTTCCTCCAAGGTAATGGTTTTCTTCCATTCTCTGATTCTAAAAATGGGAACCCAGGCCCTTTATCTTTTAATTGTTCATTTATTTGTGACTTTTTAGTGTTTTTCTTTCCTTTTGGTCTTCCCCTGGGTCTTCCTGTTGGCTTATACTTTCTCTTTTTACGTTTCTTTTTCTTCAACCTTTCAAAAATAGCTTTTAAAGTCAATGGTCTTGGTTCAAAAGATGAGTCACTAGATGAATCTCTCGCTTGAACTCTTTCAGGTGAATGAACAAATTTTCTAATAGGGTTTCTCTGCCTCTGTTTAGGTGAGTAAGGAACACACTGAGTTTTAAATAAGCTGCTACCAGAGGAAGAATTATCACTAGAGAAAAAAAAAAAAAGGGAAACTTAATGGCATCCTCTTAATATAACAGAATGTTGCTTACCAGTACCTTTATTTCACCAAAGCAGGAAAACAAGTCAGGACAATTTTTAAAAAGGTAGGCTCAGTACTAGTTCACCACTTAGTTCTGACCATTCTACCCAAGATAGCCAAAAATGCCTGTGTTCACCAAATACTAATCTTCCAAAGTAAATACAAGTTCCGTACAGGTAGTCTTGTTCACTGCTAGAGGCTCCTCTTTAAATAAAACAAGAGTTGCCTAGTAGACATTTTGTGTGAGTATATTAAAAATGCTGGTTTGATTTCCCAGTGAGATTAATGGATGAGTTAAGGATACCTCCATCACATGCATATGTCAGCATCCTTGATAATGGAATATCAGAGCAAGCTGATTTTTAAGTAAGATGCCTCACTGATGTCCATTTTCTTGTTATGAAATTAGGGTGATTTAGTTAAGAGATACCAAGTCGGCCCAGAGAATATACTCGTCTCCTCAGGTTAAGTAAATCTGTCCCACTATTAACTATACAAGCAGGTAAACTTTGAAGGTCTGTAAAACAGGTTTTTCTTTTCCTTCCTCATTCTTGGAAAATACTCTGAAAACTCATCTACGATGATTGATGCTTTCCCGGTAATTCAAATACAGTAAACATCATGGAATCTAGTGTTTTCCAGTAAAAAACTGGTGGTTGCTGTTAATACAAAAAAAATGCACTTACCTTTGATTATCAATTTCCATAGCTGAATCAGATGCTGTTACATAGTGAAGAGAATCCATTCCTGATTTGTATTCTTCAAGTCCCTCTTAAAATTGTTTTTTGTCACTTTTCTTTAACCAAATTTCTGCAATACAAAAGACAGTAAATATGTAATTTCTCTGAACAAGTAAATACCAGCACAAACAGCTGGTATATAAAATTCAATATAGTCAAATTATACCATGATATGTAAAATCAAAGCAAAATCATTTATTTTCATGCAGGAGCTATCTACTTCAGATAAACTCCAAAATCTAGAAATTTTATTCAAATTGTCTTTCAGTTGTACCTCTAAAGCTATCCAATGAAACAAGTCTAGGAAATTACCGTCATTCTTAAGAAAAATATCATATATCTTTCCATTAACAGTAAAATATAATTTTATTAGCCATATAGTAATGGGCAATTGCTAATGTACAATTAATGGCCCCGAAACCATTTTTCAAGAGCAAATGGGAATCCTTAGAAAAAACTTTTACATACAAAGCCAGGAGGCAGGGCGTAGCCTCAGTATACCCAGAAAAAAAAATCATCACAACTTACTATCTAAATCTAACACACCATTTTAAACTCCTGGCCTGGTGTTTTTATTTACGGTCTCTTCCCATTCATACTGATTCATCAAAATTACTGTGAAACCACTTATTTGGCATATTACCTCTTTGCCATTATGGGTATTAATTTAAAAGTCCTGAATTCTCAAAATTTTCAATGAAAGCCTAACAGACTGTAACAATGATGCCCTTTGTCTTCCTTTTAAAAAATCTTCTTTGAAGATTTTACAATAGGTTGAGCAAAATAATTTTTAAAAAGACGCCATCTTCATTTAATATCGAATCTCCGTTATCAGGGATACTATCTATCATTCTTCTACTTTTGTATTGTTCATACTGGGGAATGACAAACGAGTAAAGATGAAAGGAAATCTTAGAATAGCAAAATAGTTCAAATACAAGAAATCAATACGGTCATACAGATTCTAGATTTGCAAAATGTCCAATAGACCCACGTAGTAATTTCATGGTTCTATTATGTTTAAATGCACAATCTAAATCATGGAATTAACTGCTCAAAAACGAAATTCAACAAAATTGAATCCATTTGCTGCTGGTATTCCTGAAGTGAGATTTTTTAAATAAATTAGAACATTACCAAAGAACAAACTCAAAAGTCACTTTCGAAACTTCTTTGGAAAGCATTCCTACCCAACTGTCGCTTCCTATTCTGGGATTCTACGATGAGGCCACATGGCCAGATAGTGCTCTTAACCAGTGCTAACAATGCCTCTCAAACACCACGTGTGACCTTGGGGCGGGTGTCTCCAAGAAGCACCTAATCTTTCCATGCATGGAAAATGGCGTAATTGTTACCTCGCATTTATCAACTCAAAATATCTGTACTTGTTTATATACATTTTGATATCTACAACTCAGACACAGTGGATCACGCGCACACTATAATCAAATATGTGTGGGCCGCAGTCCAACGTCTAGAACCCAGGCCAACAACAACCGTGAGCCCTCCATCCTTAGGGCCTGAATTCCTCGGCTCGATCCTCCCAAGAAAGCCCGGGGAAAAGCTAGACGAGCAACCCCTTCCAGACCCACCATGCCCGGGCGGCAGGTCCTCTCCCTTCATCATCCAGGGTGACAGACGGCTAGAACCAACAAGCGCCGGCTCAGTACCGGGCTCAAATGCATACTTGCTGCCGGTTACCCAGGACTCGGAAGTATGTAACCTGCACGCTCGCAACCTCCCAACCTCTGCATTCCCTCACGCCGAGAACAGCTTACCTCTGCCACTGAGCGGAAGAAAAGGATGGGCCAAACGCACTACACAGCTAATAGTGGGGCCGAAATCTCGCGATAACAACTTAGCTCCGGAGAGAAAGAGGGGAAGGAGGTGCCATCTTGATCACCGCGAAGGGAGGAGCGAGTGAAAGTGGGCGGAGTTTGAAGTCCCTAACCCAGAGGAGGCGAGGTCGACAGGGCAAAGGACTCAGGTGCAGGCTTCCCTAACGGACTAGGTAAGTGGAATAGCCAAGAAAATTTCGGCAAAAGACAAAAAGAAATTGTGGAATCTAGTGAACGGAATAGATGTGAACTGCGATGAAACAGTCACTCAGCCTGATTTGTTTCCGGTGGTCTCTCACTAAGTTGGGGGGCGGGGGAAGTGGCGGGGTGTGTTTTGTCATATTATGTCTACCTTTGTCTTCCAAAATCTCTTCTGTGGGAGGAGGGAGGTAGATGAGGTAAAAGGGATCAAATATGTGGTGACAGAAAGAAATCTAGCCAGAGGAGGTGAACACAATGCAATAATATACAAGCCTTACTGTTAAATTGTACACCTGAAACTTATTGGATGTCATTAACCAATGTCACCATAAAAAAATTTTTTTTTTTTAAATCTCTTCTGTGTTAAATTGTAAAAGGATCATGCTTTGACTGTCACTCAAAAAATGTAACCTTTGTGCTGGAAGCCAATGTTACTTCATTGGACACTCAATTCCTCTCTCCACATTTGGACTTATGTTATCTAACTCTTTCACTCCAAACTGAAGGTCAGCCTTTCAGGAGTTCGTTAATATATCACGATACAAATTTTTTTCTGCCCCCCCCCACCACTCACGCCCCCTAAGTCCCTGAACAGTAATTGAGTGTTTACGTGAAACTGTTTAAACTAGCTTAGTTTTAGTGGGGTTTCTTCCCCAAAGTAGTTATAAAAAGGAATGAGCTTGTTTGATTTGTCCACTTTCAGACCACTTGTATTATATGATAAACCAGTAAAGCTGTCTAATCTTAGTTTATAGTTAGTGTCATCTCAGGATTAGACAGACATGGAAGTAATCTGTTTTCTTCAGTTTTGCTCCAAATATTGAACAAGTCCATGCATAAAAAGTCTAATCCTGTAGGCATTTTCAGTCTATGAACTATCTTAAGCTCCAGGCATCACATGTCTTACTCAGTGCCATGTTCATGGCTTCACAAATACTTTATGTGAATGGGGTAGTTAGGAATGGTGGGCGGCGTGCGTATTGTGCCTCTCTCCTCTCATTCCTTGCTCCAGTCCTACTGTTGTAGCCGCCAGCCCCCGATAGACACATGGACCACCAGAAATCAGTGAGTTATAGGAAACACACTCTTTATTCAGCCAGCTGGGTCTGCCAGGGGTACGCAGACCCCAAATTAAGTAGCCCCGAAATGTAGAGGTACAGAGTTTTTAAGCCCTAAACCCCATTCCTCATTCTATCTGAACACAAAAGTCTATTTTTCTTCTATTTACTGTCAACCTACAGGTTGGTTGTGCAAGTGGGGGCACAGAAGCAGAAAGCTTATTATTAGAATGTTATGTTCCCTTAGGTGATAACCTATGTTCCCATGGGTGATAGCCAAGCAGTAATTTTCCAGCCAGCACACTACTGGTCTTAAACAATAGTTCACATATAAAATTAAGAACTTCAAGATAGTGACAGCAGAGCATTAAACCAAGTTCTATTTTGAGCATATGGCCTTGAGTAACTATACTAGTTGCATACCCATGAAGCCAGTCCTATCCCAGAGCCTTGAGTCTGGTATATTGTAAATGTTCCATAAATAATTAAGGCTAAACTAGTGTCCATTGTTTGCTAGGTACTTTGAAATGTTAATAAAAAGAAACAACTGGACAGAATGGAGTCACTTTTGCTAAGCCCAGTCACCAAATCAAAACTTAATAAATAACAAACCTAATTGCAGTTTCAGCCTCACCCAGGAGTAGAATTTTAAGCCAATAAGTTCAGAATATCCTGATTAAAACTAGTGAGGTAATCTGTTTGATAAAACCCCTGCCATTCCCTAGCCTAAAAAAAGATGACCTGGCCTAAAAAGAATCTTTTTTCTTTTGCTAATAACTTGCTTGACATTCCCTTCTTCCTATAAAAACCTTCCATTTTGTACAATCCATGGGAGGGCCCATCTACTTACTGGATAGGATGCTGCCTATTTCATGAATCACTTAATAAAGCTAATTAGATCCTCAAATTTACTTGGTTGATTTTTGTTCTTTAACAGAAGACATATATGAGAAACAGCCTTATCTTCAGAAATCACAGTCTAGGGGGAAAAGCAAAGTAAACATGATCACAGGTGCTGTAAGATTGCTCTACAAATTCTTCCCTAATGTGAACTGAGATGTCTCATTCCTTCACCAGTTAATCCACATTGTATGTGATGAGTTCTGGCTTTACGCTGGGCTAGATTTGGTTTGAATTCTGTTTCTGCCACTTAATGGTGATCTAAAGTCAATAATGTATTCTCTGTAGCTGATTTCTTCTTTTACGAAATGCGGATAATATCTATGTTGTGAGAGGTTTGAGAGAATGTCTGTAAAGTGCCTGAACACAGTGTCTGGTACATAATATGTAGTTAATAGTTATCAGCTTGGTTGCCATAGTTGGTTCATCCCTTTAGGTGTTCTTTCTGCAGCTATGCCTATCCAACTGCCTCCTTCTATTTTTCCCTTCTCTGCACCCCACTATTGGGCAACTGAATCCCAGCAATGGAATCTGAAGGATAAATATTGTATGCCCAAAGCTGTCCTCTTGGGACCACTCTGAGTTTATAGTAGAACCTTTCTAATCCTGTTCTCTCATTACTGCAACCTCCTCCCTCCCACTTAAACACACTTATACATACACGGCCTTCTGGGCTGCTGGCCTGCCTGAAGGTCTATATATCTAAAACAATTATTCAGGTTATAGCCTCCCAGGGTTGGATTTTGTTTCTGTCTTGGTGGGGAAAGAAAAAAACAAAACAAAACTGACCTTCTTTTAAAGATAGCAAATGGTGTAAAATTAGGATTGTATTTGAATTTAAACTTGAGTCTTTATTATTTCTAGTGTAAACAAATACCTGGAGTGCTTGTATTATCTTTATTATAAATAAATCTAGTATTCATTGAGCACATTTTAACGTTCTTAATTAGTACTTGCTGGTTTGTGATAACAAAAATATAAGATGTTAACACTTGGAAAATCTAGATGTAGAGTATACAGAAATTATTGGTATGTATTTTCTGTCCATCTGAAATTATTTTTTAAAAAAGTTAAAATGTCTAATTCCTGAACAATTATAGATTATTCAATTCAAAAATATGTTTGAGATAACTGAATTAAGATTATATAGGACTTAAGGCCTATTATCAACAGTTTATATTTTATTTGGGAGACCAGATAATCAAATTCCAACTTTTAGTATCCTTTAATTAATATGCATAAAGTACTAAAGTAAATGTCAGGTCCTAAATGTATGCAATAGCATGTTTGTGGGAGATGGATTGTTTGACATTATCCTCAAAACTAAAAATCGAGTTTCTAAGAAACCTGTGAATCTTTGGAAAAGTTAAAAAGAAACTTTTTTTCAAAGAATTTTTCCATTGCATACTAAGTAGCCATGTACCAAAGACTATTCAGATTAATGAAGTTTTCCATTAACAATTTTAATGAGAACTCCAACAGTGTTCTTAGAGGCACCCTCAGGAGTTTTGCCTTTATTCCTCGTTGCAAATGGCCTAGAATAGGATTCCCTGCCCATCTTATTACTTTTGTTTGGGTTTTTTTCTCTTTGTCTTCATTTTATCTCCCTCTGCTTGTGCACGCTGTCCTGTGAATAAAAGGTAAGATACTAATTTCTGTGTGTACTTGCCTACTTATTGTAAAATATACTTAGCATATATTTTTTAAATATTATAATTGTTTAGGTTATCAGAATAATTGAATATTAAAGATGCTTACCAAGAAAATATGTTTATTTGTAAATGAAAGTAATTTGGATTTTAAAACCTAATCATTTATAGAAGTTTCCATTTCTCTTAGTAATTTAAATTTTCTTTTGTAAGTCTAAGAAACATTTAATTTTTAGCCTAAATGTCAAATACAGTCTAGAATACACAAATCATTTATTATAAAAGTACGTGAGTGTCCTATACTGTTAACTACTTTTTGCCTCAGTATATTCCTTAGACCAACCATTAGAAAATTCCGTGTTCAATCTAGATATAATATTAATGGACCATGTTGCCTCTTGGTTTGCAATTTCCTGTCTATTTTAAATGTCAACTATTTAAAATATCAGTATTAGAGAGACAGATACCACATGAACATAAGTGGAATCTGAAGAACAAAATAAACAAAAACAGACTCCTAGATACAGAGAACAAACTGATGGTTGCCAGATGGGAGAGGGGTTGGGGACTGGGTGAAAAAGGTGAGAAGATTAAGAAGTATAAATTGGCAATTACAAAATAAACACAGGGATGTGAAGTACAGCATAGGGAATATAACAATAACATTGTAATAACTATGTATAGTGCCAGGTGAGTACTAATCAGGGGGATCACATCGAAATTGTATAAATGTCTAACCAATATGCTACACACCTGAAACTAATATAAAATAATATTGAATGTCAACTGTAATTGAAAAATAAAAAATTTAAAAATGAACAAAATAGGATTTCAGTATGCTCATTTTAAATCAATTTCATTTATGAGCATAGGTGTAAAATTACTAATAAAATTTTAACAAACTGAAAAAAATAAAAACAAAAAAATAAGACTTAAGTATTAAAAGAGGTTACCTAGGCATTTTCTCACCTGAAATATTAAATACTATAAATTGTGGTTGCCTTTCTGTGAAGACAGAAACCCAATGCCCTTTTGCCTTCTTTTTCTTTTTTTTCTACCAGCACTATAAGAACTTTAATCCCTTCTGCCTTCTTTAGATATGAACTCTAATGTTCATATCCACAACAACAACTGTTCATGTTTGGTGCACTTTGAACTCCTGTGATAATTAACCTACAGTAGCTTTATTTGTACAGTCTCGCACCTAAAGAAGAAAGAAAATGGCCTGTGCCGAGTATTCTTTTCATGTGCCGAGTCTAGAGGAGCTTGCTGGAGGTAAATACAATGCTAACTTTGCTTTATTTATTTACTTACTTATTATTTTATAGCCGAAGGAATCTGGTTGACTTCACAGATTGCAAGGACCATGTCAGCTTACAATCCCTTATTTTTTATTTTTTACGCGTAAAAAATAAAAAATAAGGGATTGTAAGCTGACACGGTGGTCTCCCATCCAAATACTAACCAGGCCCACCCCTGCTTAGCTTCTGAGATCAGACAGGATCGGGCTTGTTCAGGGTGGCATGGCTGTAGACGAACTTTGAATTTTTTTAATTATTCTAAGGAAAAAAATAAAAATAAATATATGCTAAGATTTCATTTATGTAATAGTACTTTCAATATAGAACTCATTTTCCTTTTCAGTATCTGTTCTGTACTATTTTTATTGAGAGCCCAAAATTCTGCCCCTCCAAAGAAACTAAACCATTTAAGATTCTTTATAGTATACTAACTTTACAGAATGAAACTATAGGAATCCAAGATTTAAATCATGTGTGATGCCGAGGTGCACAATTTTGCTTTATTAACTTGTTACCGGTTACAATATTTTTAAATATACAATTTACTGTGGTGTATTTATCATATTCCCATATACGACTTTTTCCTCTCTCTTGATATGCTAGACTGCCAGTGAACTTGCTTATATTTCTTTGTATATTTTTATGTATTTCACCTTGTTCAAACAAGAATTTAAGGTTCCTTCACAAGACTAATTAGGAGGGGACATAAAAAAAAAAAGAAAAGAAAAATAGGAAGATGAAGCCAGGAATAGTACTAACCCAAAACTATGTAGCCTATCAGAATACTAACATTTGTATGACAGCCTTTTGTTTCTATTCTGATAGTAACTATAAAACCTTCCCTTCTCAACGTGTATCTGTCCTGGTAGTTCGTCTGTCTTCCTGATAAGGCTTAAGTCAAGAAGTGTACTCATGCCTTGGTTATGGCTCTCTTACAACCTTCCTATTTTTTCCTAAATTGAATGGCAGCTCATAAACAATTTGTATTGCTACTTATTTTCTTGGATTTTTCTATCAGTCTTTCTGTATTCCCTGATAATGACAGGACAGCTAAAGCTAGATTTTGGATAATTTCATGTTTTTAGAGATTCTACAAGACAAACTAATAGCTGACGCTACTGTCAAAGAATTTTTATAAGAACTGTCATCCTTAAAAGTATGTTGCTCTTAGATTTATAACTTTGAGACTTTTTTTTATTTTTTTATTGAGTTATAACATATCTATATTAAAGTACACTAATCTTAAATGTACAGCTTGATGAATGTTAACATGTTTATACGCATGTCACTGCCATCCAGATCAAGTATAAAATATTTACAGCATCCCAGAAGGCTCCTTCATGCACTTTCCCAGTCAATATCTATACCCCAAGAGGTAGCCACTGTTCTGTCACCTTAGATTAGAATAGCTGCCTGTTTTTGTCTGTAAGCTTAAAGGAAGTTGTTGCATGTAATCGATTACTTTCTAGCATTTTAAATATTTCCATTTAAATAGATATTTGGAATCTTCTCCCCCAAAGAAATGTAGTTTTCACTGAGTGCAGTGTTTATCTTTAGTGGTTTATAATTACAATGATATAAATACTAATATTTATGTGTTTTAGTCTACATGTCTTGTGATTATGTGTCTGACGTCAAATTATATTCATTAATAACACCAGTTCCCTCTCTTTTAATTACAAAAGTTTAGGTTGGAAATATGACACAGCAATGTTGAGGGAAGATTTGCTATGTGGTGACAGATTTTTACCTGATGTTAAATAACCGTTTTCCTTGTTTTATTAGTTCTACAGAAGGGGCTAAAGGATAACTTTGCTGACGTCCAGGTTTCTGTAGTTGATTGCCCTGATTTGACTAAAGAGCCATTTACCTTTCCTGTGAAAGGTAAGCAATTTTTGCAATTAGCTTTTGTTTTTCAGTTCTAATATTTTTCTGAAACCAGAATTATTTTTAAGGACTATCTTAAATTATCTACAAATAAAGAATATTGTCCCAACTCTTAAATTAAATTATACTTAATTTCTGTGCTGTTTTCTTATATTGGTCAAATGTCATTTTGTATCCTTGTGGGAAAAATATTGTGCAATAGACTAGAATCCTTGCTATTACATGAGTTTTGTTTTTTAATTGCTCAAGTGACCGTTAAGTAAACTTATTTTAATTTTTGTTTTTACTTATTCAAGATGTGAAGGGATCTAAAAGCCTTGTATTTGAATAATCTATTAAATATTTATATCCTTTTAACAAATTTGCCAAGTGATCATCTAGCCAATGTTTAAAGTGAAAGGAATAATTAATTTAATTATTAAAGGGAAATTAATATTAGCTGAGTAAATATAATTTGTCAGATAGTATGATACCTATATTTGATGTCTTAATTTTTAAAATTAACATTGCAAGGTAAGTAGCCCCTGTTTATAGACGTGAAATCTGAAACTCAGAGAGGCTAAGTAAGCTCAGTGTGAATCATGAAGATACAAATCTAGGTCTGCTTCTAAAGTCCAAAATTTGTAGATAAACACTCACACTCATTCACTCTTTTATTATATAATTGACATCTTTGTTAAAGAGCAGTTTTACATGAAACACCTAGGCTCTCGTTCTTTCTCTGTCATTCATTTCATTACCCAAGCTAATCAATGTACATGGGCTTCACGGGGCTGAGGGAGGGTTTAAATGTTCTTTTGGTGGTCTTTCCAGTTTAGAGTCTTTGATTTTAACTAGACTTCTAAATTCTAGAAATTTTGTGTGCCAGATGGCAGTTTCTCTTCACACCTTGAAAGCATTTAGCAAATGCTTTTTTATAACTATGTTTCTTCCAATTATATTCTCCCTAATTAAAAATAATTAAATCAATGATTACAATAAAATGAAAAAACAGAAAACAGAGGGTACCAGGAAAAAGAAAAAATGTGAATTCTTAATTCTGTCATACAAAGGGTTATACTTTGAAAAAGAGTTTCTGGTCAATAATTTCTGAGTCTTTAAATTGAAATACTAAGGAAACCAGAATGTATATTTATATATGTATGACCTTTCATAAACAGTTAGGCTCTTCTACATGAACTGGTCTTGCTCAAATCTCCAGTGGCCTTGGTGTATTTACTAGTATTATTTGATCTCTACACATTTCATACTGTTTGGCCACTGCTACTTGACATTCTAACTCTCCCCTTGGTTCTCCTCTTTTCTTTCTTCTTTTGCCTCTTCTTCCTTGGTGCCTTTCCTCTCTCTGTTTTATCCCCCTTCATTTTTCCTGATTTCTTTCTCTTTCTATTAGGCTCTTAAATTTTGATGTTTTCCAGAATTCTTTCCTCAGCCTCCTCTTACTCGGTACAATCTCTCTGGGTTTTTCCACCTACTCCTGTGGTTTTAATTACTGTTTGGATGCAACAAATTTGAAATCTGTATATCTCACCTAGATCTCTTTTTGTCTTAGCTGTAGATCAGGAATTCCAGCTATCTACAGGACATCTCCACCCATATATGCTAAAGATAACAAGGTCAACATGTCTAAAATTTAACTCTATTTCACCATAGTTGCTATTCTTTCATTGTTCTTTTTCTTAATTTCCTCTTCTCCATCTCTACAAGTCACCATTTTTAGCTCATTACTTGTCTTTTTCCTGGACTACTCAAATAGTCCTCCTGTGGTTTCTTTAAATTCTAGCGTTACTGTCACTTATGAGAAAGAGTCTTATCTATGTGTAATTTCTGCTGATCCCATATAAAACATTTCCAAAATCCTTAATTATAAATAGGACCTAAAAGAATTTTGTACATCTACCCTCTACATAGCTGAAGAAATAGAGCAATTATATCTACTGTGTAATGATGTTAGTATGAAACTGACAAGACTACTTTTTCTCAAACAAAAGGTAATTATTTTCCACTCTTCATTAAAAATAATGCCTTCTCCCAAATTGTGTCTAGCTGTACCTGTGATATTAATTAAAAATTTAAGTAGAAAGTTTCTCACATCTGAAGTTACCATTAATTACTTGTTAGTTTTATTTAAAAACCTTAGGAAAAAACACCTTTGACAAGAGGATTTCCCAATATGGATTTCTAAAAGAATCAATGTTATTTATATTCTACCACAGCAAAGTATTTTAACTTAAAATACAATTTTAGCTAAACTCCTCTGTACCCCCAAAGAAATAAAGTTTTAAAGGAATAATTATAGACTAGAAATTATAGAAACCTCATCAAATCCAAACTTTGGCCCCAATTCTAGCCCTTGCCCCATCATCAACTTCCTATTACCTTTATGCTACCAACTATATCAAATCATGCTTGGTTATGACAATATCAGTCACAGGCAGTTAGAATAGGACATGGATCCTAGCTACTTACATCTTCCAACCCCTACTATTTGTAATACTATGAGAACAGAAGTTATATACTCTTAATAAATTAGTTTCTTCTGGCATTATATAGTACTTAAGTTAGATGTTTACCTATTTTTAAGATGGCTTTTTTTTTTAGGCATCTGTGGGAAAACTAGAATTGCAGAAGTAGGAGGTGTGCCTTACTTATTGCCTCTTGTAAATAGAAACAAAGTAAGTGTACTTTTACTTTTCACATTCACTTGAAGATTGTAGAGGTTGGGTTGATTCTTTCTTCTTATTATCAGATCTAATGACCAGTATGGCAAAGAAGTGTTATTGGACTCAGTGATAAAAAGTAAACCAAGTAATTTATCTGTTATGATTTAAATATTTTTCCTCTTATATAGGTCTATGATCTAAATAAGATTGCAAAAGAAATCAAGCTTCCTGGAGCTTTTATTCTTGGAGCGGGGGCAGGCCCATTTCAGACTCTCGGGTTCAATGCTGAGGTCAGCATATGTATAATTATTTTATTTTATTGATTTCATACTTAGTTTGCCTTTTTCCTTTTATTTCCCTATCAGAAATCCTATTTTCTGAATGAATTCTAAGTAGTTGATGTCATGTCTCTCTGGATTTGATGCTGTTTGATACAAATTTGGATTATGGCAACTGTAATGGAGCACTAACTTCTTCCCAGTTTTTTTTAGGGTATACACTCACTCAGTCTTAGATGAGTCCCAGGTCCTACTGTGGTCTGCTAAGGACCGTGGACTGTGAAAATTTTTAATCCTTCTACATCAGAGAATTCCTAGCTTCTCTATAAATCTTTGCTTTTGATACAAGGGCAGCTTTCAATCATAAGATGAATGGAATATTTAATGATCTAGTCAATCCCTGCCCCTTTCAGACCAAACAGTGGGAAACTACCCCAGGAGTATAATAATTATTTACAGAAGATAATATCTATTACTATGTATATCAATATAATTCCAACATAAAAGTATCACTGTTTCTTCACATCTCATGAATAAAGAGTGAATGACCTCCTCAGTCTGCCAATTCTCTCACAACCTTTACAGAGGTGACCATTAGTCAACAATCATACAAGTTATTCTGCAGAATCATTAATATAATTTGCCTAGTATTCAAGATGGAAAAAAGTTTAAAATTAGAAATTTAAAAGCAAATGTTACAATGTTATAGAAAACTATAAGAAATACTGTAAACAGTGTTTTCAGTTTTTTGGTATTTGTAAACCTTCAACATTTTTTAACTCTAAAATTATTTCGTATTTCATGTTTTCTTATGTCTTTAAATTAAATTGTCAAAGTCTAATAAAATTCTATCACATTATTCAAAATATTCTGTTTGCATTGAAATACTAGGATTGACTAATTACCTTATTTACTTTTCAGTTTATGCCAATTGTTCAAACAGAAAGTGAACACAAACCTCCTGTGAATGGAAGTTACTTTGCCCGTGTTAACCCTGCAGATGGAGGATGCTTACTAGAGAAATACAGTGAGAAATATCGTGATTTTGGGTGTGCATTACTGGCTAATCTTTTTGCCAGTGAGGGCCAACATGGAAAGGTGATTTTGTTCATAAAAACATAGTGTTGTTCAAAAGTTCTCAGATAGCTAAAATTTTGAACTTTTATTGCCACAAATATCATTTTCTAAAGAAAATCCAAATACCTAAGTCAAAGCTCTTTAAATAACTCAATTATGAAAGATACAGGCAGAGTGAAGGTAACATTTAAAACTAAAGTTAAGTCTAATATTTAGTAAGCAATACCCTTTTTTTCTGAGGAACTAAAAGATAACAGGATATTCATGTGGAGAATGACTTAGTCAAACAGATGAACCGTTTTGCTAATACAATGCCTACCTGTATAGTTAGTGTATTTGCAATTTGTTCATTCCTAACTGATCAGAAATTGAACTAGAGAGAAATGATGTCAGCAAAAAAATTATAGTAAGAAGGAGATAAGGAAAATTAATGCCTCACTTCAGATTTACTTCCTGTTAGTACCCAAAAAGATGATTTCAGTTTTAGCAGTTGTGAGAACTCTCAGATTTCATAGAGACAGCTACTTCAGCTACTTTGAGAAATGAGGTAGTAAAATAAAAATACCTAATAAACTCGAGGTAACCTGAGTTCAGAATTTTAAAGTGAGAAAATGTAATAATTTTCACCTCCCCTGCAATTAACCCAGTTATGAAAGATTCAGAAAGTACTAAAGTCTCATTTAAAACTGAGGTTAAGAATCACACTCAGTAAGCAATACCCTTTAAGCGAGGGAATTCTCAACCTTTGACCACCTTGATATAATAAGAATCTCTAAAGTTCAGTGTAGGATTTAGCTATAACTCTTTCTCAGTCCATAAATAAGACTTATTACAGAAAATTATATATAACTCATATATATGCTATTGATCAAGACTTACAGAGGATTCAGGTACTTCAACTCATTTGGGTTCGCTAAGCAAACTAGTGAATATTTGCTTGATGGCATTAGATTGTATGTTTCACTTTGGTAGTTATTTACATAAAATTTTGCAACTTATAACAACGGTATGCATATTAATGTTCTCTCTAGGTCATTGAGGTGAAAGCCAAAAGAAGAACTGGAAAACTTAACTTTGTGACTTGTATGAGACAGACTCTTGAAAAACATTATGGAGATAAGGCTGTAGGAATGGGAGGTACTTTCGTAATTCAGAAGGGAAAAGTGAAGACTCACATTATGGTAAGGGATTGTGGGTGTGTGAACGCATGCTCGTGTGGGTGTGTTCATGTATGTTTAAGGCCCTATGGATTTTGTAAATATGCATTGAGAATTCCACTTTTAAAGACACCCTGAACAAATCCTTTTACTAGATTGTATTACTTTAAAATTCAAATGACAAACAATACTGTAAATTATATTATGCAATAACATCTAGAGTCTTTTTTTTCATGTTAATATATTAGAACTTTCAACTTTCCTTGTTTTTAAGATCAAGATCAATGTGAGCATTAAACGTGCTAAAAGGATTATTATTTTCATTGCCAGAATCCCATACATAGACTTTACTATTAGGATAGTTGTGGTTTGGGTATCATGAAAATTATAATCTGTGGGCTAAATATAACAAATTTATAAGATATTAAGGATGGAATACTATATAAAGACAGGCCTAGGGCATTCCTTTAAAATAATTTTTGGTAGGTGAATGAATGAATGGTGAAAGTGATTACAACTTCCTTTTTTTTTTTATCAATAAAGTCATTATGAAATTTATTGTTTTAATGTTTTTTCATGCTGATAATTTTAAATGGCAAGCCAGCTGATCCTGCAAAGAAACACATTTGTGAAACTACTTATTTTTCCAAATTATTTACAACAAAATTATAAATTTATTTGTAACTACCAAATTATCACAGGATTGTACAACCACTATGGAAAACAGTACGAAGGGTCCTCAGAAAATTTAAATAAATAGCTTCCATATGATCCAGCAATTCTACTTCTGGGTATATATCCAAAGGAAATGAAATTGGTATCCTGAAGAGATACCTGAACTCCTATGTTCACTGCAGCATTATTCACAATAGCCAAGTTATGGAAACAAACTAAGTGTCCATCAATGGATTAATAAAGAAATTGTGATTACCTGTCTATCCATCTACCTATCTATCTGTGATATAGATATATACAAAATTATTCAGGCTTAAAAAAGAAGGAAATCCTGACATTTGCAATAATGTGGATGAACTTATACTAAGTGTAATAAGCCAGGCACAGAAAGATGAATATTGTGTGATACCAGCTTTTGGAATCCAAAAAAAGTCCAAATTAGAGATACAGAGTAGAGTGGTGGTTGTCAGGGGCTTGGAAGTGATAGCAAGGGAAATGGAGAGATGTTGGTCAAAAGGTACAAACTTTCAGTTATGAGTAAGTTCTAGAAATCTAATGTACATCATGGTAATTATAGTTAATAAAGTATTGTGTACTTTAAGTATAGGATGACATTTAAGATTAGAATGAGGATATATTCACGGGAAAACTGGCTATGAAGAATAAAAATATAGTAATAGACACATTTCTTTCATTTATTCATGCATATGTTTTAGTGTATATACATTGATTGATGATCCTTTTGAAAACTAGAGTGTATAACTTCTTTTGATGCCAGAAATAGTCAATAGAATGTATAAGAAGGCTTAAAGTTTTTAATGTAATATAAAAATTTTAATTCTCAATAATATTCAGTATGTTTATCTGTTTAATGATCTTTTATTATAGCCTGCAGAATTTCCTTCCTGCCCATTGAACTCTGAGGAAAAGGTGAATAAATGGTTGAATTTTTATGAGATGAAGGCTCCTTTGATTTGTCTGCCAGTTTTTGTCTCCAAAGACCCAGTAAGTCTATGTTTATCTTTTATATTGCAGTATACCACAATGATAATGCTCAATATTCAGAATATTCTTTTACAACCAGGCACTTTTTGTGTTAAGAATTAGGATAGTCTCTAGAATTATTCTGAGTAGTAACAGAGCAGGTGGCTAAAGACCTTATGAGTTAGGCAGAGCAGATTTTAACTTTGAAGAAATGAAGACACAACCATTTTAAATAATACCAAAAGTCATGTATTTAAGTAGTAGAATCGCAACAAGATTCAGGCTTACCATTTTATTACCTGTTCAGTATATTCTAATATTATACATTAGAAAAAAATATTATAATATAGACCAATTCAAAGCAAATATCTACTAAAATCCTGGCTAGTGATATCTTTTGATCCAATGATTGATTACATGTCTAGGAATTTAACCTTGAATATTTGCATAAGTGTATAAAATGATTATTAAAAGATTACTCATGGTAGGATTGCCATAATAGCAGAAGAATTCAAATAATCTAAATGTTAGTTGAAAAGTGGTATGTACATACAGTAGAATACCATGTAGGTGTAAAAGAATAAGGAAGCTCTTTTATGATCTGATATACGAAGATCTCAACGCTATATTGTCAAATGAAGAAAAGCAATATGCAGCACACAGAGTGCTACCATTTGAGTAAAAAACAAAAAAATCAATCTTTTTGGAAGGATATAGATGAAACTGCTTACATTGGTTGCCTTCAAGGAAAGGAAGTGAGTCAGGTAAGGGCAGGAGATGGAAAGGTATATTTTACTGAATATATCCTTTTGCACCCTTTGAATTTTGTATCTTGTGAATGTATTACCTACTTAAACAATAAAATATAAAAACTACTGTAACATAAAGATCTCTTGCCCCAATAAATTCTATCCAAAATAACTTGAATATTAACAGATAGCTCGTCTGTCATCCTAGGGATTTGATTTGCGATTGGAGCACACTCACTTTTTCAGTCATCATGGAGAAGGTGGACACTACCATTATGACACTACCCCAGATATAGTAGAATATCTTGGCTACTTCTTACCTGCGGAGTTTCTTTATCGCATTGATCAACCAGAAGAGACCCATTCATATGGGCGAGATTAAATCAACTGATCAGCATTTAGAAAAAGAAGTGATTAACTAAAGTTAATTAAATGATTAACTCATTAATTGCTACAAATATAAAATTCAATAGAAATGATCTTACTACTTAAACCCTATTTTTTTGGCCTTTGAAATGAAAGGTATGTTGACATTACTCTGTTATTTCATAGATCTGAAAAAGTTTCTTGGGAACAAAGATATATAATGGAGATGTTCTTCATTATTTTTTTATTCTAAAAATCAGTCTTATATTTATACCTTAAATATAAACATGATCTGGAATCATGTGATTGGTTAATTTTGCTAACAGTAATAATTTACACTTAACATTATTAATTTTTTCAAATTAGTCTCACAACTGCTAATTGGGTATTTCTGGGTACTAGAAAAATCAGTGTTGGAAATTTTGATAGTTGTTGAATCTTTGTATTGAATTTTAAAAGTCTATTTTAGGAGTCAGAGTACACTTTTTTCATGGAATAAGGTGATCAGAGGGAGCAACTTTACCCCTTTTGGTGAAGTTGAACCATACTCAGAGTTTGCAGTTTGCCTTGTACAAACATTAGCAACTAGACAGTTAGCCATGATTCCTCTTTTGTTTGGATCGCCAACTGGAAGCAGTTTGTACCTTATTAGTTATTTGGAAGAAGAAAGCGGGGAAAAGAAACAGCATCAAAATACAACAGTGAAGTGAGTATAATTTCTAAGTGAGGCTGTTGTTACACATGACCACTGTCCTTTGTGAAATATAAAATTATATTTGAATACATTTGTTACTGGTTATAATGGTTGAAATTTTCTTCAGTGTTCTTCTGTAATAATCATTAGTAAGAAATCAACTGTAATCTTATTAATGCCAACAATGTGCAGATTTAGGAGCTCTTCAGTACTAAGCACATAATAAATCAAAAAATATTATTTGATTGTCTTCTCTGGATGTAAGCTATAACATATCCTTTGAGTATAAATTTTAAAATATTTTTAAATAAGTACTAGTTTGTAGCAAAAGAATGAATAAAATTTTAAAATTCACAATATGATATTGTTTCTTTTTAATATTTACCTCTAGACAAAAATAATATTAATATTCACTTAAATATGTATTGAACACATACCCTGCTCTCTGGAATGTATGCTCTATGAGGACAAGAGCTTTGATCACCAGTATAGCACTAGTGCCTTCAACAGTGTCTGGCCAAAGTAGGCACTCAATAAATATTGATTGAATGAATGAATGGGTGGATGATTATACCAGATACTTGACTAGATGCTGGGATCTATCATTCAATCATTTATATAGTAGGGAAGACAAATATTAAGCAAATACATAATAATGTCAGGTGGTAGTAAGTGCTATGAAGAAAATAAAGCATTGGATGGACTGTAAAGGTAGATGCTATTTTGTTGTGGCCATCCTATGCCGAGACAGAATGGACTCCCCACGCAAAATTTGGTTCAAATGTCAAGACTGATGAAGTCTTTGGGGGTTTGCTGGTGGTTAGGAGGTACGGCCAGGGTGACGGTTCTGCATGCAGTTTGATTTTCCCACAAGTGTCGAAGGAAGGAGCACCCAGGCTTTTTTGTCAGCTTGCCCAGATGTGGGGCAGAAAGGGAAGAAAGGGTAAGGCTTAGCTGTCAGCAGTCAAACATCAAAAATGGAATCAGACTCTCTATATAAGGACATTTTATATAGGGAGATCAGGGAAAGCTTCTGATAAAGAGATACGTGAGCAAAGACCTGAAAGAAATGAGAAGTGAGACATTAAGTTATTTGTAAAAACATCCTTCCTGGCAGATTCAAAAGCCCAGAGGCAGAAGAGAACTTGGTATGTTCAGGAAACAGCAAGGAGGCCACTGTGAACACAACAATTTTATTTTTCTTTATTAAAAACTGGGAAGCAATTTTTAAAATTATATATATAGATATATCTATTCACAAAATTATGTTAATGCCATATACACTTTGAAATTAGAAATGTGAGGATGCCCAATATCATTAATTATTGGAATTTCAACCAGAAAAAAAAGGACAGGAAAGAGAAGAACCGTAACTACCAAAAAGGAAGAAAAAAATAAGCTTTTTAGCAGAAAACATGATTGACTTTTTAGAAAACAAAACAGAATGTAGAGTGAAATTATTAGATTGAGTTCAAAAAGTTTCTAAATATAAAATCAATATATAATGGGTTGTATTTCTGCAAACTAACAAGAAACAATTAAAAATGTAAATGTGAAAAAGATCAATTACAATGTTATCAAAACTACATAGCAATACTTTAACAAAAATTATATATAACCTTCATTGATAAAATTATAAACCTGTTGTAAACTTAAAGAAGTGTCAAAAAATAGTTATAACTAGGAAGATGCAATCTCATTAAAATATCAATTCTTCTCAAAACTATAAATTCAGTTCAATACCCACCTAATCCCACTAAAGCTTTTCATAGAACCTCACCAGTTGATTCTAAAATATATGCAATAGCAAAAGGCCAAGATAAGCAAAGATAATTTTCAAGACAACTAGGTTAGGGATATTTGATATATAGATATCAAAATCTATAAACTTATTAAAAGATCATGTTTTTGGCACAGTGATGGACAATCAAACCAATAGAACAGAAAACCAAGACCAGAAACAGATCCTCACATATGTAGATACTTCAATGAGGAAAGGAAAATGTATTCAAATAATGCTGCCACAACCAGTTTTTAATATAGAAAAACAAAATTAGATTGGACTCAATACTCAATGAATTAAAGACTTAAATGCGAATATTAAATTGTTTAAAGTTTTAAAAAAGTATAAGAGGTTATCTTTATGACATTGGAGCATAGAAGGATTTCTTAAAGAACATAAGACACAAACTATTAAAGACAGATAAATCTGATCTGACAACATCAAAACGTAAAACTTTTCTTGGTCAAACTATATCTCAAAAAGGAAGAAAGCAGACCACGGTCTGGGAGAACATATTTTCAAAACATAGCTGATGAAATTCAGCTCGTATTCAGAATGCATTAAGAAAATCTCCAAATCAGTAAGGAAAAGACAAACACCCAATAAAAAAATAGAAATTATGAACTGGCATTTAGCAGAAAAGGAAAAACCAATGGCCAGTGTTAAATGTTAAGATTTCTATTTCCAGTAATAGTGGATTAGATAATTCAGACAGATCATCACTAAAGATAATTTTAAAAGCTGGAAAAATATAAATGTACCTCCTTGAAGGTACTAATAAAGAGTTAACAAGATAGTGAAAGACTACTTGGCCAGTGAGTATCTAGGAGAGAATGGAAGCCCAGCTTAGGTCCACCAATCCCCAGAAAACAGATGCTTAAAGTATGAATGATTACTGTTTTAAACCTGTGACCTGGAGTGTTCTATTTCACAGAAATTAAGTGACTGATTTAAAAATAAACACATGGAAATAAGTCATGGTATTGCTAGGAGGAGAGAGGGAGATGTGAACTAGGAGTACAAAGGAGCTTTAATTGTATCAGTAATATTTCCTAATAAAATGGTGTCATTACACAGATAGTTATTGGTAACTTCTTTTTAACTCTTAAATATAAAGTTAAGGACATAGTACCATGAATCTCTTTCTTGGAAGTATGTTCTTTTGTACTTAACTTTTCATGTATTTTCTTAAAATATCTTTGTTTGTACTAAAGAATTATGGTGATTTAGTAACGTACAATTATTTTTAAGTTAACTATTTCTCTTTTGTTCTCTTGACTTGGTTAGAATTCTTTTCTGATATATTGACATCCTATTCCTATGTATACCACTTTTTTCCTAAGGAGTTATGCTTTGTATGTTCAGTGACCTCCATTTGTGATAACGTGAGAAGGTGTGGACAGTAACGAGAGGGATGACTGTGCTGGGTGAGGATATCCTATTTGCCTTTGGAAAGTATGAGAAAGTGTCAATGACAATATCTTATGTGATGTTTTCCTATGAAATGTATTGAAATACTAAAGTAAAGAACCGTATTAAGTAAGATTGGATCATGATATACTGACTTCACTAGTCTTAGATACTAGTGAATTCCTGAGGCATATTATGAATGAAATGACAAGCCAATTTTTCAAGTACCCACCCTGGTACAGTGACATGAAAAATCAACAGAAGTGTAGGTAAAGGGCTAAGAGGATTTGGCTCTGAAAAAAATATGAGTAGGCAGAGGGTTCTGCATTCAGTAAGGGAGAAAAGTGAAGGTGGAACTAACTGCAAAGTGAAGCCAGCAAGATGGGCTGAGTTACTAAAAATCACAGCCCTTGGGGGAAGTGAGCTGTCCTCCTACAGGCCTGCCTGCTGAATTCACACTTTAGGTCTCTAGAAGTTGCCGTAAGGACCTAAACTGAGAACACTCTTGAAAATTAAACCTTAGCAGCCAGGCTGAAGAGGGAAGTCAAAACTCGAAGAATAAATTTTATATTCTTTTATATCCTGAATTTGACTCAAGGCAGCCTAGGTCACAGAACTAAGCAATAGGCATGGGACAGTAAGAATTCCCAAGAGACAGTCCTTTCAGGCCAAAGAACTAGAAAAGGGAGCCCCAGCAAGCCACTGTGTTAAAGTCTCCATTTTTTCCTGTTTTCTCTTTCTCTCCGCCCTGCCCAGAGGCCAAACACCTAAAACACTAAGAGAAAAACCAGAAAAATGAATACAGAGCAATCAGGAAATGGGCCTCTTCTGGTCCTGTTTTTCTCTTTTCCCTTGGCATTTCATCTGGGGGGTGGCCCCAGTTGTGAAGAAATGTATTGCAGGATGGGATTTGAGGGGCTAAAATAAAAACGTATTCGTGGCTAGAGGAAGCAGGAAAAAGGGTGTTG